>NW_027362767.1:59588076-60055576 GCF_046119375.1 Phyllobates terribilis
TGATTGTTACCTCGCCACCAACACAACAGGGACTTGGTGCTCCTGGATGCGCAACACACATGAGTGCCTTCTTGCTGCACTACCTGCAACATGACCCTCGAATTGGGAGAATTAGAAATAATCCTGACTACTGGGTTGCCACACTGTTAGATCCCCGGTACAAAAGTAAATTTGCAGAAATTATTCCTGCCATAGAAAGGGATGCACGCATGCAGGAGTATCAGCAGAGACTGTTGCAGAATCTTACATGTGCTTTTCCACAAAACACCAGTGGTGCACGTAGTGAATCTCACAGTTCCAACTTGCCAACCGTGGGACCGTCAAGTGTTCAGCACTCAAACCATAACAGAACCACAGTATCTGCTGGTAACATCAATTTTGCGGAATCATTTCACCACTTTTTTAGCCCATCCTTTGCAAGGCCACAGGAGACAAGAAGTCTGACACATAGTCAACGCCTAGAGACGATGGTACAGGAGTATCTCCAAGTAAACATTGAAGCCATGACTGTGTCACTGGACCCTTGCTCTTTTTGGGCTTCCAATCTGGATAAATGGCCGGAGCTAGCCACTTACGCCTTGGAGATCTTGTCATGCCCCCCAGCCAGCATTCTGTCTGAACGTGTGTTCAGCCCTGCTGGTGGTGTGCTGACAGATAAGCGCACGTGGCTCTCCACTGATAATGTAGACAGACTCACGTTCATAAAGATGAACAAATCATGGATCCGAAATGACTTTTCTACCCCTGTGTCATCCTGGGGAGAGTAAAAGATGGATGATTGGTTAAAATCACCCTACCAACCGTTTTAAGCTTTCAAATTACTAATCATGTTTATCTGTATCTTGGCTGGAAAATAATTTGGGCTTTGTAGCAGTGTGCAGCACTGATTCTATTAGGCCATCTATAATAAGCTCCACCAGATTTAAAATTACTAATCATGTTTATCTGTATCTTGGCTGGAAAATAATTTGGGCTTTGTAGCAGTGTGCAGCACTGATCCTATTAGGCCATCTATACTAAGCTCCACCAGATTTAAAATTAATAATAATTTTTAGCTGCATCTAGCCCGGAAAATAATTTTGGGGCTCCGAGATGCGCAAGACACATAAGTGCCTTCTTGATGCACTACCTGCAACATGACCCTCATATTGTCAGAATTCGAAGTAATCATGACTACTGGGTTGCCACACTCTTAGATCCGCCAAACTTTTCGATCAACCTTTTCATTTTAATAAAGACCAAAAAAATGGTCATTTTTGAAATTATAAGCATTAGCAGGTTATTAGAAACTGAAATCAAACAGTTTTCAACTCAAAACTTTATTGTAGGTGATGTTACATTTTCACATAGGACCCCTTGTTCGAAAGGAGCTTCTGAACTCTCTCGTCCATTGAATTTGTCAGGTTTTGGATGGTTTCTGCTTCAATTGTTTTGCATGAGGACAGAATACCCTCCCAGAGCTGTTGCTTAGATGTGAACTGCCTCCCGCCATCATAGACACTCCTTTTGATGATGCTCCAGAGGTTCTGAATGGGGTAGAGGTCAGGGGAGCATGGGGGTCACACCATAAGTTTGTCCCCTTTTATGCCCATATCAGCCAGAGATGCAGATGTTTTATGTGCAGCATGAGATGGTGCATTATCATGCAAAAAAATGATCTTGCTGTGAAATACACGGTTCTTCTTCTTGAACCATGGCAGGAAGTGCTGTTTGAGAAAATCCACATACATTATGGAGTTCATCTTTAGCGCCTTCAGGGATCCTAAAGGGGCCGACAATCTCTCTCCCCATGATTCCAGCCCAAAACATTACTCCACCTCCTCCTTGTTGGCGCTGTAGCCGTGTTTGCGTGGGGTGTCCATCAACCAGCCATCCTCCACTCCATCCATCTGGACCATCAAGCGCTGCACGGCACTCATATGTGAACAAAACAGTTTTGAAATCAGTCTTCATGTAATGTTTGGCCCACTGGAGCCGTTTCTGCTTGTGTGAAGTGGATAGAGGAGGTCGACAGGATGGCGTATGCACAGCTGCAAACCTCTGAAGGACCCTGCATCTTGTTGTTCGGGGGACGTTGGAGGCACCAGCAGCTTCAAAAACTTGTCTGCTGCTATGACAAGGCTTTTTTGCCGCTGCTCTTTTAACCTGACGTAATTGCTTGTAGGAAAGAGTCCTCAATTTGCCCTTATCAGCACGCACACGTGTGTACTGTGAATCAGCTACATACTTCTTGATTGCCAAGACACTTCATCCTGAACATCGCACAATGTTGATTGTAGTCATGCCTTGACCTAAACACTCCACAATTTGTTGCTTCTCAGCAGCCGACACATCCTTTTTCTTTCCCTTCTTAAGTAGTCTTGCCGTTCATAGGACACACCTGCCAAACTAATTAGCACAGGTGTCTGCAATTGATTACAGTGATATAAAGAGCCCTGACACACATCACCATCAATGAGTTTAACTGACAAACAAACAAATTCTTCCCTTATCACTCCTAAACACTTTTTGCATAATAATTTGGAACACAGTGTACATGTGCTTTTCCACAAAACACCAGCGGTTCACGTAGTGAATCTTACAGTTCTAACTTGCCAACCGTGGTCTGTATGGAGTTGTTCAATAAAGGGCCCAAAATTAAGATAACATAGATGGGAGAGGTCTCTATGAATAGGAATTCCTAAGTATTTGATACCCTGTGAGGGCCAGGCAAAGGGAAAGTTGGACTGGATGGAATCCTATATGGATTTGGGGAGGGAGACATCGAGGGCCTCAGACTTCGCTGCATTGATTTTAAAATTTGACCATGTAACAAAGTGATCTATTTCAGCCATAACAGCATGGATGGATATATGTGATTGAGTGATATATACTAGGACATCATCAGCAAATAGAGAGCACTTGTACTCAGTGCCTCCCACCTCAATCCACCTAATATTGGGGTTATGGCGAATTGATGAGAGCAGGTGCTCCGTCACTAGGATGTATAAGAGAGAGGACAGAGAACATCCCTGCCTTGTCCCATTGGTGATTGTAAAAGGTGATGAAAATGTTCTGACGCGCCCCCTGGGCCTTGGGACACCCGGAGCCGGACCCTTTTTGGTGGATGCTGGTGGTTGTAGTCTCCGTGGCGGCGACCCGGTTCCGTGGCTCAGGGCGGTCAAACCAGTGGCGGAACTATTTATGTGGTTTTGATGTTTAAATGTCCGACTACGCCACCCGTGGATTGCGGTCAGAGTGAACCGCCGCTCCAGGGCAGACCGCTGAGGCTGGTGTTGTGGGTGCAGCAGAGCGTAGCATAACTCCCCACGGGAGGAGTATAGCCTCAGGGCAGTGTATGCGGAGGATGGGGGTGATGGTGCAGGGCAGCAGCAGTAACGACACGGAGTCAGTGATGCAGTCCAGGGCCTTTACTCACAGTTCTTATTATCCAGACCACGTCTGCAGGTAACGGCTGCCCACGTCGTACTGTGCCCACCAGGTGAGGGGCTCAGACAACTCCCAGATAACTTTGGAGCGCTTCACAGGACCCCCTTTGTCTGGCCTTTCTTACCAACCCTTCTGTCCGGCTGCCTCGGGCCTCCTCTTGGTAAACTTGGCGCCAGTTTCCCTGACCCTATGTGGTGCCTTCCTAGCGGGTGTAGCGAGGGGCTGCGCCACATAAAATGTCACAGCCTCCAGTTTCTAGCTGAGGGTTGTTTCCTGCCTCCACTAGTTTCGGGGACCGGTCTCCCCCTTTGGCCTGACCCCTCCACGCAGGTGGATTCGGGCGTGCGGTGGCGACTCGCCCGTCCGCACCCCTGGGATCCCTTCGTTCCTCGTTCCTGGAGCCTTCTCCGCTCCTCTTCCTTCCTTCTCCCTCTTCCAGGCCTGGGCCTCTGTTACTAGGCCCGCCTCCGGAGCAGAGCTCATGCAGAGCCCCTGCTCCCTGCCACTTCTGCTCAGACTTCTCTGCACTGAACTAAGATGGTGCCCACCTTTTATACTCCCTTCTCAATGCACCCAGGAACTGCTTCCTCCCTGCTCCTGCACTACAGGGTTCCCCTTCCTCAGTGTTCCCTCCCCCCACTCCAGCCAGGGACAGGGACTGTCGTGCCCATCTCAGGGGCATATTGGTCGCCCTGCCCCACGGCAATGTGGTGTAATGCATGCAGGTGTCGGGTCCTGATCCACACTCCATCCTTACCTGAGAGTGAGATATCACACCTCTGGGTGAGGTGCAATACCTCTGTAGCAACCGAGCCCTCAGGGTAATACAGTTCCATTTATCTTCAGCCTAGGTGACGTATTGAGATACAAGGCCGTGATTTTGGCTATAAAAGGGTCCCCTAGACCCCTACCCCAAGCTTTTTAAGAGAATCATATATGGCGTGCCAGGAGACTCTATGGAATGCTTTCTCAGCATCCAACGAGAGTATCTAATTACAAATTTTTAACTGCATCTAGCCCAGGAAATACTTTGTGCCTAGTAGCAGTGTCTGCTATTCAGCGGATTATCCCGGCTGTTAAGCAAGCTACACCACCTGTAGTTTTGACACTTAATTTTTTCAAAGGAAATGCTTCGGGACCACGGGATACTCAGTGAAGAGCATCAGGAGGCACCCCAAGGCATAGGGGCTGGGACTGACAGTAGGATGCCTTGCGGTGGACAGCCGAGCTCGATCCTTATAAAAGCTTTTTAACTGCAGCAGCTTTAGTGGACGCTACTGGAGCTGGAATTACGCGGCTGCTGGCATGAGACTTGCCCTCCAATAGATCCTTGTAAATGGATTTAAAGTGTATTCATTCAAATTAGAGAGACAATTTAAATTAAAAAGCTTAGAGCTGCCTCCACCACAGGGGGGCTCGCTCGACCCACCAGCGGACAGGCACCAGTATTGGGAGAGGGGGGCTGGCCGTCAGGGTTCACCACGGCTCTGGCAGAAACCCGGCGACACGGAGGTGGCACGGGCAGGAGCGGACTGAACGTGTCGGCTTCTCACTTTTTGGATTTTAGAAGGGCATGACATGCCTATATCTGTGTCTCTCCCTCCTTTTACTCCTCCACCTCTTTTCTTTTCGCATGACTATATGTACTTGTCACTTTTCCATGTGTTAGTTGTGTCTTCTGAGCAGTTTGTCAGCTTCTGGACACCTTTGAAGGTGTTTTCTATGTGTTTCTATGTGTTTTTGTTTGCCTGCCATTGGTTTTAACGGTGTTCGAAGGTGTTCGACGAATAGTTCGACGAACAGTTCGGCGAACACACGGGTGTTCGACGAACCGAACCGAACTCGAACACTACGGGGGTGGCTCAACACTACTACCGAGTACACTACGGCCCCAGGAGGCGCGTCATAAATGCCGCTGTTCTCCTGAATTCGGCATTCTTTCTTTTTGGTTCCTGCGCCTCTCCATGCCTGAGATATGGCTCAACCTTCCTTGTATATAAATAAAGTCTTTTTAGCCAACTGGGCATGTTCCTCAAGAAAACAGCCATAGAAAAGAGTTGAGGACCACACCAGTAAAGTCTATATTTCACATACATGGTGTGGAAGGCCAAATTTCTGGCATGGAGAGGCACAGGAGCAAAAGAAAAAGAACGCCGGATTCAGGAGATCAGCAGCATTTACACAATGTAAAAAATACCATATTTATGATGACATGTCCTCTCTAAGGTATATGTTAATAATAAACCTCCACTTTGTGTACCCTTTGCCTTGTTAAAATGGGATTAGATTTTAATAAGGAGGCCCCAAAGAGTCATAAATGTTATGAACAATCTTAGGCTTCATTTAGGTGGGAATATGGTACCTGTGTCTAACTTTATATTTTCTAAATGTAACCCCAACACCCCTGTTTACTTTGCTTCAAATTGTCTGTAGGAGTGTTGGAGATAATGTTCTACTGTCTGACAACACAAGTGGTTAAATGTATTTTAAAATAATGTATGTTATTTGAAAGTAAAATCCTCTGGGGTGCAGTTTAGCCTAGACAGGGTTAACTGTAAGGGCTGGCCCAGATTAGGGAGGGAGAAATGGGAGTCAATGCCAAGTTCAGGAAGTGTCAAGTTCAGTTAGAGGAAGTATGGTGAAGTGACAGCAGTGGGCTGCTAGGGACAACGTTAGCCTGTTACTCAAGGCAGTGGATTGCCATAGAACCCTTCCCTGCGAATCCGTCTGTCAGCCTGGGAACCTCGAGAAGGACGTCGGGGCCTTGAGCGCACTAAGCTTGCGAAGCTGCAGGGAAGGATAGACTCAAACTCTCAGAGGCGGGAGGTAATGGAATCCGGGTGCACTGCTTGTGGTGGAGAAGAATTCCTAGTGCTACAGGAGTTAGCAAGAGGGATACTCTATCTATACGGAGAATTAGGGCTGAACTTATGTCCGGTACCTGTGGGAAAGACTGTAACTCCTTGGGCCCTATCTTACATGCTTGATTGTAAAGACCGCAAGCTGCCAAGTAAAAGTTTGATTGTTTTTACGAATTCTGTGTCCCCTGGATGGTTTATTGCAAAGGCTCCAGAAGATGAAAACCTGGAGCCAGTGGAGGCCTGCGGGCCACAAGTAAGTGTGATGCACCCCACACACAGCAGTACACCGGGACAGGGACACGAGAGCAGAAGCGGCAGCTCGCCCATGACTACCTCACTCAGGCACCTTACATCTCCACACAGGCTCCTTTGCTGCCCCTGTAGTGATCAGCACAATGATAGCAACAATTTAGCAATGGCCACCAGAGCCGTGCAGTCTTCTGTATCCTCTAGATGCACCGATCTCTATGATTGTTTGGTGTAGCTGTTCACCTAATCTATATTTGGCATATGCCAGATAAAGAAAGGATCAGGAGTTTAAAATTTCCACATGTCCTATTCTTTGTTTTCAAGGGGTATAGGCCATCACCAGAACGTCATAAGAAGTAGCTATTCAAGCAACATCTTTTCAATGTGCATGGCCACCTTAAGTGACACAAAGGAAGAGGGAGCTAAAATGATTACAGTTTCTTGACACAGGGACATTGCTGGAGCCTGGAGAGGCAGGGAACTCATGAGTTCTTGAGTTCTTTGTGCAAACAAGAGGAAATTATTCTCAGGGTTTATACAAAAGTTATTTGTGAATTAAGCCATAAGAAATAAACCTTAGTGGCAAGTGATTAGATCCAAATCACATCCTGTTACCTATTGAAGTGTTTGGACCCATTGATTTGAGTCACCGTTCAGTACTCCACTTGGTCAGTCTGACCCTGGAGGAAATATTGAACAGTTTTATATTTGGATCACTTAGTATATTATGTTACTATCTCTGTTAGATTTATAACCCCTCATTAAATGAACCCATGCTAAAGCATACGTATATCTTTTTATTTAACATCTTTTCCCTAACTTACATATCATGTAGATTTGTGGGGAGGTTCAGATCCTGAAATACCCATCGAATGCTCAAAAAGTGTTCTGATGTGTTTTCTCTGTTCAGCAGGTAGAAGCACTGAGCTCCTCAACGAGCGCATGCACACAGCAATGTATGGGCTCAATAGAAAGTCTACAAGCTCATGCATGGCACTTATTGAGGAGCTCATTGCTTTTGCTTGGTGGTGTGCAGTGTTGTTCAGAATTCGATTCTCTTAGCAATCAGTGGACGTCTCAGGACCTGATCCAACCCCCGATCTGCAGGACATGTAAGTTAGGCCAATGTCACACGACAGTGAAAAGGCCCGGTTGTCCTTAGTGACCTTGATCAGATTTTCATCAGTGCTTGGTCAGTTGGTCCGCAAAAAAAACCTCTAACATGTGAACAGCACTATAGACAATAAATTATATCTGTGAAACACAGATTGAACACGTACGTGATGCATTGACATCTAAATGAGGGCTAATACAATGGTATTGTATTGTATTGCACTATTCACATGAAAATTATGCCACTATCCTACTCTCCACGTACTGTAATCAGTCTCAATTTCTTTCAATCTATGAAATGCAACTCTTTGTAAAGTCAGTCTTTACTGCTGTTCTTAAAATATGATGCCATGTCTAAGATTTATGGATCTGGCGTACATTTATATAGCCCATTCCAAATAGAAATATTACTATAAAGTTACATACAAATGTGAAATGTAATTTTAATGTCAAATGAAATAATCCATAAGGCGCTGATATTATGAGCATTTTCTGTGAAGATTGTCGACATTTCATTATTTGTGTCTCAGACTAATGCAATCATTATTTTCCACTGGCAAAAAGATTTCCAACAGCTCTGTTCTTCAATCAGCCACGGGATCGTGCCCTGCTCCAAACAAAAGTGCCGACTGGTAATGGAGAGACAAAGATAAAATGGTGGGGGAGCATGCTTCTAACGTATTGCCCTGAAATGTAAATACATATCTTACATACTTATGAGTTCTCTCGGATCCGGCTAGGATATAATTACCCTTGGGATCTGTGCATACAGGAAAAATGCTTTGTAATATGTATAATCATGCAAATGTGCCGAATGCAAATTTCATTAACTATTGTTAGTGCTAAAGTGCTAAAAGTTAGTAACAATCGAAAGTATTTCCCTTTGAACTACCCAGTCTAATATAATCATATATAATTGAAAGGGATTTGTGGAACTGATGAAAACAGATGCAGTTTAAGATGATGAACATTTGAACTAAATTCTATGTTGGTGTAAATTTCCCAGGGGTGAAGTATAGAGCGTTAAAAGCTTCACATGAGGACAATATGTGCCGCCATCAGATTTGAAAACGCTAGGTCAAAAAGATAGATGTGGTGTTGCGGTCCTCCGTATAGTCTCCATTTACTGGAGGCTTTCGGGAACATCAGAAGTGGAAGAACCATCAGGTACGGTTCCATAGAACAGGACAAGATCCTGGTGTATGTATTTGTCATTAGCCTCACAGGTCCACCGAACCTTATTTTATGAATTTATATATCCCTTACATATTCTACAGTGCAGTATTGCGATCATCACTCATATCGGTTCCAGGACCCATTTACAATTACAATCTAAATGAAAAAATTAACCAATTTGAATGTTTTTAATTTTTGGGAAAACCTGAGTGCCGAAAAAATCTCCAAAATATGGGAAAAGCGAAAAAATCAATGTAGATGTTTTTATTTTATATTTTTAGCCCAGATGTCCAGCACTGCAAGTACTGATCCACCATTCTGTGGATTGCCTTATTCTAACAATAGTCCTGTCTAAGAACCTGCGCAGTAATTGACTAAGCATCAGAAGAGGGAAGCAATATCTCTGGATTCTTGGGTCACCGAGTCTAATTCTTACACTTGACAAGCATAGAGCATAGTTAGAGACTGTCAAGTGCCTTCTAAGACCATTTCTAGCATTGACCCAGGTTTTTCCTGGTGCTAATGTGAGCCCTTTCTAAAAAAAAGGAGTGGCAACAGACTGAAATCAGAAGATGAGAGCGGATCTATAGTACCGATGCCTATGGTGTTTGTAGAAGACGAACTAGAGTCAAAATAAAGTCATGGACCAAAACCGAGTCAAGGAACTTACCCATGGGTATAAAGCAAATGAAGATTACATAACTTGGAAAACAAGAATGTAGATCAGGAACAAACATGGACCAAAACCGAGTCAAGGAATGAAAACGGGAGTGGAAGACAAACCAAATGTAGATGACAGAATGTAGGGAACAAGAACGAAGATGAAAAACAAAGTTGTACCAAAATTGAGTCAAGTAATAAAGCCATGTATAGAAAACAAAGCAAATGAAGATGACAGAACTAAGAGAACAAGTAATGAAGACCAGGAATAAAGTTATACCAAAACCAAGTCAAGGAATGAAACCAGGAGTGGAAGACAAAGCAAATGAAAATGACAGAACGTGAAGAACAAGAAAGAAGATAAAAAATAAAGTTGGAACAAAACTAAGTCGAGGAAAGTAGCCATATGTGGAAGACAAAACAAATGAAGATGACAAAACTAGGAGAACAAGAATGAAAGAATAATTTACTGTTTTAATTGGTTTTGTTGGTCTTTTTAGAGTTTCTATTCACCCTTTATTAGTTTAGACTTCGTTTTGGTAGCTTTATACTCACCCAGGTTTATGGGTGTGAAGCAATAAAAATATAGACTCATTATCATGTGAATTCAAAATCTTGTTAAAGTTCGGCTACATTCATAGTAAAGTGATTCCTATCGCTCACCGTATTAAAACTTATTTTCAAAAGATGACATTTATAACGTAAAAACATAGAGGAAAACATGCTTCAAAGGACCAAATTCATGACATTTCACATTGGCACCCCAGCAGGCTCGAATGAAATGTCACATTTAAGACAGCAAATTACAAAATAGCAATAATGCTAAAAAAAATTCTGAAGATGTATTAACCCCCTATGTGTTTCTTCAGTGCCATATACAATACTTCTAAAACACAACTTTTGATAAATATAAGGTTATTTTTTATTATCTGATCGTAGCAGTTCGTTCATTTTTTCACATGTTGAGAAGTTGAGAGTAGAAATGAGCGGATCAATTTTTGTGACTCCTGTCCACCGTCCAGGTCAGTGGGTGTCCTCTTTCCGTACTATGTTGACCCTAAGGCCAAAATCAGACGTTCATTTATCATGGTCCAAGTATGAACCTTGATGAGTCCGGCTGCGGTTCACTTAAAAGACTGAAAAGTTCTGGTCAGGAGACCCATAGCCAGTCCGTGCATTGCGGTCCGTATTCAGACCAAGATATTTGGATATCTGAATTTTGCCTAAGGAGAAGACAGAAGCGGTTTATTAATGCTTGTGTCTTCTCTTTTGCCATCCACATAGTGTTCAATGACATTTGTTTTAATTCCTATTTTGCATCTGTTTTCTCTCAGAAAGAAAATGTAACATCAACTGATCTTCACTGTCCTTTTAAAGGAATAGAGGAATCCAAGTTATCTGTAAACAGAAAGATTGTGAGGGAATATTTAGCTAACATAAATGAGTTCAAGTCTCCAGGTCCAGATGAATTACACCCCAGAGTACTGAAGGAGATCGTAGAAGAAATTTTAGAACCACTCTCCATAATCTTTGAAAATTCTTGGAGAACAGGAGAAGTCCCAGAAGACTGGAGAAGAGCAAATGTTGTTCCTATCTTCAAAAAGGGGAAGAAGGTGGACCCTGGGAACTATAGGCCGGTGAGTCTGACTTCTATACCAGGAAAGATCTTTGAACAAATTATTAAACAACATGTATGTAAGTACATGGATAAGAATGAAGTGATTAACCAGAGTCAGCATGGGTTTGTAACTAACAAGTCATGTCAGACTAACTTAATTTCCTTCTATGACAGAATCACTGACTGGGTGGATCAGGGAAATGCTGTAGATATAGTATATCTTGACTTCAGCAAAGCATTTGACAAAGTATCTCACACCATCCTTATTGAAAAAATGACCAAGTATGCAATGGACCAGGCAACTGTTAGGTGGATTCATAACTGGCTTAGTGATCGGACTCAAAGGGTGGTTGTAAATGGCTTCACATCCAGCTGGATGAATGTCTCAAGTGGGGTACCACAGGGCTCCGTCCTGGGACCTGTATTGTTCAACATCTTTATCAATGATTTAGATGAAGGAATTGAGGGTAAACTGATTAAATTTGCTGATGACACAAAGCTAGGAGGGATAGCTAATACTAGAGAAGAGAGCGAGAGGATTCAAAAAGACCTAAATAAACTGGAGCAGTGGGCAGCAACCAACAGAATGGTTTTTAACAGGGAAAAATGCAAAGTACTACATCTGGGCAATAAAAATGAAAAAAGCATATACAGAATGGGAGGAATAGAGCTAAGCAACAGTACATGTGAAAAAGACTTAGGTATACTAATAGATCATAGACTGAACATGAGTCAACAGTGTGATGCAGCAGCAAAAAAGGCAAATACAATTCTGGGATGTATTAACAGAAGCATACAGTCTAGATCACGTGAAGTCATTATCGGTCTTTACTCCTCTTTGGTCAGACCTCATCTGGAATACTGTGTACAGTTTTGGGCACCACATTTTAAAAAAGACATAGACAAACTGGAGCAAGTTCAGAGAAGAGCGACCAGAATGGTGACTGGTCTGCAAACCATGTCCTATGAGGAAAGGTTGCAGGATTTGGGAATGTTTAGCTTGCAAAAAAGAAGACTGAGAGGAGACTTAATAGCTGTCTACAAATATGTCAAGGGCTGTCACATTGTAGAAGGATCATCTTTATTCTCATTTGCACAAGGAAAGACTAGAAGCAATGGGATGAAACTAAATGGGAGGAGACACAGATTAGATATTAGAAAAAACTTTTTGACAGTTAGGGTGATTAATGAGTGGAACAGGCTGCCACGAGAGGTGGTGAATTCCCCTTCAATGGACGTCTTCAAACAGAGGCTGGACAGACATCTGTCTGAGATGATCTAGTGAATCCTGCTTTGAGCAGGGGGTTGGACCAGATGACCCAGGAGGTCCCTTCCAACTCTACCATTCTATGATTCTATGATTCTATGACATACTATGTAACAAATATACAGTATATAAAAGGGTGATTAATGAAAAAAATTAATTGGTGTACATCGCAAAAAAAAATCTACACATATTAGATATCCACATGACTGTAATAACCTGAAGAATTAATTCAACAAATTATTTAGTGTAAAATGTAAGCAGTATAAAGAAATTAAAGAGCACTATTGTCAAATTACACTTTTTTTATAATTTATAATGTATATTATATATATGTTTTAGATTCTAAAATACAGTTTATATAAATAACACTAAGCTATATGTACTCGCCAACAGTATGTAGAAATGCATTTTCTCCTGTGTAAAACATTTCACAAAGCCACGTCAAGATATAACTGCCTACATGCAAAAAGGCAATAACTTAAAAAAAATTGGTCTGTCAGTGAAGGGAATGTGTCATGTTGAAAATGGTATTTCATCTGCAGACGGGATGTTATAGAGCAGGAATAGCTGGTTAGATTGACATCTATTTCTGTGAGAAAAGTTTCAGTAAAACTTGCATTTTATTCATTGAAATCCTTGGTGTTTGTATATGACGCGCCCCCTGGGCCGGTGGGAGACCCGGAGCCGGGCCTTGTAGATGCTGGGGGTTGTAGTCACCGTGGCGGCGACCCGGTCCGTGACCCAGGGCGGTCAAACCAGAATAGTATATGTATAGTATTTATAATGTCCGACTACGCCACCTGTGGGATGCGGTTATTGGGAACCGCCGCTGCGGAGCAGTCCACTGAAGCTGATGGTATGTGCAGCAAGGTGATGTAACTCCCCACAAGAAGAGTGGAGCTTCAGGGCAGCGTGTATGGATGATGGTGGTGATAGTGCCTAGATCAGTAATAATAACACGGAGTCTTTGCAGTGAAGTCCTAGGGTCTTTATTGGTGGCAATTATGTAGGCCCCAACGGGAGTACTTGCTAGGGATGAGGGCCTGGTCAGTCCGGGAGCAATCCTAGAATTCCCCTGGCCAGGTGGAGTTGTAGGCCTGCCGTTCTGACTGTACTCTTTGGCTATCCCGCTTATAGTCGTGTTGTAGCCCACGTCCCTGAGTATGACGTGCTGTGCTCACCCGTATGGCTGGCGACTCGGATCCCGTGTATTCCTCGCTCCTCTGTGGCGGTACTGGTCCTTTCGTGTGGCTGAGCCTCCGGGCTTCTGTAGGCCAGGAGACCTGCAATCTCCTGCCTTGCGGTATCTGCTGCTGGGCTTGAAGAGTCCCACAGCCTCGGACTCCGGTGTCCGGTCCTCTGTGTACACTAGCGAGGACGAGCTATGCCCAGCTCCAGTCCCTGGCTTCTTACTCCTGTGTCCTCAACTCGACTACAGCCCTGTCTAGACTGACTAACCCCGCCTCCAGATCCAGTTATATATAAGGCAGGATCC
Source organism: Phyllobates terribilis (assembly GCF_046119375.1). Classification (NCBI taxonomy): domain Eukaryota; kingdom Metazoa; phylum Chordata; class Amphibia; order Anura; family Dendrobatidae; genus Phyllobates; species Phyllobates terribilis. The sequence goes on from NW_027362767.1 coordinate 59,601,945, forward strand.
TCCCCTTTTCTGGTCTGGCGCAGGAGGTGTTGCATGTAGTGTGTTCCCTGACCAGGAAACTCCTGTTTTGCTCCCAGAAATGGTATTACTACCACTGTGGCAACCAGACCACCTGGGGTGCCACATTTCCCCCTAGTAAATTTCAGTACTCCGGGACTGAACATATTTTGCAAAATAACAGGTAACAATACACAAGGTACATTAGAATATTACAAACATTACAGTCTTTATAGGTCACGGTATCGTTCGTAACCAGGTGTCCATTCCAGTGAAGATGTAGTTTGAGGGACCCATCCCAAACCCTCCACGGAGGCCCTGGGGTGGCTACAGGGCATTGATGATCCGGATGTTGGACCACGTCTTCAGCCACTTCCACCGGTTTTTGTTCTGTGGTCTAGCACAAAAGGGGCACTTTATAGGTGCAACTATTTACAGGCAAAGTTTTTGGTTATCCATTGTCCATAACCTGAAAGTCTCTGAAACCTGTCGGGTAACTGGGAAAACACATTCAATACACACATAAAACATTTGCAGTAATACAGTTATAGTTACATTTAAATTCTCCAGCGAGCAGGGAGTTGACCTCTGGTGATTCTGGTGGACCTACGTAACACACTGTCTGTCTGTGTTCTACCTTGGTCCCCTGTATTTACCCCTGGTGTGGTGGGCTCAATGTTCACCTCACTACAGGTGTTTGGAGGTGTCTCTGGTAGGTTGGGCAGCTTCCTACGGATCCTTTGGCTTACCGTGGGTACGACAAGCTCGCTACTAGCAGAGGGTTGATTCTCCTGGTCTGCTGATGAGGAATCTTCTGTCTCCGGGGCCAATGGTTCTTCCAACTCTACTAAGACTTCTACAGCTTCTGGAGGGGCTGGTTGGAGAAATGTAAGGACTGGCACAACTATTGCATTATTTACTTGTGTCCACGACCGTGGAAATTCTCAGAGTACTGTGCTGACCATTTCTTCCACTTCCTCTGCGGGTTGAGGGATATCTTGGCCTTCTTCAGCGTGCTGTGACTGCTCGGGACATTTCTTCAGGTGGTCTCTGGAAACTGTTGCTGTTGTCTCACCTCCGTCCTTACTTATGAGGCACACCTTGGTGTTATCATACCTTGATGGTAGAATGGTGTACGGCTCTTTTTCCCACTGGTCATTCAACTTGTGGAGTCGCCTCTTCCTCTTTAGGATTTGCTCTCCAGGTGACAAGGGGGCAGCAGGTGCATGTTGATTGTAAGTCCTCTCTTGCCTTTCTCTTGCTTGGGACAGACTTCTTTCAACACTTTCCTGTACCTTACGGTATTGCTGTTGCCGCTCAGTGTCCCAATCCGCATCCGGTGAGACGTCCTCTGGTGTCAGAACTCCCATATCCAGATCGATGGGCAGCTTACCAGGTCTCGCTCTCATCAGGAAAGCAGGTGTGCAGTTGGTGGAATTCACTGGGATATGATTGTAGAGGTCCACCAGGTCTGGCAACTTTTCTGGCCACAGACTGCGTTCTTCCAGGGGCAATATCTTCAGTAGGTCTATCACCACCTGGTTCATCTTTTCACACATCCCGTTGGTCTGGGGGTGATAAGGTGTTGTCCTGATCTTCTTGCAGCCGTACAGGTTGCAGAACTCCTGGAATACTTCTGCTTCGAAGGCCAGACCTTGGTCAGTTAGCACACATTCTGGGTAACCATGCGGGTGGCAGAAGTGCTGCTGGAAAGCTCTGGCTGCTGTCTGAGCCGTTTGGTCCTTGACTGGCACTACTACCAGGAACCAGGAGTAGTGGTCTACGATGGTGAGAGCGTAGACATAGCCTGACCTGCTCGGGGATAGCTTCACATGGTCCAGGGCTACCAGTTCGAGTGGCTGCTTGGTGATGATGGGCTGAAGGGAGGCCCTCTGGCTGTCACGGTCTTTTCTTCTCAGGTTGCATGGTCCGCATTCTCGACACCACCTCTCGATTGCTTTCCTCATGCCAGCCCAATAGAACCGTTCACGTAGCAGGACTTCCAGCTTCTTCCATCCAAAGTGTTCTGCTCCATTGTGGTACCTTTCCAAGACCATAGACGCATCCCGCCTCGGGACTACCACCTGCCAGACCAGCTCATGTGTACGGGAGTTGACAGTTCTTCGACACAGCTTCCCTTTATAGATGAACAGCTTTCTCTTTTCTTTCCACAGCTGTTTGGTCTCTTCTGGAGCATCTGAATCAGGGTATGAGTCAGCTTGTGTCAGCAACTCTTTGACTAGGCGAACAGCCGGGTCACTGTCTTGTGTTTCTCCCCATCCATGGTGGGGCAATGGATTGAACATGGCTTCTCTGTTGGCAGAGCACCTGTTCTTCACACAATGGGAGCACTGCTTTATCCCATGGCAGTGGAACGCAGGGATTTCTATCCCTTCCAGCTCCTCTGGGTCCTCTCCCCCATCTTGGTGAAGCCTGGTATAAACCTTCGGTAGTAGCCTACCAACCCGAGGAACTGCCGCACTTCTTTAATGGTGGAAGGTCTCGGCCAGTCTGTGATTACGGTGATCTTGTCGGGGTCTGGTGCTACACCGTCAGCGCTTACCACGTGTCCTAAGTATTGTACTTTGGGATTCAGCAGGTGGCACTTAGACGGCTTCACCTTCAGGCCAAAGCCAGCCAGGGCTTCAAACACTTCCGCCAGGTGCTTCAGATGATCCTCGTATGTTTTGGAGTATACTATGACGTCATCCAGGTACAGGAGGACTGTCTCGAAATTCTTATGTCCTAGACAGCACTCCATCAACCGCTGGAAGGTTCCCGGGGCGTTGCAGAGCCCGAATGGCATGCAGTTGAACTCGCTGAGGTCCATCAGAGTGATGAATGCGGTCTTTTCCTTATCCGCCTCTGCTACAGGAATCTGCCAATACCCACTAGTAAGATCCAAAGGAGAGAAATAATTAGCAGATTTTAATGCAGCTAGTGACTCCTCTATCCTGGGTGTAGCATCGGCGTCTCTGCCCCGTTCTAGGCAGAGACGCCGTCCCTCTCACCTCCCCGCTCCTGGCGCGGCGTCCTCCAGCGCTTCTCTCCCTGCTGCTTCCGGCACGCGCTCCTTCCCCGGCAGTGTGCTTAGGGCGCGCGCGCTCCCCCTCTCTTAAAGGGACCGCGCGCGCCGTCCTAAGGAGTCCCCGGCCAATTGCCGGAGGACCTCCCATATAAAAGGCACCTCCTCCAAAATGGAGGTGCCCGAGCAATGTTGTTGCACTGTTCTCTACTCTACTTCAGCCCTCAGGTCCCGTTGCCAGTTACCTGCCAGATACCTGCTAAATTCCTGCCAGCTTCCTGTCTTATTCCTGCCTGATATTCTGCTAGCTGCCTGCTAACCTGAGGTCCGACGGTCTGCCTTACTACTCCTGTCAGTCTGTCTAAGGACCAGCTTGCCCGCTCACCTGGGAGCGCACATCTGCTACCTGCCTGCTAGCCTACCTGGAGGCTCTGCCGTCACGTGCTGTGACCACCTGCCTGTCCAGTGACTCCTGCCCGCTCACCTGGGAGCGCTCATCTGCTGCCTGTCTGCTAGCCTACCTGGAGGCTCTGCCGTCACGTGCTGTGACCACCCGCCTGTCCAGAGACTTCTGCCCTCTCACCTGGGAGCGCTCATCTGCCGCCTGTCTGTTGGTCTTCCTGGAGGCTCCGCCGTCACATGCTGTGACCACCCGTTTATCCAGAGACTCTCGCCTGCTCACCTGGGAGCTCACGTCTACCATCAGCCGCCACAGGTCGTACCAACCCTTTACCCAGAGACTGCCCCGGTCACTTGCCGTGACCATCTGCCCGTTCACCCAGAGACTGCCCCGGTCACTTGCCGTGACCATCTGCCCGTTCACCCAGAGACTGCCCCGGTCACTTGCCATGACCATCTGCCCGTTCATCCAGAGACTGCCCCGGTCACTTGCCGTGACCTCCTGCCCGTTCTTCTAGAGACTGTCCCGGTCACCTGCTGTGACTGCCTGCCTGGTCGCCACCCGCTCCCTTACAAGGACCGCCCCCTTGTATAGTAGCTCAGAGGTTCCGCCTCCCAGACCCGTTACAGTTTGCTCGGGCCATGGAACCCGGTGGCACCCAAGCTCCCTCGCTCTCGGACCTGTGTCATGAACTGTCCCGTCAGAGGTCCCAACAGAAGTCCATCCTGGGTCATCTGCGGAATGTCAATTCTCGCCTGGACACTCTGACTGCTCTGCCTGCAACCACCGCCAGTGCCATGACTCGCAATCCGGCAGCTCCACTGCCCACTAATAACATGGTATCCTACCCCGGACCCCGGCTTTCTGCACCTCCTCGTTTCGGAGGCGACTCCGCCCAGGCTCGGGGCTTCATAAATCAGTGCACCCTGCACTTTGAACTCCTGTCTCACCAGTTTAACTCCGACCGGGCCAAAATTGCCTTCATCATGTCCCATCTCACCGGGGAGGCCCTGGCCTGGCTAAATCCTCTATGGGAGAGAGGAGACCCCCTGGTGTCCAACTTGCCTGCCTTTCTCACGGCTTTCCGGAAAGTCTTCGACGAACCCGGACGGAAGACCTCATCCGCATCATCTCTGCTACGCCTCCATCAGGGAAGTCTCACCGTGGGCCAATATGCCATACGGTTCCGTACCCTTGCCTCGGAGCTGGCCTGGGATAATGACGCTCTGGTTTCCGTCTTCTGGGAGGGTCTGTCCGGCCGTATTAAAGATGAACTTGCCGGTCGGGACATTCCTACCACTCTCGATGACCTTATAACTCTTGCCACCCGGATTGACCTGCGGTTCCAGGAGCGTGCCAAAGAGGTCACCCGTGAGAGGAGGGTTCCACGTCTAGCTCCTACTTTCCAGAAACCCGTCACTCCCTCCGTCTCTCCTCAGCTACACTCTCCTGAGCCTATGCAGGTCGACCAGACCAAGATGGTCGGTTCTCGCCAAGAATCTCGCCGAGCCGAGGGAAGCTGTTTCTATTGTGGCAGTATGAAGCACTTCATCCGTTCCTGCCCGGAAAAACCGGGAAACGCCAGTGTCTAGGACCACTCGGAGAGGTCGTCCTAGACAAAAGTAAGCCCTCTCCGTCTCTGACCTTACCGGTCTCTATTGCTTGGGGAGAGAACCGTCTCTTTGAACTCGCCCATCTGGATTCTGGAGCTGCTGGAAACCTCATCTCCCAGTCTCTGGTAGAGAGATACCATATTCCCACCAAGTCCTTGGCTGAACCATTGTCAGTCGCCTCCGTGGATGGAAGACTTCTCTCGGAGACCATCCTGCTCGTCACCGAACCCATAACCCTGCAGGTGGGAATGCTGCACTCTGAGGAGATCTCATTCCATGTGCTGTCCGGACTTTCTCACTCCCTGTTGCTAGGCCTACCTTGGCTCCAGACACATGAACCCGTATTGAACTGGCGGTCCGGTGAAGTACTCCGATGGGGTCCTGACTGCCATAGGACCTGCCTGGTCCCGGTCCGTCCACTTCGCCCTCAGCCTACTCCAGCTAACTTACCTGGTCTCCCGGCTCCCTACTGGCCCTATGCGGACGTCTTCGGTAAGAAGGAAGCTGAGACGTTGCCACCCCATAGGCCATACGATTGCCCGATCGACCTGGTACCTGGCACCACTCCTCCCCGTGGGCGTATCTACCCGTTGTCTGCAGCCGAGACCCGAGCCATGTCTGAGTACATTGAAGAGAATCTGGCTAGGGGATTTATCCGAAAATCTACCTCCCCGGCTGGAGCCGGATTCTTCTTTGTCAAAAAGAAAGACGGCTCGCTACGTCCCTGTATTGACTACAGAGGACTCAATCTCATCACGGTAAAAAACAAATAACCCCTGCCACTCATCTCCGAATTGTTTGACCATCTCAAGGGCGCCAGGATCTTCTCCAAGCTGGATCTACGAGGAGCGTATAATCTGGTCCGTATCCGTCAAGGAGACGAGTGGAAGACGGCATTCAATACCCGGGACGGTCACTACGAGTACCTTGTGATGCCCTTCGGTCTCTGTAATGCTCCCGCAGTCTTTCAGGAACTAGTCAACGACATCTTCCGTGACCTCCTGTACTCCTGCGTAGTGGTATACCTGGACGATATCTTGGTCTTCTCTCCGGATCTCCCCACACACCGGAGGGATGTTCGTCAGGTCCTGCTTAGGCTTCGGCAGAACCACCTTTACGCCAAATACGAGAAGTGCCTCTTCGATCAGACCTTCCTTCCGTTCTTGGGCTATGTCATCTCCCAAACAGGTCTGCAAATGGATCCCGAGAAGCTCTCTTCCGTTCTAAAATGGCCTCGTCCTGAAGGTTTGAAGGCGATACAGCGATTCCTGGGCTTTGCTAATTATTATCGTCTTTTCATCCCACAGTTCTCGTCTCGGACTGCTCCCATATCTGCACTTACCCGTAAGGGGGCTAACCCCAGGACATGGTCGCCTGAAGCCGAGGAGGCCTTCCTTTCCCTAAAGAAAGCCTTCGCCTCTGCTCCCGTCCTGCACCGTCCGGACTGTAATAAACAATTCTACCTGGAGGTTGATGCCTCCTCCTCCTCCTCCGGAGCGGTGCTCACCCAGAAGTCTTCTACCGGGAGAATGGTAACGTGCGGCTTGTTCTCCAAAATCTTCTCCTCGTCGGAGCGCAACTACTCCATTGGAGACCGGGAATTGCTAGCCATCAAATTGGCACTGGGAGAGTGGCGCTATCTGCTTGAAGGGGCTCTCTACCCGGTAATTATCTACACAGATCACAAAAACCTGGCATATCTCCAAAATGCCCAGAGACTCAATCCTCGCCAGGCCCGGTGGTCGTTGTTTTTTGCCCGCTTCGACTTCATTCTTCATTTCCGTCCGGCAGACAAGAACGTCAAAGCTGATGCCTTGTCCCGGTCCTTCCTGTCCTCCGATCAAGAGGAGGAACCTACGCACATCATCGACTCCTCCAAGGTGATGAATGTGGCCCCCTTGGATCTGACTCGTCTTCCACCCGGTAAGACGTTCGTAGCTGTGCCAGATCGGGAGAGGGTTCTTCGCTGGGGACATTCTTCTAAACTAGCTGGCCATGCTGGCCAAAAGAAGACCTTCCAACTTATTACCCGGCATTACTGGTGGCCTACCCTGCGTAAGGACGTAGTAGACTTCGTCGCGGCCTGTTCATCCTGTGCCCGTAACAAAGTTCCCCGACATCTACCTGCCGGCCATCTCCTGCCCCTTCCCGTACCTGCTGCTCCTTGGCAACACATCGCTATGGACTTTATCACCGACCTTCCAGTTTCTGCAGGTTGTACTGTCATTTGGGTTGTCGCTGACCGTTTTTCTAAGATGGCCCACTTCATTCCCCTGCCTGGTCTTCCGTCTGCACCCGAGCTGGCTAAAGACTTTATCCGCCACATCTTCCGTCTCCATGGTCTGCCCCTCCACATCGTGTCGGATCGTGGGGTTCAGTTCACCTCTCGCTTCTGGAGAGCCACATGTAAGCTGCTGGACATTACCCTGGATTTCTCCTCCGCTTACCACCCTCAGTCCAATGGTCAAGTGGAGCGGATCAATCAGATCTTGTCCAGCTACCTCCGGCACTTCGTTGATGCTCACCACTCGGACTGGGTGGATCTCTTACCATGGGCCGAGTTCTCTTATAACAACCATGAGAGCGAGTCCTCTTCCAAATCCCCGTTCTTTATAGTCGGTGGCCAACATCCCCGGATTCCACTTCCTGTCTCCGTTTCTGTGGACAACCCTGCTGCGGAGTCTCTTGTCAGCGAATTTTCTACTATTTGGGAGAGCACCAGGTCCGCTCTTCTTCTCTCCTCTGAGCGGATGAAGAGATATGCTGATAAGAGACGTCTGGATCCGCCCCAATTCCGTCCGGGAGACAAGGTTTGGCTCTCATCCAAACATGTGCGGCTCAAAGTACCCTCCTACAAGTTGGGTCCTCGATTCATCGGCCCCTTCGAAGTCCTCAGGCAAATTAACCCTGTTGCCTACAAATTAAAACTCCCGGCCACCCTACGGATTCCCAACTCCTTCCACGTATCTCTCCTCAAACCCGTTGTCTTTAACTTTTTTTCCAAAAATCCAGGTGCCCCTCCTGCTCCGGTTTCCGCTGATGACATCTTTGAGGTAGAGAGTATTCTGGCCTCCAAGAGGGTAAGAGGAAAAACCTTTTTTCTGGTAGATTGGAAGGGGTTTGGTCCTGAGGAGAGAACTTGGGAACCCAGGGAGAACATCAACGCCCCGCTTCTCCTTGAGAAATTTCTTTCTGGCCAAAAAAAGAGGGGGCCTAAAGGGGGGGGTACTGTAGCATCGGCGTCTCTGCCCCGTTCTAGGCAGAGACGCCGTCCCTCTCACCTCCCCGCTCCTGGCGCGGCATCCTCCAGCGCTTCTCTCCCCGCTGCTTCCGGCACGCGCTCCTTCCCCGGCAGTGTGCTTAGGGCGCGCGCGCTCCCCCTCTCTTAAAGGGACCGCGCGCGCCGTCCTAAGGAGTCTCCGGCCAATTGCCGGAGGACCTCCCATATAAAAGGCACCTCCTCCAAAATGGAGGTGCCCGAGCAATGTTGTTGCACTGTTCTCTACTCTGCTTCAGCCCTCAGGTCCCGTTGCCAGTTACCTGCCAGATACCTGCTAGATTACTGCCAGCTTGCTGTCTTATTCCTGCCTGATATTCTGCTACCTGCCTGCTAACCTGAGGTCCGACGGTCTGCCTTACTACTCCTGTCAGTCTGTCTAAGGACCAGCTTGCCCGCTCACCTGGGAGCGCACATCTGCTACCTGCCTGCTAGCCTACCTGGAGGCTCTGCCGTCACGTGCTGTGACCACCTGCCTGTCCAGTGACTCCTGCCCGCTCACCTGGGAGCGCTCATCTGCTGCCTGTCTGCTAGCCTACCTGGAGGCTCTGCCGTCACGTGCTGTGACCACCCGCCTGTCCAGAGACTTCTGCCCGCTCACCTGGGAGCGCTCATCTGCCGCCTGTCTGTTGGTCTTCCTGGAGGCTCCGCCGTCACATGCTGTGATCACCCGTTTATCCAGAGACTCTCGCCTGCTCACCTGGGAGCTCACGTCTACCATCAGCCGCCACAGGTCGTACCAACCCTTTACCCAGAGACTGCCCCGGTCACTTGCCGTGACCATCTGCCCGTTCACCCAGAGACTGCCCTGGTCACTTGCCGTGACCATCTGCCCGTTCACCCAGAGACTGCCCCGGTCACTTGCCATGACCATCTGCCCGTTCATCCAGAGACTGCCCCGGTCACTTGCCGTGACCTCCTGCCCGTTCTTCTAGAGACTGTCCCGGTCACCTGCTGTGACTGCCTGCCTGGTCGCCACCCGCTCCCTTACAAGGACCGCCCCCTTGTATAGTAGCTCAGAGGTTCCGCCTCCCAGACCCGTTACACTGGGCAGCGGGTATGCATCTTTATGTCTGATGCGGTTAATTTGCCTGTAGTCTACACACATTCTCATTGTGCCATCCTTTTTCTCTACAAGAACTAATGGAGCTGCCCAGGGGCTACAATTGTCTCTTATTACCCCAGCCTCCTTCATCTCTCGTAACATCCCTTTGGCATTTTGGTAGTGTGCTGGCGGTACAGGCCGGTACCTTTCTTTATTGGGTGGATGGTCTCCCGTGGGGATATGGTGTTGAACCCCCTTTACCTGCCCGAAGTCAAGTGGGTGTTTACTGAAGACCCTCTCATACTCCTGGACCACCCGGTATACTCCTTGTTTTTGATGTGGAGGGGTGGAGTCAGTGCCCACATGCAGCTTCTGGCACCAGTCCTCCATCTGTCCCTTGGAGCCATTATCCTCCGCCTGTTTGGATGGAGGTAAGGGTTCCGCTGTCTTTATGGAATTTTGATTGACAGTGAATAGCTTGGCTAGGGTGGCATACCGGGGCAAATGAACTTCTTTTTCCCCAATGTTCAGGATGCGGACTGGCACTCTCCCATGGTGAACATCAACCACCCCCCTGGCTGTCAAAATGGTGGGCCTACTGTCAGAGTAGGCGGGCCGTACCAGGGCCTGGTAATCTCTACCCCAGAGACTGATTGCTGCCCGACACCATATCAGCATTTCACTTCTTGGGGGCATGCCAATAGGGAATGGGTCACTCATCCTAACACTGCCAATCTCACCACCAGACAGTTCTACCTGTTGTCTTTTCATCAGGGCTCTGATCTCTCTTTGTAGAACCCGCTGCTGGCTGGAACTGGCCTTCTCCGCAACCTGCTGTAACAAGACAATTATTTCTGCAAGACAATTTTCAATGACATTAGTGCCTAAGGTTACCATGGGATGACTTTCTCGGCGATCAATGTCGACAATAATCAGTCCTTGTGCTGGCAGTTCAACCTTGCCAACCTTTATGGTCACTTCTTTGAACCCCACCTGAGGTACGGGCTGACCATTGCTGGCATAAATGCTCAAATGTTCATCTGGACGGCGGGTGATGTCAGAGTCAGTCCAGTACCGTTTGAAAAGACTGTAGGGGATGGTGGTCACCTGGGATCCAGTGTCCAGCAACGCGCTCATTGGAAAGCCGTCCAGCACGACAGGTAGGACCGGTCGTCCTCCCACATATTTGTCTCGCCAGCTTGATGGGCCTGGTGGTCTTATGCCTGGGGGTTGGCCCTCTGCCCCAGGTTTTGATCGTTTAAATGACAGTACCTTGCATAATGTCCTGGCTGGTTGCAGCGGTGGCAGATGGGTTGTCCGTCCTGGTCATAGCGGTCACTGTTCCTCCCTCTGGATGGTGGAATCCTCTTCTGTCGTCACCATGGGACGTCCTCCGGCCTGTAAGCCAGCTGGATCTTTCCTTTGGGAGACACCTGCAAGGACTGCACAGTTTTGGTTAGGGCAGCTACACTTTTAGTCAACTCTTGGACCTGATGGTGCAGGTCTGTAGACGGGGCATTGTCCAGAGTCTGTGCATCAGCTCCTACAGGCTCCGGGGAAAAAGGTGCCACCTCCTGGTAGTAGGTGATAGCTGGGCGGCGGTGAGCTGTAGCGCCACCTGGTGCTGGTTCTCGTAGCACCCGGATGGCCCTGTCCTTAAATTGAGTAAAGTCCAAGTCAGGGTTTTGCAGAGCCATTATGCGCAGCTGGGTTCGGTGGGCGCTGGACAGTAAACCCTCAATAAATTGCTCAGTTAACAGTCTGTTTTCATCACGCATACTGTCAGGGTCTACCTGTTTGATGGCCCTCAGCGCCTCCTGCAGGTTTAAAGCATAGTCCCGTACACTGTCCTGTGCCCGTTGTTTGCACCCATAAAACTTCATCTTTATCTCTGCCGTAGTATGGGTGTCAAAGGTGTCCTTTAGGCGGTCCAGTATCTCTTTTACAGTCCCTTTTTCTCTGGCCGACCAGGATTTTACTTCTCTCTGGGCTGCACCAATCAACTGGCCTATGAGGATGCTCACTTTCTGCTCCTCGGACAGGGGATATACTTTAAATAAACTGTTTAGTCTCTCCTTGAAGTCACTCAGGGTTTGAGACTCTCCTGAGTACTGGGGCAACCACTCTGCCCCCGGTATATAAGGCATGGTGAATGGCATTACCGCGGCAGCGGCCGCGCCGGTGGTTGAAGTTCCCTCCATATCGGGCGTCTTCCTCCCCCCTAGTGAACTGTGGCCTACCTTCCTTCTCTTTCCTTCCGTAGGCCGCAGTTCCGCAGGCGATGGTCTCCGTTGAGGACCTGGCGTCGCACGCGTCTGACGTAAGCGCTCACTGTGGCTCTTTCCAGGACCTGGCGCTGCGTCAGTGCGTGGGGCAGGGCTTTGGACTTCGCGCGTTTTAAGCTATCACGCCCCTCTTCTTCCCCCGCGGCGACTTGAAAATGGCAGACGATGGCGGAAAAATGGCGACAGATGGCGGTAAATCTTCACCACGGTATGCGACACAGTCTGTGAAGGCACGCAGTACCCGGTGGTAGCGGGCACGCAATGCTGCCGACTACGCCAAAGTTGACGCGCCCCCCCGGGCTGTGGGGAGACCCAGAGCCGGGACTTGTAGATGCTGTGGGTTGTAGTCACCGTGGCGGCAACCCGGTCCGTGACCCAGGGTGATGAAACCAGGGTAGTTTATGTATAGTATTTATATGTGTCACCCTGGCCTGGATGCCACAAATGTATAATAAAGCTGTGTCTGAGAGCAAAGGGGAGGTTCTCTGGTCAAGGACCATTAGCATGCAATACCACCTGTCCCAGGCCAGTAGGGGGAGCAGGCTGCCCCTATAAAAGCTGGAGCTGGGGGCAGGGTTAGAAAGAACTGGACAACCTGTCTCTGGATTGAGAGGTGTCCCAGAGCAGGGACAGACAGTTGTGTTGCAGCCTAAGAGGCCGTGTGGCAGTAGGAGAGCCACGAGCCAGGGACAAGAGGCGAAGCAAGCCTGTCCTGGCAGATAGAGAACCTAATCTACCAGACTTTGGTGTCTGAGGCTGTGAGGATTCCAAGTCCTACAGCAAATAACCAGTCCGCAGGGGATTGTATGTTCCCTGGCCTAAGAAGCCCGGAGGTTCCGCCACAGCAGAAGGGACCAGCAAAGCCGTATCAGGCCAAGAGTAAAAAGGGACCCATGTCGCCAGCCATACGGGCGAGAAGACACGGCGAGCTCAGAAACATGGGTTATCACACCACGAGGAGGGAAATAGACAGAGAGAGCGCAGAGAGCACGGTAGGCCTACACCCTCACCCTGATCAGGGCCAGCTTCCCACTTGTTCTCAGACATCCAGGCCCCCTCCTAGCCGGGCCTGTTTTAGGGTAATTTCACCTGTTCTAATAAAGACCCTGAACTGTTTAAGAGGCCTCCGTTTCCTGGCTATTGCGGTCGGAATCATCCCCTCCATCATCCATTATATACTGCCCTGGGGCCATACTCCTCCCGTGGGGAGTTGTACTATTCAGTGCTGCACAGTTACATCTGCCCCAGCGGTCTGCACTGCAGCGGCGGTTAGCCCTGACCGCAATCCACGGGTGGCGTAGTCGGACATTGCAAAACATATAGAAGACTGCTACTGGTCTGACCACCCTGAGCCATGGACCGGGTTGCCACTACTACCCCCATTATTGCCCTGTTGCCCGGATCCGAGTGCCCCACGGCCCAGGGGGCGAGTCAGCTTTGGCGTAGTCGGCAGGATTGTGACCAACCCGCCACAAATGGGTATTGTGCGCCTGAAAAAGACTGTACACGTACCTTAAAAGAGGTTTCCCGCCATCCGGAGCCGTTTCCCGCCATTTTCAGCCGTCTCCCGCCATCTTCAGCAGCTTCGCCATCGGACGCCATCTGCAGGACGCCGCGCGGGAAGAAGAGGGGCATGTACGTCCAAACCGTGCGAGACCCGAAGCTCTGCCCTACGCACCGACGCTGCCCAAGGTCCTGGAAGGGAGAGAGAGCGACGCTGATGTCACCAGGACGCGACGCAAGGTCCTCGTCCAGAGCAGCACCAGCGGAGCCGCGGCCTACAGAAGAGGATCGTCGGAAGGTAGGCCACGCTTAACTAGGGGGGAGGAAGATGTCGGACACGGAGGCGCCCACTACCACCAGCGCAGCTGCAGCAGCGGTGATGCCATTCTCCCTGCCTTACATCCCTGGAGCGGCCTGGCTGCCCAAGTATTCAGGGGAGCCCCATGCACTAACTGACTTTAAGGAAAGGCTGTACGTACAGTTTATTCCAAGTTTACCCCCTGACAGAGGAACTGAAGATCAGCATACTGACAGGGCAGTTAACTGGCGCAGCCCAGCGGGAGGTAAAGTCATGGCCCGCTGAGGAGAAAAGGACTGTAAAGGACATTCTGGCCTGGCTGCGGGGTACCTCCTCTGAAATTAAAATGCGGTTCTACGGATGTAAGCAGCGGGCACAGGACAGCATCAGAGACTATGCTCTAAATTTGCAGGAAGCCTTGAGAGCCATCAAACAAGCTGACCCTGGCAGCGTGCAGAATACGGATAAGCTACTAACAGAACAGTTCATAGAAGGTCTGCTGTCTAGTGCCCACAGGACCCAGCTGTGCCTCATGTTCTTTCAGAACCCTGATCTGACCTTTTCCCAATTCAAGGACAGGGCCATAAGGGTGCTCCATGAACCCGCAACAAGTGGCGCTATAAACCCCCGGCGCCCCGCTCTCACCTACCACCAGGAGGCGGCGCCCTCCTCTATGGACTCTGTGGGGGCCGATGCACAGGCCCTAAACCAAGCCCCGTCGAAAGATCTGCACCACCAAGTCCAGGAGCTGACCAGGACCGTCCAGGCGTTACAAGTGGACCCGTCAAGACCCATCGAGTTGGCTTCAAGTCCGGAGGATGTCCCGTGGCGTCGACAGAGGAGGACCCCGTCGTTCCGAGGGAGGCCCACAGACCGCTATGCAGAGGATGGACAGCCCATTTGCCGTCGATGCAACCAGCCCGGACACATTTCCAGGTACTGTAATTTAAACGGGTCCAACCTGGGGCAGAGGGCCAACCCCCAGGCATAAGATCACCAGGCCCTTACAATTGGCGTAATAAGTACGTTGGGGGGCGCCCGGTTTTACCCGTGGTGCTGGATGGTATCCCCATGAGCGCCTTGCTGGATACCGGGTCGCAAGTAACTACTATCCCTTATGTACTTTTTAAGTAGTATTGGACTGATGCTGATATAACACGGTATCCAGACAGTAACTTGAGCATCATCACCAGTAATGGCTTGCCCGTGCCGCAGATGGGGTTCAAGGAGATGACCATTAAGATTGGTAAAGTTGAACTGCCGGCACAGGGGGTGATTATTGTGGACATTGACCGTCGTGAAAGTCACCCTAAAATAACTGTGGGTACTAACGTGATTGAAAATTGCCTTTCAGAGGTAATTGTAATTCTACAACAGGTGGCGGTGAATGCTAGTTCCAGCCAACAGAGAGTCCTCAACAAAAAGCCTTGATGAGACGGCACCAGGTAGAACTGTCTGGTGGTGAGATCGGTAGCGTAAGAATGAGTGACCCATTCCCCATTTCCATGCCTCCCAAAAGTGAAATGATGATCTGGTGTCGGACTGCAATCGGGTTGAGAGGTAGAGACTACAAGCCATGGTAGAACCCGTGTACTCAGACAGCAGGCCCACCATTTTGACAGGCCGAGGGGTGGTTGATGTCCGTCATGGGAGGGTGCCCGTTCGCATTCTCAACATTGGGGAGAGGGAAGTACACTTACCCAGGTACGCTACACTTGCCAAACTGTTTGCTGTTGAACACAAAGCTATCAGGGCCGTGGAACCTTTGCCCCCATCTCCACAGGCGGAGGGTAATGGCTCCCAGAAACAAAAGGAGGACTGGTGCCAGAAACTCCATGTGGGTGCTGACTCCACTCCTCTGCACCAAAAACAAGGAGTCTACCGGGTGGTTCAGGAGTACGAGAGAATTTTTAGTAAGCACCCGCTAGACTTCGGCCGAGTAAAGGGAGTGGAACACCACATCCCCACGGGGAGCCACCCACCAATAAAGGAGAGGCACAGACCTGTACCCCCTGCACATTATCAGAACGCAAAAGGCATGCTAAGAGAAATGAAAGAAGCTGGGGTCATTAGAGATAGCTGTAGCCCCTGGGCAGCCCCCTTGGTTCTGGTAAAAAAGAAAGACAGCACCATGAGAATGTGCGTGGACTATAGACAAATCAACCGTATCACCCACAAAGACGCATATCCGCTGCCTAGAATAGAGGAGTCTTTAGCCGCACTAAAATCAGCTAACTTCTTTTCTACTTTGGAACTTACTAGCGGGTACTGGCAGGCTCCTGTGGCAGAGGCTGACAAGGAGAAGACCGCCTTCACCATCCCGATGGGACTGAGCGAATTCAACTGTATGCTGTAATGCACACGCCCGGGCTGAGCGGCGTGTGCGTGTATATGTAGTGATTCCACTGGACCGTGCCGGAGAGTGAATGCCTGGAGGGGCGTAACTAAGTATTCACCCGATCCGACCAGGGTCGCACGAAGGCATACGACGCCAGTGCACCAAGGAGGAACCGAGCAGAGGGACCAGGTGCTACTCCAGGACAGACCCCAGACACGGCTGTTGACCCACACCGGGGAACACAGGAACAGACAGGCTAGGCTGGCACACAGACTGGTGGGTATAGGCAGGCACGACTGGTATGCAGGCAGGCGGGTATGCAGGCAGGGGGGTACAGGCAAGCACGGCTAGAGTGCAGACAGGGAGGCACTAGCAGGTAGGAACACAGGCGGGATAGGACCCAGTACACACTGGGAGTCAGGAACAGAACCACAGACGTGGCGGACAAACACAGCAGAGTGAGGCCGCCCAGAGTGGTGAGCGAGAGCAGAGCAAGACGAGACCGCCTAGAGCGGTGAGCGAGAGAAGAGCAGGATGAGGCCGCCTGGAGCGGTGAGCGAGAGTAGAGCAGGACGAGGCCGCCTGGAGCGGTGAGCAAGAGAAGAGCAGGACGAGACCGCATGGAGCGGTGAGCAAGAGTAGAGCAGGACGAGACCGCCTGGAGCGGTGAGCAAGAGTAGAGCAGGACGAGGCCGCCTGGAGCGGTGAGCAAGAGTAGAGCAGGACGAGGCCGCCTGGAGCGGTGAGCAAGAGTAGAGCAGGACGAGACCACCTGGAGCGGTGAGCAAAGGGTCAGAGCAGAGCGAGACTGCCGGAGCAGTGAGCAAAGGGTCAGAGCAGAGCGAGACTGCCGGAGCAGCGAGCAAAGGGTCAGAGCAGAGCGAGACTGCCGGAGCAGCAAGCAAAGGGTCAGAGCAGAGCGAGACTGCCGGAGCAGCGAGCAAAGGGTCAGAGCAGAGCGAGACTGCCGGAGCAGCGAGCAAAGAGTCAGAGCAGAGCGAGACTGCCGGAGCAGCGAGCAAAGGGTCAGAGCAGGGCGAGAACCGCAGGAGCGGATAGCGAGGCAGGGCAGAGGGGACAGGGCTCTGTTCACACGGAACAAACAGGAAGGGAAAGTCAGAACCAGATACCCACAGGGTACTTGCAGTGAAGTAGCGAGTGGACCACAAACTCACAAACGGGAGTACAGTGACAACGAACAGGAGTTAGGTACGAGTTCGGACTCTGCAGAAAAAGGAAAGGTACGGACATAGAGAAAAACAGGAAACAGGCTAGAAGAGTATTCAGACAAGAACAGACACAGTAGCAAGATACAGGAGCGGGTCTAGGTATGCAGCCCCTAGAAAGTGGAAGGAACAGGCTAGGAGCGTGTTCAGACAGGACAGACGAGATACAGGAGCGGGTCTAGGTATGCAGCCCCTAGAAGGCAGAAGGAACAGGCTAGTAGCGTGTTTAGACAGGCCTGGAAATACAGCCTCCAGGAAAGGCAGGCAAGCAAACACAGAAAGGGACCTGGCACATTCAGAGTGCAAGAGCACACTGAATGAAACACAATGCTGGCAGGGTTTCCTGGGAGGAGCTGGGTTAAATACCAGGTGACAGACAGCAATAGGCTGTGGACGCACAAGGGGTGTGCCCACAGCAGGTACAAGAAACAGGAAGTGATTGGGTGCCGCCCTTAAGCAGCAGAAACAGAGGCAAGCAAACAGCATGGAGGGAAGCCAGGCTAGCAGACTGGACTGGAGATCAAGTGTGCTCTCTTGCACAGTGGGAGATGGACCACTATGCAAGGACGCCGCCAGGTATGTTACAGTACCCCCCCCTTACGCCCCCTCTTCTTCAGGCCTGCCAGAATGATCCGCAGGGAATTCGAGGGCCAATCCTTCACTCCAAGGAGATCACTTCCACTGTCCACAGGAAAAACTGGTCTCATCTGAGTAGCTAGGATGCTACCTCCTGTCCAGCCATCCTCAGCAACAGACGAAACGGGTGGAGTACCAGGAACAGTACACAAAGAAGTCTCTCTACACATATTTTCAGGTGGCACCCCAGAGGGTTCAGGAGACAACTGGAAGTCCTCCGCTGGGTTGGAGGGGTGCAGAGACTCGGGGGTAACCTCTGCTTCGGAGTACACTAGATCGGACTCGTTGGAAGAAGCGGGTGAGGTATCAGGTACTGAGTATAGGAGAGTCCCTGTCCATTCGCTGTCAGGTAGCACCCCGAAGGGTTCAGGAGACAACTGGAGGTCCTCCGCCTGGTCGGAGGGGTGTAGAGACTCGGGGATAACCTCTGCTTCGGAGTACACTAGGTCGGACTCACTGGACGAAGCGGCCGAGGTATCAGGTA
Source organism: Phyllobates terribilis (assembly GCF_046119375.1). NCBI lineage: Eukaryota > Metazoa > Chordata > Amphibia > Anura > Dendrobatidae > Phyllobates > Phyllobates terribilis. Next base: position 59,620,072 of record NW_027362767.1, read on the forward strand.
CAGAGTATAGGGAAGACTCTGTCCATTCGCTACCAGGTAGCACCCCAAAGGGTTCTGGAGACAACTGGAGGTCCTCCGCCTGTTCAGAGGAGTGTAGAGACTCGGGGGTAACTAACGCTTTAAGGTACCCATTGTCAAGCTCACAGGACGGAGCGTACGAAGTATCGGGTACCGGGTGTAGGGATGTCTCTCTCCATTTGTCATCAAGTGGTATCCCGGAGGATTCAGGAGGCAACAGGGGGTCCTCCGCCAGGTAGTGGAGGTGCACAGACTCGGAGGTAATCACTGCTTCGGAGCACCCTTGGACAGGCTCACCGGTTAAAGTGGGTGAAGTATCAGATACCGGGTGCAGGCAGTCCTCCTGTGTGGATTCTGGGTGGGCAGTAGTCTCTTCGGGCAGGAGAACTGGTGCGCTACCCACGCACATTACCCATCGGGGCTGTTCTGGGATACCGGAAAATGAAGCTTCAGCAGGAACCTCAAGGTTGGGATCAGGAGGTCTTTGGGAGGACAGACCCTGGCGTGACGGCTTGCTTCTACGCCTAGCACGTCTGGACTGCCTCTTGAGGTTGGGAGAAGTATTCCGGAGAGCGTAGTCATCCTGTGTGGATTCTGGGTGGGCAGTAGTCTCTTCGGGCAGGAGGACTAGTGCGCTACCCACACACATCACCCATCGGGGCTGCTCCGGGATTTTGGGAAGTGAAGCTTCAGCAGGGGTCTCCGGGTTAGGGTCATCGAAGACCATTAGAAAGGCCACCAGGAAGGCCTGAAGGCCCAGGAGGATAGGATCCTGTGTTTCCCATAGGGGGTTGATCCATTCCAAGGCATCACCCGCTAGGTTAGACATAATGAATCCCACCTTAACCCGATTGTTGGGAAAACAAAGAGGGTAGAACTTGAATTGTAGCAAGCATTGCTCCACAAATGCACGGCTTTGTTTTGGATCCCCATAATACTGTGGCGGATCCGCAGGAACGAGTGCTGAAAGAGCCATCTGGAAGGTTGCGTAATTCACCTGGAACTCGGCTGGTAGCAAAAAAAATAAATTTCCTCTAGATGCACGTATTCGCTGGAAAAAGTCTCAGAGAGCGAAGGCCGTGGGGCTCAACGGGAATCATGGCTTGAGCATGCTGTAATGCACACGCCCGGGCTGAGCGGCGTGTGCGTGTATATGTAGCGATTCCACTGGACCGTGCCGGAGAGTGAATGCCTGGAGGGGCGTAACTAAGTATTCACCCGATCCGACCAGGGTCGCACAGCGGCATACGACGCCAGTGCACCAAGGAGGAACCGAGCAGAGGGACCAGGTGCTACTCCAGGACAGACCCCAGACACAGCTGTTGACCCACACCGAGTTCGGACTCTGCAGAAAAAGGAAAGGTACGGACATAGAGAAAAACAGGAAACAGGCTAGAAGAGTATTCAGACAAGAACAGACACAGTAGCAAGATACAGGAGTGGGTCTAGGTATGCAGCCCCTAGAAGGCGGAAGGAACAGGCTAGGAGCGTGTTCAGACAGGACAGACGAGATACAGGAGCGGGTCTAGGTATGCAGCCCCTAGAAGGCGGAAGGAACAGGCTAAGAGCGTGTTCAGACAGGCCTGGAAATACAGCCTCCAGGAAAGGCAGGCAAGCAAACACAGAAAGGGACCTGGCACATTCAGAGTGCAAGAGCACACTGAATGAAACACAATGCTCAGGCAGGGTTTCCTGGGAGGAGCTGGGTTAAATACCTGGTGACAGACAGCAATAGGCTGAGGATGCACAAGGGGTGTGCCTGCAGCAGGTACAAGAAACAAAAAGTGATCGGGCACCGCCCTTAAGCAGCAGAAACAGAGGCAAGCAAACAGCATGGAGGGAAGCCAGGCTAGCAGACTGGACTGGAGATCAAGTGCGCGCTCTTGCACAGTGGGAGATGGACCAATATGCAAGGACGCTGCCAGGTATGTTACATATGCCCTTCTGGCTCTGCAACGCACCAGGGACCTTCCAGAGGCTGATGGAATGCTGTCTAGGGCACCGAAACTTCGAAACGGTCTTACTTTACCTGGACGACGTGATCGTTTATTCGAAGACCTACGAGGACCATCTAAAACACCTGGCAGAGGTGTTCGAAGCCCTGGCAGGCTATGGCCTGAAGGTGAAACCATCAAAGTGTCACCTGTTGAAACCGAAGGTCCAGTACCTAGGGCACGTGGTAAGTGCAGAAGGAGTAGACCCCGACCCTGACAAGGTCACAGTAATCAAGAGCTGGCCAAGCCCCTCAAACATCAAAGAAGTGAGGCAATTTCTCGGGTTGGTTGGCTACTACCGAAGGTTCATCCCCGGGTTCACTAAGATGGCAGCCCCTATGCAGGACCTCCTGATAGGACAGTCTAAGTCCAGAAGCCAAAAGCCACTCTTCAAGTGGGACAAGCCGGAAGAGGAGTCCTTCCGCCAGTTGAAGATGGCCCTCACAGGGGATGAGATCCTGGCCTACCCCGATTATGGCCAGCCTTTTATTCTCCACACCGATGCCAGTAATGTGGGGCTGGGAGCCGTACTGTCGCAATACCAACAGGGCAGAGAAAGGGTGATTGCGTATGCCAGCCGGAAGCTGAGGCCCACTGAAAGGAACACGGAGAATTACAGCTCCTTCAAGCTAGAATTCTTGGCAGTGGTGTGGGCCGTCACCGAACGGTTTAAGCATTACCTGGCCTCCGCAAAGTTCATTGTGTACCCGGACAACAACCCGTTGACACACCTGGACAATGCAAGACTAGGTGCCCTAGAGCAGCGGTGGATGGCGCGACTCTCGAATTATGACTTCACGATCAAGTACCGGGCAGGCAGAACCAATGCCAACGCTGACGCCCTATCGAGAATGCCTCACTTACCTGATGGAGGCGAAGACCCAGAAGAGCTGGAGGAGGTAGAACTCCCTGCGTTTCACCGGTATGGAGCCACTCAATATTCACACTGCGTGAAGGAGGAAGACATAACAACTGTCATGATCAATCCCCTACCTCACCACAGCTGGGCCGAGACCCAAGATGGTGACCCTGCAATCTGCATGGTGAAAGACCTGTTGACCCGAGAAGACGCCCGTCTAGATCCGGATGCTCCACAGGAAGCCAAGCAGCTATGGAAAGAGAAGAGCAGGCTGTTCCTCTATGAAGGTAAGCTGTGCAGAAGACTCGTCAACCACCGGACGCACGAGCTGACCTGGCAAGTCGTGGTACCAAGGCGAGATGCAGCTATGGTCCTGGAGGCTTACCATGACAGGGCGGGGCACTTCGGCTGGAAGAAACTGGAGTTCCTGATAAGAGGCCGGTTCTTCTGGGTCGGCATGAGAGAGGCTGTAGAGAAGTGGTGCAGAGACTGTGGTCCTTGTAACCTAAGGAGGAAGGACCGCACCAGCCAGAAGACACCCTTGAGGCCCATCGTCACCACGCAGCCTCTTGAGCTGGTAGCTCTGGACCACGTCAAATTGGCTCCAAGCTGGTCAGGATACGTTTGTGCCCTGACAATCGTGGACCACTATTCCCAATTTCTAGTGGTGGTCCCTGTAAAAGACTTGACAGCTCAGACGGCGGCCAGAGCCTTCCAACGATACTTCTGCCGTCCACGCGTGTATCCGGAACAGGTCCTGGCAGACCAGGGTCCAGCGTTCGAGGCTGAAATCTTCCAAGAGTTCTGCAACCTCTATGGCTGTAAGAAGATTCAGACAACGCCTTACCACCCACAAACCAACGGGATGTGTGAGAAAATGAACAATATAGTCATTGATCTCCTGAAGACGTTGCCCCTGGAGGAACGCAGCCTGTGGCCAGAAAAACTGCCGGACCTGATAGACTTATACAACCATATCCCGGTGAACGCTACAAACTGCACCCCGGCTTACCTGATGCGAGCCAGACCAGGTAAGCTACCCATAGACCTGGAGATGGGAGTCCTAATACCCGAGGACACCTCCCCAGATGCGGACTGGGATACGGAAAGGCGACTGCAGTACAAGAAGGTACAGGAGAGTGTGGAGAAGAGCCTGGCCCAGGTAAGAGAAAGGCAAGAGAGACTCTTCAACCAACATGCCCCTGCTGGTCCCCTAGAACCTGGTGAGCAGGTCCTGAAGCGAAAGAGAAGGCTACACAAGTTGGACGACCAGTGGGAAAGGGAACCCTACACCGTACTGCAGTCTGATCACAACAAACGAAAGGTGTGCGTGATCACCAAGGATGGAGGAGAAACCACTAGTACCTTCTCCAGAGACCACCTAAAAAGGTGCCCCGAGCAACTACGGAATGCAGAAGAGGCTCAAAGTGACCTTGAACCCGCAGAGGACAAGGAAGAAATGATCAGCACCGTTCTCGGAGAGTTCCCTCAGTCCTGGACTCGAATAAACGATGCCATAGTGGTACCCGTCCTGCATTTCCTGCAACCCACTCAGCAACAACCTACACCAGGGCGGGAAAGTGAAGAAGAACAAGCAGTTCCAGAGGCAGAAGAGCCTGTACCAGCAGCCCAGGAGAATCAACCCTCTGCTGACAGTGAGCCTGCCATGCCTGCGGTAAGCCAAAGGACCCGCAGACAGCTGCCTGCCCTGCCTGTAAGTCTAGCCAGTGACTGTACCCTAAATGGTAGTGAAGAAAACCAGGTTAGACCACCACCAGACAGTGGGTTACGCAGGTCAACCAGGAGCACAAAGGGGCAGATACCCGCTCGTTGGAGAACATAGGGTGCACTAAAACTGAAAATAACCCTGTTGCCAAGTGTTGAAATGTTTGCAAAGTTACATGCATGATTAGTAATTGTGTATTTCAGTTTCTTACAGTTGCCGTACGGACTCAAAGGTTATGAACTTTTAATAACCGTACTTTGTATGGACTGCGTTCGGAGCCTAACCAAGGAATGAACTAAGACTGTAAAGGACTTGGGGCTAGGACAGACCCCCACCTGGTTAAGGCTCCCCGTTGTGTTGGTGATATGGACACCCGGTCACAGACCACACTGTGGCCTTAAGAACTCAACCTGTGCGTCGTTTATCTACTAATGTTTTATGGTCATGCATAAATATTCTTGTTTCTTGTTTAGTCCCGGAGTGCTAAATTTTACTAGGGGGGAATGGATGCCACAAATGTATAATAAAGCTGTGTCTGAGAGCAAAGGGGAGGTTCTCTGGTCAAGGACCATTAGCATGCAATACCTCCTGTCCCAGGCCAGTAGGGGGAGCAGGCTGCCCCTATAAAAGCTGGAGCTGGGGGCAGGGTTAGAAAGAACTGGACAACCTGTCTCTGGATTGAGAGGTGTCCCAGAGCAGGGACAGATAGTTGTGTTGCAGCCTAAGAGGCCGTGCGGCAGTAGGAGAGCCACGAGCCAGGGACAAGAGGCGAAGCAAGCCTGTCCTGGCAGATAGAGAATCTAATCTACCAGACTTTGGTGTCTGAGGCTGTGAGGATTTCAAGTCCTACAGCAAATAACCTGTCCGCAGGGGATTGTATGTTCCCTGGCCTAAGAAGCCCGGAGGTTCCGCCACAGCAGAAGGGACCAGCTGTTAGAACCTTGCTCTTAGGTTTTTTCCTTTGCTGGTCACATGACCTCGTTGGCCTATTTAATCCTGCTCCGCCCTTCTGGCTTTGCTGGACTTCATTGTATAACTACTTTCTAGCTAGCCTGTGCTCTGTATCTAACTCTGTTAGTTTGCTTGGTCTACGGACCTCTGTGTTCTATATATTTTGTTTGTTTGTCTGTCTGCTACTATTTCTGTTAGGAGGTGTCCCATTTTCCTCCCAGTCCTTAGTACTTGTAGGGATTCCTTCCCCACATCTATAGGTCTCCGTACAGACTAGCTTAGGACTTTAGCAGGTCTGATCGCAGGATCAGGTTCCCTGTTACATCGTAGGGATTCAGCTGAGTTCTATCGTAGGGACAGATTTCCTCTCTTTCCTTAGCTCTGGTAGCAGAACATAACAGTAAGTCCAGCCTGCAAATTCTCTAAGGAAAGATTTTTCTGTTCCATCATGGTGTCGGTTCAGGATTTGGCTCATCGCCTGCAGGGACTCTCTCTGGAGGTGACCGAGCTCCGTCAGCACGTGAGTAACTGTCCTGGAGCACATTTCTTGGAGCCAAAGGTATGTTTGCCGGATTTATTTTTTGGTGAACACCGAGAATTTTTTTCATTTAAAAATGCTTGCTTATTGTATTTTCGTTTGAGACCCAAGTCCTCTGGGGATGAATCCCAGCGCATAGGGTTCATAATGTCACTTTTGCGCAAAGAGCCTCAGGAGTGGGCCTTTTCTTTGCAACCTAGTGATACATGCTTCAGATCAGTGGATAGTTTTTTTTCTGCTTTGGGACTATTATATGATGATCCTGACCGTGTCGCATCAGCTGAGACTGAGTTAAGACGTTTGAGACAGGGATCAAGTAATGTGGAAAAATATTGTACTCATTTCCGTCGTTGGTCTACTCAAACAGGGTGGAACGATTCTGCTCTGAAAAGTCTATTTCTTGCTGGGCTCAATGAAAGGGTTAAAGACCTGCTAATTGCTTATCCTACACCTGAAGATTTGCAACAGGCTATGCAATTAGCTATACGGGTGGATAGGAGACTGCGTGCAAGGGTTAACGAGAGCAAATCCTCTGCTATGTCAGTTTCTGGTTATGAGAATGTGTGTACTAACAGTGGTGAATCGATGGAGATTGGATCGGTGGCACCTCGCTCTCAAGAAAAAGACCGTCGATTTTCTGAAGGCTTGTGTTTCTATTGCGGAAAATCTGGTCATTTGATTAAAGGCTGTGAGCTTCGTATGAAGAAAGAAAAAAAAATGGTCAGTCATGCCCGTATTGCCTGTTTAAATTCCAAGGGTGTATTTTTAGCTGCTTCCACGATTGCTCAGGAAAAATTAATGGAATTTCGGGTGTTTGTTGATTGTGGATCTACTCTGAATGTAATTGATGGGGGATTCTTGGAAAGACTCAATTTAAAACCCGAACCTTTATCATCCCCCATTGCTGTGGTTTCTGTGGATGGTTCCCCTTTGAAGAATATTACTCTCAAGGTCTGTGAATTTCCTCTCACTATTAATGGTGTTCACCATGAGAAATTGGATTTGGTAGTTTTGAATAACTTGCCTTCTCCAGTAATATTGGGATTGCCCTGGTTAAAATTTCACAATCCTGTACTGGATTGGTCTACCAATGAAATTAAATCCTGGAGCCATAAATGTTATGACAAGTGTTGTAACGGGCGTATTGCAGCTTTGGATAGGGGAGAATTGCCTGTTCCTATTCAGGATTTTTGGAGAGTTTTTTCTGAGAAGGAATCGCAGGTTTTGCCTCCCCATAGAGACTATGATTGTTCTATTGAATTTGTCCCTGGAGCGACTCTTCCTAAAAGTCGTTTATTTAACCTTACTATTCCTGAGAGGAAGGCTTTGGATGAATACATACAGACAAGTTTGGCCGCCGGTCACATTAGGCCCTCTAAGTCTCCTGTGGCGGTTGGATTTTTTTTTGTAAAAAAAAAGGACGGCGTTTTACGTCCTTTTCTGGATTTTCGTGAGATTAACAAAATTACTGTACGCAATCCTTACCCACTGCCATTGATTCCTGATCTGTTTAACCAGTTAATGGGGGCCAAGTGGTTCTCTAAAATTGACCTTAAGGGGGCATACAATCTGTTGCGCATGAAGGAGGGTGACGAATGGAAGACTGCTTTTAACACTCCTGTGGGTCATTTTGAGAATCTGGTTATGCCTTTTGGTCTTACTAATGCTCCTGCATTTTTTCAGAATCTTATTAATGACATCCTTAGACCTTTGATCGGCAAAAATGTGGTTGTGTATTTGGATGACATTTTGATTTATTCGCCGGATCTGGAGTCTCATTGGCGGAGCGTACGTGAGGTATTACAATTGTTAATGGACAATTCGCTTTTTGCTAAGCTGGAGAAATGTGAGTTCGCTGTACAGAGAATTAGTTTTTTGGGTTACATTATCTCCAGCGAAGGTTTTGAGATGGACCCGGTTAAAGTTCAAGCTGTACAGGAATGGCCTAGGCCTATTGGTTTGAAATCGATACAGAGGTTTTTAGGTTTCGCCAATTATTACAGAAAATTCATAAAAATTTTTTCTAGTATTGTCAAACCTCTGACCGATCTCACCAGGAAAGGTGCTGATGCGGTTCAGTGGTCTTCTGAGGCCATTGAAGCTTTTGTGTATCTCAAGGAGAGGTTCACCTCTGCTCCCATCCTTATGCAGCCTGATGTGACTAAGCCGTTTTTGGTTGAGGTTGATGCTTCTTCGGTGGGGGTTGGCGCAGTATTGTCTCAGGATAACGGGGATGGATTACATCCCTGTGCCTTTTTTTCAAAAAAATTTTCGGAGACTGAACTGAATTACGATATTGGTAATCGGGAATTATTGGCTATTAAACTCGCATTTGAACACTGGCGCCACTTCTTGGAAGGTGCGGAATTTCCCGTTCAGGTTCTTACGGATCATAAAAATCTGATATATCTTGATGCTGCCAAGCGCCTGAATGCCCGTCAGGCTAGGTGGGCACTGTTTTTCTCGCGGTTTAATTTCTCCGTTACTTACATCCCTGGTACTAAGAATGTTAAGGCGGATGCCTTGTCTCGCAGTTTTTCTCCCATAGTCGGTGCTGAGAAAGAGGAGAACATTTTACAAGAAGGTGTTGTGATAGCTGCTTTGGACTCCGTTTTGGAAGATGAGATTCTTAAAGCACAGGAGAATGCCCCATCTAACACTCCTCATGGGAGGTTGTTTGTGCCTGGGACCTTTAGGAGAGATTTGTTTGTTGAGTGTCACGAATCTCGGTTGGCAGGTCATCCCGGAATCTCTGAGACCAAGAGACTGGTGGGTCGCAGTTTTTGGTGGCCTGGATGGCAGAAGGAAGTCATTAAGTGGGTGCGTCAATGTACTATATGTGCTAGATCTAAGTCCTCACATACTCCTGCTGCGGGGTTGCTTTGTCCTTTGGAGGTTCCCAGTGCTCCTTGGACACATTTGGCTATGGACTTTATAACTGACCTTCCCCCCTCTGAGGGTTTTACTGTCATCTGGGTGGTTGTGGACCGTTTTAGCAAGATGTGTCACTTGGTTCCCTTCGTCAAACTGCCCTGCGCTAAAACTCTCGCTAAGGCCTTTGTCAAGGAAATTGTCAGACTTCATGGCGTTCCTACTGACATTGTTTCTGATAGGGGTCCTCAGTTCGTGGCTCATTTTTGGCGTGCCTTTTGTGACAGGTTGGGAGTTCATCTGTCGTTCTCGTCCGGATATCATCCTGAATCTAATGGCCAGACAGAAAGGAAAAACCAGGATGTTGAGCAGTTCTTGCGTTGTTTTGTGGCAGACAATCAAGAGGGGTGGTCTGAGTTTCTGCCACTTGCTGAATTTGCTCTGAACAATCATACATCTTCTTCTGCTGGTTGTTCGCCTTTTTTTTTGTTGTTCTGGGAGACATCCGTCGTTTGGGTCGTTCTCCAAGTTGGGATCTGCCGTGCCTGAGGAGGAGAATTTTTCCGGTGATTTGGAGAGAGTTTGGACGGATGTGCGTGGTAATCTTCAGGAGGCCAACAGAAAATCTAAAGACTACTTTGATAGGAAACGACAGGAGGTTTTGTTCGCTGTTGGTGACATGGTTTGGTTGTCCTCTAGGAATCTGCGGTTGAGGATTCCTTCTAAGAAATTGGGTCCCAAGTTTGTAGGGCCCTTTAAGGTGCTTCAGGTTGTCAACCAATCTGCTGTTAGGTTGGAGGTTCCTACCTCCTGGAGAATTAATCCGGTATTTCATGTCTCTCTGTTAAAAAAAGCTGTTGTATCGGATGGTGACGCCTCTGCCTCTGTTCCTCCGGTGGTGGAGGACGGGGAATATGAAATTTCTCGCATCCTTAACTCTAGACGGTATAGAGGTAGTTTGCAGTATCTGGTGGCCTGGAAAGGTTTCGGACCCGAGGATAACTCTTGGGTGAGGTCAGATGATGTTTCCGCGTCCAGACTTATCAGAGCGTTTCACAGGAGATTTCCTGATAAGCCTGGTCCTAGGGGATCCGGAGGATCCTCTTAGAAGGGGGGGGTACTGTTAGAACCTTGCTCTTAGGTTTTTTCCTTTGCTGGTCACATGACCTCATTGGCCTATTTAATCCTGCTCCGCCCTTCTGGCTTTGCTGGACTTCATTGTATAACTACTTTCTAGCTAGCCTGTGCTCTGTATCTAACTCTGTTAGTTTGCTTGGTCTACGGACCTCTGTGTTCTATATATTTTGTTTGTTTGTCTGTCTGCTACTATTTCTGTTAGGAGGTGTCCCATTTTCCTCCCAGTCCTTAGTACTTGTAGGGATTCCTTCCCCACATCTATAGGTCTCCGTACAGACTAGCTTAGGACTTTAGCAGGTCTGATCGCAGGATCAGGTTCCCTGTTACATCGTAGGGATTCAGCTGAGTTCTATCGTAGGGACAGATTTCCTCTCTTTCCTTAGCTCTGGTAGCAGAACATAACACCAGCAAAGCCGTATCAGGCCAAGGGTAAAAAGGGACCCAAGTCGCCAGCCATACGGGCGAGAAGACACGGCGAGCTCAGGAACGTGGGCTATCACACCACGAGGAGGGAAATAGCCAGAGAGAGCGCAGAGAGCACGGTAGGCCTACACCCTCACCCTGATCAGGGCCAGCTTCCCACTTGTCCTCAGACATCCAGGCCCCCTCCTAGCCGGGCCTGTTTTAGGGTAATTTCACCTGTTCTAATAAAGACCCTGAACTGTTTAAGAGGCCTCCGTTTCCTGGCTATTGCGGTCGGAATCATCCCCTCCATCATCCATTATATACTGCCCTGGGGCCATACTCCTCCCGTGGGGAGTTGTACTATTCAGTGCTGCACAGTTACATCTGCCCCAGCGGTCTGCACTGCAGCGGCGGTTAGCCCTGACCGCAATCCACGGGTGGCATAGTCGGACATTGCAAAACATATAGAAGACTGCTACTGGTCTGACCACCCTGAGCCACGGACCAGTTTGCCACTACTACCCCCATTATTGCCTTGTTGCCCGGATCCGAGTGCCCCACGGCCCAGGGGGCGAGTCAACTACGCCACCTGTGGGATGCGGTTATTGGGAACCGCCGCTTCGGAGCAGTCCACTGAAGCTGATGGTATGTGCAGCAAGGTGATGTAACTCCCCACAGGAAGAGTGGAGCTTCAGGGCAGCGTGTATGGATGATGGTGGTGAGAGTGCCTAGATCAGTAATAATAACACGGAGTCTTTGCAGTGCAGTCCTAGGGTCTTTACTGGTGGCAATTATATAGGCCCCAACGGGAGTACTTGCTAGGGATGAGGGCCTGGTCAGTCCGGGAGCAATCCTAGAATTCCCCTGGCCAGGTGGAGTTGTAGGCCTGCCGTTCTGACTGTACTCTTTGGCTATCCCGCTTATCGTCGTGTTGTAGCCCACGTCCCTGAGTATGACGTGCTGTGCTCACCCTTATGGCTGGCGACTCGGATCCCGTGTATTCCTCGCTCCTCTGTGGCGGTACTGGTCCTTTCGTGTGGCTGAGCCTCCGGGCTTCTGTAGGCCAGGAGACCTGCAATCTCCTGCCTTGCGGTATCTGCTGCTGGGCTTGAAGAGTCCCACAGCCTAGGACTCCGGTGTCCGGTCCTCTGTGTACACTAGCCAGGACGAGCTATGCCCAGCTCCAGTCCCTGGCTTCTTACTCCTGTGTCCTCAACTCGACTACAACCCTGTCTAGACGGACTAACCCCGCCTCCAGATCCAGTTATATAGGGCAGGATCCTCCCATTTTCTGGTCTGGAGCAGGAGGTGTTGCATGTAGTGTGTTCCCTGACCAGGAAACTCCTGTTTTGTTCCCAGACATGGTATTACTACCACTGTGGCAACCAGACCCCTTGGGGTGCCACATATACACATAAGTCCAATGGGCGGTCCTATTCAGTGATTGACATTCTTCCCTGTATGACGGCGCATGCAGAGATAGCTGTCAATCACAAGTAGGACTGCCCACTGGACTGTTGCGTACAAACGGCAGGGATTTCAATGTATAAAGTTATACTGAACCTTTTCTCACAAGCCTTTAGATAATTCTTCACCACTTCTCCTTTTCTATATCATGCTGTCCACATTTGGAGCTGCATGTACATGCATCAACCATCCTAAGCCATCCATATGGGCATGCAGGTCATAGAAAGTTGAATAAAATGATACCTTGATATCAGCGATCCGATGTCTTATTCCACAGAAATCAACGTTTTCCTTAATATGTAAATGAGCTGTTAAGATCTACGGGCCGGACATAGATCTCCCTGAGAATCTGCCTCCAGAGCTTATTTTAAATGAAAACTGGGCATTATCAGTGTGAGACATATAGATAGGGAGAGCAGACTGTCAGTCATTACATGTCTCACACTAATAACATCCCCCTTCAATTAAAATAAACTCATAGATCTTAACAGCTGATTTACATATTAGGAAAAATGTGGATTTCTCTGGAAGAAGACATCAGTTCCTAGATATCAAGGTATCATCTTATTCAGCATCCCATGACCTACATGCCCATATAGATGGCTTAGGAGGGTTGATCCCACTGACAGGCTTTTTAAGACCCAGTTATTAAGGGTGAAGCTTTGTGATTGGGACACCTTGCTTCGATTCGCAGGGTCCTGCTCTGGCAAACTCAATAGGACCATATATTATATATGTTTCTTTCTTTCATTGCTTTTTTGGTTTTTTTGGTATTTTATTTCTATTTTAATTCATATTAAGATCCTCAGGTAGGCTCACAAGACAAACAGTATAAATGCATGGGACTTCTTTAGTGTCATCTCTCTAGGGTTAACAGCGATGATGTACACATACAGTATAAGGCTGAATTTAAAAATATTAAAATTGCCATGTTCAGAGCCAGATACAGTGCTGGCCAAAAGTATTGGCACCCCTGCAATTCTGTCAGATAATACTCAGTTTCTTCCTGAAAATGATTGCAATCACAAATTCTTTGGTATTATTATCTTTATTTAATTTGTCTTCAATGAAAAAAAAACACAAAAAGAATTGTCCTAAAGCCAAATTGGATATAATTCCACACCAAACCTAAAAAAGGGGGTGGACAAAAGTATTGGCACCCTTTGAAAAATCATGTGATGCTTCACTAATTCGTGTAATTAACAGCACCTGTAACTTACCTGTGGCACCTAACAGGTGTTAGCAATAACTAAATCACACTTGCAGCCAGTTAACATGGATTAAAGTTGACTCAACCTCTGTCCTGTGTCATTGTGTGTACCACATTGAGCATGGAGAAAAGAAAGAAGACAAAAGAACTGTCTGAGGACTTGAGAAACCAAATTGTGAGGAAGCATGAGCAATCTCAAGGCTACAAGTCCATCTCCAAAGACCTGAATGTTCCTGTGTCTTCCATGTGCAGTGTCATCAAGAAGTTTAAAACCCATGGCACTGTGGCTAACCTCCCTAGATGTGGACGGAAAAGAAAAATTGACGAGAGATTTCAACGCAAGATTGTGCGGATGGTGGATAAAGAACCTAGACTAACATCCAAACAAGTTCAAGCTGCCCTGCAGTCCGAGGGTACAACAGTGTCAACCCGTACTATCCATCGACGTCTGAATGAAAAGGGACTGTATGGTAGGATACCCAGGAAGACCCCACTTCTTACCCCGAGACATAAAAGAGCCAGGCTGGAGTTTGCCAAAACTTACCTGAGAAAGCCTAAAACGTTTTGGAAGAATGTTCTCTGGTCAGATGAGACAAAAGTAGAGCTTTTTGGGAAAAAGCATCAACATAGAGTGTACAGGAAAAAAAAAGAGGCATTCAAAGAAAAGAACACGGTCCCTACAGTCAAACATGGCGGAGGTTCCCTGATGTTTTGGGGTTGCTTTGCTGCCTCTGGCACTGGACTGCTTGACCGTGTGCATGGCATTATGAAATCTGAAGACTACCAACAAATTTTGCAGCATAATGTAGGGCCCAGTGTGAGAAAGCTGGGTTTCCCTCAGAGGTCATGGGTCTTCCAGAAGGACAATGACCCAAAACACACTTCCAAAAGCACTATAAAATGGTTTTAGAGAAAGCACTGGAGACTCAGCAATGAGTCCAGACCTAAATCCCATAGAACACCTGTGGAGAGATCTCAAAATGGCAGTTTGGAGAAGGCACCCTTCAAATATCAGGGACCTGGAGCAGTTTGCCAAAGAAGAATGGTCTACAATTCCAGCAGAGCATTGTAAGAAACTCATTGATGGTTACCGGAAGCGGTTGTTCGCAGTTATTTTGGCTAAAGGTTGTGCAAACAAGTATTAGGCTGAGGGTGCCAATACTTTTGTCCGGCCCTTTTTTGGAGTTTTGTGTGAAATGATCAATGATTTGATTTTTGCTTCATTCTCTTTTGTGATTTTTCCTTGCAAGCAAATTAAATGAAGAGAATAATACCAAAGAATTTGTGATTGCAATCATTTTCAGGAAGAAACTGAGTATTATCTGACAGAATTGCAGGGGTGCCAATACTTTTGGCCAGCACTGTATATATTAGATTCAGTGCCCTATAGAGCTTGCTCTAAATGTGTGGCCCACCATGTACTGACCAAGCCCCAGTAATACACTAAGATAATATGATGTAAACTCTTGCATAGTTTATTGATGAGTCTACTAATTTCCATAATCAATCAATGTATGCTAATATCTGCCATCTGCTCTTGACATGGAAAAAGGTCAAAAGTTTTATAGGGATGACATTTTAAAGATAATGAGCAATTGCAACCCAGCTATAGATATCATGTACCAATACTTTCCGCAGGCGTAACTCAAGGCTACATTCTGGGGGAGAACTCATGAGGATCTAATATAAGATGCATATAAGTGCTGACCTCATTTCTCATCACCATAGAGATTATTCTCCCATTAACGGGAAACCTTGTATTATTTTCACATGGGTTTTCCCATTAGTCACATGCCCATATGCCCCATCGAAGGACTTTAATATTGGTTGCTTTTCCTTTAAAGGGGTCATCCACTACCCAGAATTATTTTAAATTATGGAACCCATGAAGGTCTTGAAACGATAAAAACATACCCATACCCATACTACTGCTAGTGCTCTCCTTCCTTGTCCAATGGATTCCTCTTCTGGAGGAGGAAGGGGTGTGTTAAATGACTACTGAAGCACTTGATTGGCTGCAGAGATCACATTGCATCAGAGTGTGAAGTTCTACAGCAAGCTCCCGATGCCCCATTCCCTCGATGGAAGAGGAAGCCAGTAGCGGACAACTCCTTTAAGTAAATGGGATTGAGCTGCTATATCAGGGGTGGGGCATAGTTTTAGCATCTGGGAGAGCATTCAAGGGTTTACTATGGACATTCATAAAGATAAATATTTGGGCAATACTACTACTGCATAGAGACTACTGCAATAGTAATTTGTAAGCGCCTATCTGCCAGTTATATTCTGGGTAGATTGACACTTTTCCTGTAGTATACATTTTAACAGTATCTGTGCTGGTAGGATGAAGATGCAGTTGTATGCGATTCATGTATGCTCTATGACATCAGGGCTCATACACACGCACCACTGACGGACACAGACAGAAAAGGGCCCCTGTGCAAAAACAATATATGGGCCCTTTGCAGCTCAAGAGCTCTTAAGAATGCAAAATTGCACCTGCTTTGGAGGTATAAATGGGTCCCTTTACCTCTTGGGCCCTTGTGCGGCTGCGCAGGTTGCACCAATGATATGTCTGCCCATGACACGCACTGCCTAAACAGCTCTGTAGTACATATTTTGCAGGCTCTGTTGATATCATGCGTATTTAGAGATATTCTCCTTTGGCGAAATCAGCCACGAAATGAAAAAATTCTATGTGATACAGTTGAGTAAATTTGCGCTCTTCATTAGATGTCATGACAGTGTGGGGACCACTATGCACAAGGAGCCAATGATGCCATGCGGAGAATGCCAGCCCAAGCTGTAAATACTGCCTTGGTCTGGCTTCCATGGAAGACCATACTGGATGCTGGACTAAAGCAATGCAAAACTTTATGCTCAACGTTATCTCTGATCCAGAAATTGAAAGGGGCACAGTGTTGTCTTTTAGCTACATCCCCTTCCCATTTAGTGGCTTTGCATAGTGACATTTGACTGGGCAGGATTGGATGAGCAAAAACAAAGATTGGGTGGAATTAGAGACATGGATTAACATATAAAAGTTGAAAGAGTGTCCTGTATGCTCCGCAGGGGTTGTCCCTCTTTCAAGGGAGTAGGGGGGTAGACATGTTTTTATAACATGATCCTCTCTTTAGTTGTCCAACCAAGATCCATCTTCTAGTAGTCTTTGTTACAATTGCTGTGTAAAGTACAATAAGCTCCCTCTCACATTAGCGGGAGGAAATTGCAAACAGTGTGCTCCAGAGGAAGCGAGATCATTTATCACCATGAAGATTTGCCTCTAAACTTTTCCTACTGTTATTAAACGGTTTGTTACATCTGACATCACTTGTGGAGCTGCCTGGCTGGAAGCATTGTATTCCCTGGAGACACCAAGAAGGGAATTGGAAAGTATTATAGAGCTAGACTTTAAGTTAAACCCTGGGAGATATGTCCTGAGAGAAAGGGAATGAGAAGAAGCTACATTATGAATAGGGTATTTTAGCAAAGTTGGTGTCATTGATCAAAATGGTGCAATTTGGTGGTTTCTAAATATTGTCCAGGTGTCTGGGTAATAATCCGTAATCATGGACTAAATTCAGTTCAGAGAACTACAACCTTCTAACCCATGTTTGCAATGATATTGCAAAAATTGATTTTTCTCCTTCCAGCTGCATCATGAATGACTCAGATTATTATACAGCTTGGAACTAAAAGCATCAGAGAAGGGGCCAATTTGAAAGTGAAAAGCAGAAATAAAATGGTTTTGCCAAATAATTCAATGTCTTAATAGCTTTTAGGTTGGGGCTAGACGGCGACTTTGGCTGCGGGCTGCATGGCTTAAAATTGCTCTATGCCACTGCTAAATAGCAACACAATTCAGGCGAATAGGGTTATATTGTATCCTCCGAGGTACTGCGACAAGAAAGTCACAAAAAATCCAACTGGTTTCGAGTTTTGCAACTTCCTTATCGTGGTCCTGGGACATGCGGGACACAATGCAATCCCATTTCCCTGCATTATGCACAATATGAATACAGAAATCTTTGACCTGTGTTGCAGCCAAATTCGATGTCTAGCCCCAGCCTAACAGTATAAAAAAACTTGAATCCCTCACAAGGGGTCCCAAAATCAATTTTCTTTCTAGAACCTTACGATAATAGAAATCGATGCTGAGCATTATGGTAATCGTTGATGGTCTCAAGGCAGGAGGAATAAATAGGGCAGATTGTGATGGGTTTCATCATTTTTACATTTTTAAACACATAACATCAGGAGATGAAAAATAAATCTTAGTATTTTCACACTGGCCACTAGATATATTATTAGACTCACATTTCCTGTTTAAATACAGCGGATAACACGAGAACCACTCAAAGAAGGGTGATGGACACAGCTCACTTCGCCCTTTCATTTTGTAATGGCTGACTGCCTAACAAGGTCTCCTGTAGAAGTCAATGAGTCAGAGCCAGTCAGTTTTGGCCCATGTCTATGTGGCTGCTGTGTAAGGATGGTGGACTGTGCTGTCATGATCCTACCCCTGAAGACATCAATCACGTTATATGTGTGTATTGTGTCATATACTGTATATATATCATGATCTAATATGTTCTTGTATGATGTTAGTAATGTTTAGTATAGGATGTATAGTGTTATAGGACAGGTAGTATAGGGATGTAGATAGTTGACTGTAGCATAGGTAGTGATGATAGGGTAAGTTAGGATAGAGTTAATGTTGGGACTAGCCCACAGTGGGAAGGGTTAGTGTTAGGGAAAGTGACTGTGTTACTGTTAGTTGGTTAGATAGGGTGTGGAGTGCAGAGTGAGCAGAGCGGCATGAATGGGTGATGCTAAGTGAGTGGAGACTAAGGATGAGGGATAGTGTGTGTTATGATCTGCAACATGTACTAAGGAAAGATAGGGGAAAGCTGTCCCTAGAGTAAGACTAAGCTGAATCCCTATGATGTCTGTTCTTGCGAACAGCCCCACCTTAGTCCTCGGCTAGTCTGAACGAAGACCTATAGTATAAGGGGAGGGGTCCCTAAAAGAACTAAGGACTGGAACAAAAATGGGACACCTCCTAAACAGAGAAGTTGTTGCAGAACACAAAAAGATAAACTGACAAAAGGTACTAGAGGTCCCAGAAGGACCAAGAAAACTGACAGAGAAAGGCACTGAAGCACCTGGCTAGCAAAACAGTCAAACAACACTGAAGTACAGCACAGCCAAAAGGGCAGAGCTGGAATATAAAGGCAGATGGTCAAGTGCCCGCAAGACACAAGATGGAAAAAACAAACAGGAGGGTTCTAACAGTACCCCCTCTTTTATGAGGATCCTCCGAATCCTCCAGGCCCAGGCCTATCCGGAAACCTCCTGTGGAAAGCTCTAACAAGCCTAGGAGCAGAGACATCATCCGCCCTTACCCAGGAGTTATCTTCGGGACCGAAACCCTTCCAGGAGATGAGATACTGTAATCTCCCTCTATGCCATCTAGAATTCAAGATACGAGAAATTTCAAATTCGCCATCTTCCACCACAGGAGGAACTGTGACAGTGGCATCCCTATCTGATACATCAGCTTTTTTCAACAAGAAAACATGAAACACAGGATTAATTTTCCAGGAAGTAGGGACATTCAACCTAACCGCAGACGGGTTAATAACCTGAAGCACTTTAAATGGACCCACAAACTTAGGACCCAGTTTTTTAGAGGGAATCCTCAACCGCAAGTTCCTTGAGGACAACCAAACCATTTCACCTACAGTAAACAAAACCTCCTTACGTTTCCTGTCAAAACACTTCTTGGACTTCTTGTTAGCCTCTTGAAGGTTGCAACGTACATTAGTCCAAACTGTCTCCAAATCACCGGAAAAATTCTCCTCCTCCGGCACCACCAACCCCAATTTGGAGAACGAACCAAAAGATGGATGTCTCCCAGTACAACAAAGAAAAGGAGAACACCCAGCTGAGGAGGATGTATGATTGTTAAGAGCAAATTCTGCGAGAGGCAGACCACACCTCTTGATTGTCTGCCACAAAACAACGCAAAAACTGTTCTACATCCGGGTTCTTTCTTTCAGTCTGTCCATTAGACTCAGGATGATACCCAGATGAAAATGACAAATGGACTCCCAACCTGTCACAGAAAGCACGCCAAAAGCGAGCCACAAGCTGAGGTCCTCTATCAGAAACAATATCCGTGGGAACGCCATGAAGCTTGACAATCTCCTTAACAAACGCCTTAGCGAGTGTCTTGGCGCAGGGCAACTTAATGAATGGAACCAAATGACACATCTTACTAAAACGGTCCACGACCACCCAGATGACAGTAAAACGACACAGGCAGATCAGTAATAAAATCCATTGTGAGATGCATCCAAGGAGCACTAGGAACCTCCAGAGGGCAAAGCAACCCCGCAGCAGGAGTATGTGAATCCTTTGACCTAGCACACACAGTACATTGACACACCCACTTGATGACTTCCTTCTGCCATCCAGGCCACCAAAAACTGCAACTGATAAGTCTCTTAGTCTCCGAAATTCATGGATGACTTGCCAACCGAGATTCATGACACTCCACAAACAAATCTCTCCTAAAGGTTCTAGGCACGAACAACCTCCCATGGGGAGTGTTAGATGGAGCATCATCTTGAGCATTCAGAATCCCATTCTCCAAAACGGAGTCCAATGCCGCCACCACAACTCCTTTCTGTAAAATGCTCTCCTCCTCCTCGGCACCGACCGTAGGAAACAAGCTGCGAGATAAAGCATTGGCTTTAACATTATTAGTACCAGGGATATAGGTAACAGAAAAATGAAACCGAGAAAAAAAAAGTGCCCACCTAGCTTGACGGGCATTCAAGCGCTTGGCACTTGGCAGCATCCAGATAGATCAAATTCTTATGATCTGTGAAAACCTGAATAGGAAATCTAGTGCCTTCCAAAAAATGAAGCCAATGTTCAAACGCGAGTTTAATAGCCAGCAACTCCCGATTTCCAACATCATAATTCAGTTCGGTTTCGGAAAATGTTTTCAAAAAGAAGGCACAAGGATGTACTCCATCCCTGTTCGCCTGAGACAAAACTGCTCCGACCCCCACCGATGAAGCATCGACCTCGACCAAAAAAGGCTTGGTCTCATCAGGCTGCATAAGGATAGGGGCAGAACTGAACCTCTCCTTGAGATACACAAAGCTTCAATGGCCTCAGTAGTCCACTGGACCGTATTCGCACCTTTCCTGGTGAGATCTGTTAGAGGCTTAACAATTACAGAAAAAATCTTAATGAATTTCCTGTAATAATTGGCAAAACCCAAAAATCTCTGTATAGATTTCAAACCAATAGGCCTAGGCCATTCCTGCACAGCCTGAACCTTCACCGGGTCCATCTCAAAGCCCTCGCTGGAGACAATGTAGCCCAAAAAACTGATTTTCTGCACAGCGAACTCACATTTCTCCAGCTTAGCAAAGAGTGAATTATCACTCAATAACTGCAAAACTTCACGTACACTCTGCCAATGGGACTCCAGATCTGGCGAATAAATCAAAATGTCATCTAAATACACAACCACATTCTTACCAATCAAAGTTCTCAAGATGTCATTAATAAGGTTCTGAAAAAATGCAGGTGCATTGGTAAGACCAAAAGGCATAACCAGATTCTCAAAATGACCTACCGGAGTGTTAAAAGCAGTCTTCCATTCATCACCCTCCTTCACTCGTAACAAATTGTATGCCCCCCGGAGATCAATCTTAGAGAACCACTTGTCCCCCACTAACTGGTTAAACAAGTCAGGAATTAACGGCAATGGGTAGGATTTGTGTACGGTAATCTTATCAATTTCACGAAAATCCAGACATGGACGTAAACCCCCGTCCTTTTTTTAACAAATAAAAATCCACTGCCACAGGCGACTTAGAAGGTCTAATGTGACCAGCAGCCAGGCTAGTCTGTATGTACTCCTCCAAGGCCTTTCTTTCAGGGATAGTCAGATTAAACAAGCGACTCTTGGGAAGAGTAGCTCCCGGAATAAACTCAATGGCGCAATCATAATCCCTATGAGGAGGTAAAACTTGCGACTCCTCCTCCGAAAAAACCCTCCAAAAATATTGAATAGGTACAGGTAATTCCCCTTTTTTCACAGCCGCAATGTGACCATTACTACATTTATCATAGCACTTCGGACTCCAATACTTTATCATATTAGTAGACCAGTCCAGCAAAGGATTGTGCAGTTTTAACCAAGGCAATCCTAGAAGGACCGGAGAGGGTAAATTATTTAATACAACCAAGTCCGAAATTTCTTGGTGAAGTCCATTGATAGTGAGGGGAAATACAGCAACCTTGTGAGTAATACATTTCAAGGGAGTGTTATTAGTGTTGAGCGAGCAGTAAAATGCTCAGGTGCTCGAAGCTCAGGTCGAGCTCACCGTGATACTCGGGTGCTCGACCCGAGCAACGAGCCCAATGTTAGTCTATGGGAGACCCGAGCATTTTTGCGGTGGCACCCCCAGCAGTCTGTAGAAAGCCTAAAAAGTGCCCAAAACGATAGTGACAGTGCTCAAAAGATATGGGGACAGCATGGGCATCGCCCCAGGAAGCATTTCTGACCCCCAGGTCACTGCTGTCAACAACGTGGTCAGAGGTATTAAGCCACTTTTACGGGCTCACAATAAAACGTTCAAAAACGAAACTGAAAAGGTTTTCCTGTGAAATATGCTAAGGAACTTCCTTTCCAGGGTAAAGACTTGTGTATAAGGTAAAATAAATAACCAAAACCAAAAATACTCCTCCACACCTTGGGCTATGTTCACAAGTAGCATTTTTTATGTGTTTTTGCACTTTTGTATTGCTTTCAACCGTGACAAATGCATTCACCGGGAAATGTCATTTTAACATTTTACAATCTTATCTGGCCATGTGCTGTGTGACACATGCATACAGTGCTGAAAAGACATGGGAACACCATGGGGAAGACCCCTGGAAGCATCTCTGACACCCAGGTCACTGCCTAAAAGTGTGCCCATCAGAAGTGATCCTTGCCGCATCAGAAGATGCAGACTTGCAACTATCCCCGTGCAAGTCCTTGTCCCAGGGCAGTGCTCAATTGTACCTCCCCCATTTCTTGCAATGCAAGCATAAGTGTGCAACCTGCCACGCACCCACCCCCAGGCTGCAATACCATACTGCTAGCTTGCACTTGAAATGGGGCCTCTTAGTTTGGAGGAGGCCGAAGCTGGCCACTATCTCATGGCTGCTTTGGAAGCGAGGTATCCATACTCAGTCCCCAGGCGCCCGACGGCCGGGTGTCCACGCTCGGTCCCCAGCCACCAGGGGGCGGCCGGGTGTCCATAAACGGTCCCCAGCCGCCCCTATTTCTCCTTGGAAGTTCCCCCCACACTTTTCTTAGCCTGGCCTGCTTTAGGGCAGCATTGGACGAGCCCACCAGAGAACCAGACTCCTCCGGTGGGCTCTGGCTTCTCCATCAGGGGAGTTGACAGTGACAAGGTGAGGAGCATGATGATGATGATAGAAGTTAGCGTCTGCTTTGTTTTCTTGGAATGCAAGCACATGTATGGAGTAGCTGCAAGGCCTGAGGTGGTCAGCGTTTTGGCGCATATCCTACCTCCTCCGAGGATTGCTGGATGTTTTCCTGCTACTATCCCAGTTCTATGACTCCCATTAAAGCAAAGCTTCAGGTGATGAATGATGGATGAGGTAGTGGCAAAGGAGAAAGAGCAGGAGGAACAGGGACCATTCACATCAATATCAGGCCAGTCAACCACACATGTCTTGTAGGATATGTTTCTGTACCAAAAGGAGCGGTTCGGCTACACAGTTATAGGGCATGCAGTGAGTGCAATGCCTACCAAAAATTTCGAGGCACTCCAATGCCCCTTGGAAGTGACATGTAGGTCAGAGGGCCTTAACTAAACCCTTTTGTCCATTTATAGCAACTAGGTCTCCTGTGCACTGTTGGCCTAAGCAGTGAATGGAAGGCTTTCCAAAAATTATGAGGAACTGCAATGTCCCTTGAAACAGACGTGGATTACAGCATACTAAAAACCTTCTACCCATTATTGGGGAGTGGGTCTCCCTTAGTGTTCGCCTATGCATTGAAAAGCAAAAGCTGATTAAAATTAGGAGGAAATGCAATGCCCGTTGGAAGAATGGTGGAGGTCACAGTGGAATAAAAAGACAATATCAATGCCCCTTGGAAAAGTGGTGGAGGTCGCAGTAGCTTAACAAGACGGTTTTAATGCCCCTTGGAAGAGACGTGGAGGTCGCAGTGGAATAAAAAGACAATATCAATGCTCATGGGAAAAGTGGTGGAGGTAGCAGTAGCTTAACAAGATGGTTTTAATGCCCCTGGGAGCAGTGGTGGAGGTCGCAGTAGCTTAACAAGACGGTTTTAATGCCCCTGGGAAAAGTGGTGGAGGTCGCAGTAGCTTAACAAGACGGTTTTAATGCCCCTGGGAAAAATGGTGGAGGTCGCAGTAGCTTAACAAGACAGTTTAAATGCCCCTTGGAAGAATGGTGGAGGTCGCAGTAGCTTAACAAGACGGTTTTAATGCCCCTTGGAAGAATGGTGGAGGTCGCAGTAGCTTAACAAGACAGTTTTAATGCCCCTGGGAGCAGTGGTGGAGGTCGCAGTAGCTTAACAAGACGGTTTTAATGCCCCTGGGAAAAGTGGTGGAGGTGTGGAGGTTGCAGTAGCTTAACAAGACGGTTTTAATGCCCATTGGAAGAATGGTGGAGGTCAAAGTAGCTTATCAAGACGATTTTTATGCCCCGTGGAAGAATGGTGGAGGTCGCAGTAGCTTAACAAGACGTTTTTAATGCACCTTGGAAGAATGGTGGAGGTCGCAGTAGCTTAACAAGACGGTTTTAATGCACCTTGGAAGAATGGTGGAGGTCGCAGTAGCTTAACAAGACGGTTTTAATGCCCCTGGGAAAAGTGGTGGAGGTCACAGTAGCTTAACAAGACGGTTTTAATGCCAATTGGAAGAATGGTGGAGGTCGCAGTAGCTTATCAAGACGATTTTTATGCCCCTTGGAAGAATGGTGGAGGTCGCAGTAGCTTAACAAGACGGTTTAATGCCCCTGGGAAAAGTGGTGGAGGTCGCAGTAGCTTAACAAGATGGTTTTAATGCCCCTTGGAAGAATGGTGGAGGGCGAAGTGGAATAAAAAGACAATATCAATGCCCCTTGAAAAAGTGGTGGAGGCCGCAGTAGCTTTAGAAGATGAATTTAATGCCCCTTGGAAGAGACGTGGAGGTCGCAGTAGCTTAACAAGACGGTTTTAATGCCCCTTGTAACAGTGGTGGAGGTAACAGTGGAATAAAAAGACAATATCAATGCCCCGTGGAAGAGACGTGGAGGTCACAGTAGCTTAACAAGACGGTTTTAATCCCCTTGGGAAAAGTGGTGGAGCTCGCAGTAGCTTAACAAGACAGTTTTAATGCTCCTTGGAAGAATGGTGGAGGTCGCAGTAGCTTAACAAGACAGTTTTAATGCCCCTTGGAAGAATGTTGGAGGTCGCAGTAGCTTAACAAGACGGTTTTAATGCCCCTGGGAAGAGTGGTGGAGGTCCCAGTAGCTTAACAAGACGGTTTTAATGCCCCTTGAAAGAATGGTGGAGGTCGCAATAGCTTAACAAGATGGTTTTAATGCCCCTTGGGAGAATGGTGAAGGTCGCAGTAGCTTAACAAGACGGTTTTAATGCCCCTTGGAAGAATGGTGGAGGTCGCAGTAGCTTAACAAGACGGTTTTAATGCCCCTGGGAAAACTGGTGGAGGTGGCAGTAGCTTAACAAGACGGTTTTAATGCCCCTTGGAAGAATGGTGGAGGTCGCAGTAGCTTAACAAGACGGTTTTAATGCCCCTTGGAAGAGTGGTGGAGGTTACAGTGGAATAAAAAGACAATATCAATGCCCCGTGGAAGAGACGTGGAGGTCGCAGTAGCTTAACAAGACAGTTTTAATGCCCCTTGGAAGAGACGTGAAGGTTGCAGTGGAATAAAAAGACAATATCAATGCCCCTGGGAAAGTGGTGGAGGTCGCAGTAGCTTAACAAGATGGTTTTAATGCCCCTTGGAAGAATGGTGGAGGTGGCAGTAGCTTAACAATACGGTTTTAATGCCCCTTGGAAAAGTGGTGGAGGTCGCAGTAGCTTAACAAGACGGTTTTAATGCCCCTTGGAAGAATGGTGGAGGTCGCAGAGGAATAAAAAGACAATATTAATGCCCCTTGAAAAAGTGGTGGAGGTCGCAGTAGCATACCAAGATGGTTTTAATGCCCCTTGGAAGAGATGAGGAGGTCGCAGTAGCTTAACAAGACGGTTATTATGCCCCTTGGAACAGTGGTGGAGGTTGCAGTGGAATAAAAAGATAATATCAATGCCCCGTGGAAGAGACGTGGAGGTCGCAGTAGCTTAAAGAGACGGTTTTAAAGCCCCTTGGAAGAGACGTGAAGGTCGCAGTGGAATAAAAAGACAATAACAATGCCCCTGGGAAAAGTAGTGGAGGTCGCAGTAGCTTAACAAGACGGTTTTAATGCCCCTTGGAAGAGACGTGGAGGTCGCAGTGGAATAAAAAGACAATATCAATGCTCATGGGAAAAGTGGTGGAGGTAGCAGTAGCTTAACAAGATGGTTTTAATGCCCCTGGGAGCAGTGGTGGAGGTCGCAGTAGCTTAACAAGACGGTTTTAATGCCCCTGGGAAAAGTGGTGGAGGTCGCAGTAGCTTAACAAGACGGTTTTAATGCCCCTGGGAAAAATGGTGGAGGTCGCAGTAGCTTAACAAGACAGTTTAAATGCCCCTTGGAAGAATGGTGGAGGTCGCAGTAGCTTAACAAGACGGTTTTAATGCCCCTTGGAAGAATGGTGGAGGTCGCAGTAGCTTAACAAGACAGTTTTAATGCCCCTGGGAGCAGTGGTGGAGGTCGCAGTAGCTTAACAAGACGGTTTTAATGCCCCTGGGAAAAGTGGTGGAGGTGTGGAGGTTGCAGTAGCTTAACAAGACGGTTTTAATGCCCATTGGAAGAATGGTGGAGGTCAAAGTAGCTTATCAAGACGATTTTTATGCCCCGTGGAAGAATGGTGGAGGTCGCAGTAGCTTAACAAGACGTTTTTAATGCACCTTGGAAGAATGGTGGAGGTCGCAGTAGCTTAACAAGACGGTTTTAATGCACCTTGGAAGAATGGTGGAGGTCGCAGTAGCTTAACAAGACGGTTTTAATGCCCCTGGGAAAAGTGGTGGAGGTCACAGTAGCTTAACAAGACGGTTTTAATGCCAATTGGAAGAATGGTGGAGGTCGCAGTAGCTTATCAAGACGATTTTTATGCCCCTTGGAAGAATGGTGGAGGTCGCAGTAGCTTAACAAGACGGTTTAATGCCCCTGGGAAAAGTGGTGGAGGTCGCAGTAGCTTAACAAGATGGTTTTAATGCCCCTTGGAAGAATGGTGGAGGGCGAAGTGGAATAAAAAGACAATATCAATGCCCCTTGAAAAAGTGGTGGAGGCCGCAGTAGCTTTAGAAGATGAATTTAATGCCCCTTGGAAGAGACGTGGAGGTCGCAGTAGCTTAACAAGACGGTTTTAATGCCCCTTGTAAGAGTGGTGGAGGTAACAGTGGAATAAAAAGACAATATCAATGCCCCGTGGAAGAGACGTGGAGGTCACAGTAGCTTAACAAGACGGTTTTAATCCCCTTGGGAAAAGTGGTGGAGCTCGCAGTAGCTTAACAAGACAGTTTTAATGCCCCTTGGAAGAATGGTGGAGGTCGCAGTAGCTTAACAAGACAGTTTTAATGCCCCTTGGAAGAATGTTGGAGGTCGCAGTAGCTTAACAAGACGGTTTTAATGCCCCTGGGAAGAGTGGTGGAGGTCCCAGTAGCTTAACAAGACGGTTTTAATGCCCCTTGAAAGAATGGTGGAGGTCGCAATAGCTTAACAAGATGGTTTTAATGCCCCTTGGGAGAATGGTGAAGGTCGCAGTAGCTTAACAAGACGGTTTTAATGCCCCTTGGAAGAATGGTGGAGGTCGCAGTAGCTTAACAAGACGGTTTTAATGCCCCTGGGAAAACTGGTGGAGGTGGCAGTAGCTTAACAAGACGGTTTTAATGCCCCTTGGAAGAATGGTGGAGGTCGCAGTAGCTTAACAAGACGGTTTTAATGCCCCTTGGAAGAGTGGTGGAGGTTACAGTGGAATAAAAAGACAATATCAATGCCCCGTGGAAGAGACGTGGAGGTCGCAGTAGCTTAACAAGACAGTTTTAATGCCCCTTGGAAGAGACGTGAAGGTTGCAGTGGAATAAAAAGACAATATCAATGCCCCTGGGAAAGTGGTGGAGGTCGCAGTAGCTTAACAAGATGGTTTTAATGCCCCTTGGAAGAATGGTGGAGGTCGCAGTAGCTTAACAATACGGTTTTAATGCCCCTTGGAAAAGTGGTGGAGGTCGCAGTAGCTTAACAAGACGGTTTTAATGCCCCTTGGAAGAATGGTGGAGGTCGCAGAGGAATAAAAAGACAATATTAATGCCCCTTGAAAAAGTGGTGGAGGTCGCAGTAGCTTACCAAGATGGTTTTAATGCCCCTTGGAAGAGATGAGGAGGTCGCAGTAGCTTAACAAGACGGTTATTATGCCCCTTGGAACAGTGGTGGAGGTTGCAGTGGAATAAAAAGATAATATCAATGCCCCGTGGAAGAGACGTGGAGGTCGCAGTAGCTTAAAGAGACGGTTTTAAAGCCCCTTGGAAGAGACGTGAAGGTCGCAGTGGAATAAAAAGACAATAACAATGCCCCTGGGAAAAGTAGTGGAGGTCGCAGTAGCTTAACAAGACGGTTTTAATGCCCCTTGGAGGAATGGTGGAGGTCGCAGTAGCTTAACAAGATGGTTTTAATGCCCCTTGGAAAAGTGGTGGAAGTTGCAGTAGCTTAACAAGACGGTTTTAATGCCACTTGGAAGAATGGTGGAGGTTGCAGTGGAATAAAAAGACAATATCAATGCCCCTTGAAAAAGTGGTGGAGGTTGCAGTAGCTTAACAAGACGATTTTAATGCCCCTTGGAAGAGACGTGGAGGTCGCAGTGGAATAAAAAAATGCTTTTAATGCCCCTTGGAAGAGACGTGGAGGTCGCAGTGGAATAAAAAGACAATATCAATGCCTCTGGGAAAAGTGGTGGAGGTCTCGGTAGCTTAACAAGACAGTCTTCATGCCCCTTACAAGAGCCATGCAGTACAGCATATTAAAAACATTATTCCCATTATTGGGGAGTGGGTCTCCCATAGTCTTTGCCTATGCCTTCCAAGCAAAAGCTGCCAAAAATTAGGACGGAGGAACTAATGCTGGCAACACGGACCACGGTCACCCTGGTGGTATAGTGGTGGTGGAGGCTGAGGATAAGGAGAAGAGCAAAATACAGCCGAAATGAGGAAGCGTATACCCATGTGTGGGTGTGAAGCGGTGCATGGGAATACACCTCCCGAAATAACACAGTGGATTTGACTTTGTTACTCTGCTGTCATTTGGTGGTGATGAGAAGTCTGGCCCAATCCAGGCCTTGTTCATTTTGATAAGGGTCAGCTGGTCAGCATTGTCAGTTGACAGGCGAGTGCGCTTATCAGATATAATTCCCCCAGCGGCACTAAAAACACGCTCCGATAACACGCTAGCGGCAGGGCAGGCCAGGACCTCCAAGGCGTACAGAGCGAGTTCATTCCAAGTGTCCAGCTTGGATACCCAATAATTAAAAGGCACGGAGGAATCACGGAGGACGCTGGTACGGTCGGCAAGGTACTCCCTCACCATCTTTTGAAACTTTCCACTCCTTGTGAGAGTACCCCGCGCCTCAGGGCCTGTAAGCTGGGCGGGTCTCAGAAAACTGTCGCAGAATGTTGACAGTGTTCCCCTGCTGGATTGGAGTTGCGTCTCTCTTGCCTGTACGCCTTGGTTGGTCAACGACCTGTGACCTCTGCCGCTAACGTGTTCAGATGGGAATTTTTTTAACAGTTCTGCAGCAAGGGCTTTCTGGTACTGCCCCATTTTTGTAGACCTCTCCACCTCAGGAATAAGAGAGTGAAAGTTCTCCTTGTAGCGGGGGTCTAAAAGTGTCACCAACCAGTAATGACTGTCACCCAACATTTTGACAACGCGAGGGTCACGGTTAAGGCAGCGTAACATAAAGTCAGCCATGCGTGCCAGACTGGTAACGGGCAAGACTTCCGTGTCCTCACCAAGACGACGACTGACCATGCTCTCCTCCTCCTCCTCCTCCTCCTCCCCCCTGTCCTCAGGCCACCCACACTGAACCGACTGTATGACAGTTGTACAGGTACTACCGTCTACAGCGCATGATACCAGCTCCTGTTCTTGCCCCTCCTCCTCCTCCTCTCCCTCATTGTCCCCCAATGCACGTTGGGATGAGATGAGGCTGGGCTGTGTGTAATCGCCCATTACGGGTTCTTGATCCATCTCTTCATACTCTGGCTGCAATGCCTCCTCTTTAATTCTCTGCAGAGAGCATTTCAAAAGACAGACAAGTGGGATGCTGACGCTAATGATGGCGTCATCGCCACTCACCATCTTAGTGGACTCCTCAAAGTTTGTCAGGATGGTACATATGTCAGACATCCAGATCCACTCCTGAGGTCTTATGTGTGGAGTCTGACCTGAATCTCGACGGCCTTGTTGCAGCTGGTACTCCACAACTGCTCTCTTCTGCTCACAAATCCTTTGCAACATGTGGAGGGTATAGTTCCAACGTGTGGGGACATCACACACCAGTCGGTGTGCCGGAAGCTGCAAACGCTGCTGCAACACAGCAAAGGCGGCGGAAGCTGTAGCTGACTTGCGAAAATGAGCTGACAGGCGGCGTAGTTTGACGAGCAGATCTGGCAACTCGGGGTAAGATTTAAGAAACCGCTGAACCATGAGGTTAAGCACATGAGCCAGGCATGGTACGTGTGTGATCTCGCCTCGCATCAGAGCCGCCACCAGGTTACGGCCATTGTCACACACGACCATGCCTGGATGTAGGTTCAGCGGTCTCAGCCACAGATCTGCCTGCTCTTTCACAGCTGTCCACAACTCACAAGCAGTGTGAGGCTTATCACCTAAGCTTATGAGTTTCAACACAGCCTGTTGCCGCTTGGCTGAGGCAGTACTGCAGTGCTTCCAGCTTGTAACTGATGTGGTGATATCTGAGATGGAGGCTGAACATGAGGAGGAGGAGGAGGAGGATGATGCGCAGGAGCTGTACACTGTGGGGGCAACTCTGACTGACATAGGGCCCGCAATCCTCAGTGTGGGGAGGATGTGTTCCGTCCCAAGGTCCGACTGGGTCCCGGCTTCTACTATGTTTACCCCGTTTGACATCAGGGAGATGTACCTTCCCTGGCCACAAACACTTGTCCACGTGTCCGTTGTCAGGTGGACTCTCCCAGTAACTGCGTTGTTGAGGGCACGGCAGATGTTTTGGGACACGTGTTTGTGTAGTGCAGGGATGGCACACCGGGCAAAATAGTGTCGGCTGGGGACCGAGTACCGAGGGACGGCCACCGCCATAAGGTTGCAGAAGGATTCCGTCTCCACCAGCCTAAAAGGCAGCATTTCCAACGCCAGCAGTCGTGAAATGTGCGAATTTAGGACTGTGGCCTGTGGACATTGGCTGCGAATTTGCGCTTTCGTTCAAAGCTCTGGGATATGGATGATTGAACTCTGCGGTGGGACGTTGATGTGGACGTTGATGCTGTTTCTTGAGAAACTGCCATAACAAGTGAAGACTGAGAGGAGGGGGCATCTTTGCATGCTGTATGGACAGGGGATTGCCTTGCACACACAACAGGGGGTTATATTACACGCACAACAGCGGAAGAAGCAGTGGTGACACCCGCGGACACTGGTCGTGGACCCTGGGGTTCGTCCCACAAAGTCGGGTGCTTTGCTGACATGTGCCTGATCATGCTGGTGGTGGTCAGGCTGGTAGTTTTGTCACCCCTGCTGATGCTGGCATGGCAGGTGGTACAAATGGCCTTTTTGAGGTTATCAGCAGAGTCTTTAAAAAAATTCCAGACTCTGGAAGACCTACCGGTTGTACTGGCAACGTCCCTCGTGTTGGTGTTGCGGGGAACTGTTGCCCGCCTTCTGTGTGCGGCCACCACACTGCTTCTTCCTGCCTGTTGGGGTACTCTGCCTCCCTCCCCCTGTGTGCTGCTGGCCTCACTCTGCGTGTCCTCCTGCCACGTTGGGTCAGTTACTAGATCATCCACCACCTCCTCCTCTTCCACTTGCACACCACGATCCTCCTCCTCACTTTGTGGCAATTGTGTCTCGTCATCGTCCACCTCTTGTGACAAATTGCCAGCGTCGACTTCCTGTGGCCGTGGCTGTTCAAATATTTGTGCATCACTACATGGGATCTCCTCTTCCACCACTTCAAGTGGAGCAGGCGAGGGGCACAAATATGGAAATGGACCAGTGAACAGCTCTTCAGAGTGTCCAAGTGTGGGATCAATTGCTGTCTGGCGACACTCGGCATGGTGGGAGGAAGGAGCATCAGGGTGAGGAGGAGTATGCGTTCGAGACTCACGGCTACTCAAACTTGACCGTGTGGAAGACAGACCGGAGGTGGTGGTGCCCAGGTAACTGGAAGTATTATCTGCTATCCAATTAATAACCTGTTCACACTGATCAGTTCGCAATACTGGTGTTGTAGTGTGCTTCCCTAGTAATTCGGTCAAGAAGTGGGAGCGAGAAGATGTGGCTGTTGGTTGTGGCACATTTTCACCTTGGTCATGGCCCCGTCCTCTACACGCACCATCACCAGAACGTCCAGTTCTACGTCCCTTGCCTCGCGCCTTGCCCATTGTAAATGAAGTAAAATAGCTTACACTCGCACTATCAATGGAAAAAGGGTAATAAAAAGGAGATTAGAACCATGGAAAAGGAAGACCACAGTTCTATTTCTCTGGCCTACACCAGACTGTTTTAAACAGATATATTTTTGTCTGAACAGTCAGGGAGACACTATTACTGTTTTTTTTTTTACAGAAAACAGGCCAAAAGCAGGATAATACAGAGATTTGACCCGTGGAACTGCAAAACCACAGTTCTATTTCTCTGGCCTACACCAGACTCTTTTAAACAGATATATTGGTGTCTGACCAGTCAGAGAGACACTATTACAGTTTTTTTTTACGGAAAAAAATGCCAAAAGCAGGATAATACAAAGATTTGATCCGTGGAACTGCAAAACCACAGTTATAGTTATGTGGCGTACACCAGAATCTTTTAAATAGATATATCGGTGTCTGACCAGTCAGTGAGACACTATTACTGTTTTTTTTACGGCAAAAAATGCCAAAAGCAGGATAATACAGAGATTTGACCCGTGGAACTTCAAAACCACAGTTCTATTTCTCTGGCCTACACCAGACTCTTTTAAACAGATATATTGGTGTCTGACCAGTCAGGGAGACACTATTACTGTTTTTTTTTATGGCAATAAATGCCAAAAGCAGGATAATACAGAGATTTGACCCGTGGAACTGCAAAACCACAGTTCTATTTCTCTGGCCTACACCAGACTCTTTTAAACAGATATATTGGTATCTGACCAGTCACGGAGACACTATTACTGCTTTTTTTTACTGCAAAAAATCCAAAAGCAGGATAATACAGAGATTTGACCCGTGGAACTGCAAAACCACAGTTCTATTTCAATGGCCTACACCAGACTCTTTTAAACAGATATATTGGTGTCTGACCAGTCAGGGAGACACTATTACTGTTTTTTTTACGGCAAAAAATGCCAAAAGCAGGCTAATACAGAGATTTGACCCGTGGAACTGCAAAACCACAGTTCTATTTCTCTAGCCTACACCAGACTCTTTTAAACAGATATATTGGTGTCTGACCAGTCAGGGAGACACTATTACAGTTTTTTTTTTACGGCAAAAAATGGCAAAAGCAGGATAATACAGAGATTTGACCCGTGGAACTGCAAAATCACAGTTCTATTTTTCTAGCCTACACCAGAATCTTTTAAACAGATTTATTGGTGTCTGAACAGTCACAGACACACTCAATTTATTTATTTTTTTTTTGGGGGGGGGGGAATACCAAAAGGTTAATAAGATGCGTATTTGTACAGTCTGACTGAGGAGAAAAAAAAAAGGATTTAGATGAAAAAAAAAAGGATTTTTCCTGGCCCCTGAAACCTGGGGATAAGTCTAGCAATTTGACAAACAGGAGCACACAGGACTGTAATGCAGCGTTTGCTGGTATAACCATTGCGTCTCCTATACATCCTGCCTGCCTGCCTGATATCTGGGATGGATATTAGTCCTGAGAAGGACTGTTTGCTTGATTTGGCAGGCTTTAGAGACCCTACACTAACTATTTCGGAGTATAAATCTCTCCCTAGCTCAGCAGCACTGACCCTACACTGGCTGATCCGGAGCGACTGTGTCCAAGATGGCGGTGCCCGGTTTTAAATACTCGAGGTGACGCTGTGCGGCCAGCCAATCACTGTAATGCCCACAAACAACATGGCTGCGGCATTACAGTGACTGGCTGGCAATCTCTGCATGTTTATTGGCTCTGTAAAGAGCGCCAAATGTGCAGGGCGGAGACCCGAGCTCCCGCCCGAGTAACCCGGAAATGCTCAGTGCTCGCCAAACATCCCGAGTAGTGAGATGCTCGGGCGAGTAACGAGCAGTGTCGAGCATGCTCGCTCAACACTAAGTGTTATCAATTGCAATCACAGAAATAGGTGATGACAAATGTTTGGATTTCAATTTAAGTTTTTCCAAAAACCCTTTATCAATCACATTAAGTGTTGAACCACAATCCACAAATACCTGAAATTTTCCTGCAAAGTAGTACTCCCTGAAAGAAATACATAAACAAGCTATACAGGTATGCCTGACCTTTTGTTTTTACTTCACTTAAATGAAGCTCACAATACTTAATCAAGTACTTAAGCAAGTAGGTAGTGATGAGGCATTAAATAAATATAGAAAATTAAATAAATTACGTAAAAAACAAATCAAGGCAGCAAAGATTAAGGCAGAGAGAATCATTGCCAGAGAAAGTAAAAATAACCCCAAAATATTCTTTAACTACATAAATAGTAAAAAACTAAAAAATGATAGTGTTGGCCCCCTTAAAAATAGTCTGGGTGAAATGGTGGATGAGGAAGAGGAAAAAGCCAATATGCTAAATGATTTTTTTTCAACCGCATTTACACAAGAAAATCGCATGACAGAAAACATGATTAGTGATAACAAAAATTCTCCATTAAATGTCACTTGCTTAACCCAGCAGGAAGTACGGCGGCGTCTAAAAATCACTAAAGTTGCTAAATCCCCGGGCCCGGATGGGATACACCCGCGAGTACTGCAGGAATTAAGTAACGTCATAGATAGACCATTATTTTTAATCTTTAAAGATTCCACAATAACAGGGTCTGTACCACAGGACTGGCGTATAGCAAAGTGGTGCCAATATTCAAAAAGGGGACAAAAACTGAACTTGGAAATTATAGGCCGGTAAGCTTAACCTCTACTGTGGGTAAAATCCTGGAGGGTTTCCTGAGAGATGCTATACTAGAGTATCTGAAGAAGAATAACCTCATGACCCAATATCAACATGGGTTTACAAGGGACCGTTCCTGTCAAACTAATCTGATCAGCTTTTATGAGGAGGCAAGTTCTGGACTAGACCAAGGAAATGCAGTGGATGTTGTGTATATGGACTTTTCAAAAGCTTTTGATACGGTTCCACACAAAAGGTTGATACATAAAATGAAAACAATGGGGATAGGGGAAAATATATGTATGTGGGTTAAGAATTGGCTCAGTGATAGGAAACAAAGGGTGGTTATTAATGGAAAACACTCAGACTGGGTCTCAGTTAACAGTGGGGTACCACAGGTGTCAGTATTGGGCCCCTTCTTTTTAACATATTTATTAATGACCTTGTAGGGGGCATACAGAGTAATATTTCAATATTTGCAGATGACACTAAACTCTGCAGGGTAATCAATACAGAGGAGGACAATTTTATATTACAGGAGGATCTATGTAAACTAGAAGCTTGGGCTGATAAATGGCAAATGAGCTTTAATGGGGATAAATGTAAGGTAATGCACTTGGGCAGAGGAAATAAAATGTATAATTATATGCTTAATTGTAAATCACGGGGCAAAACTGTCACTGAAAAAGACCTGGGTGTATTGGTGGACGACACGTTTGGTGGCCAGTGTCAGGCAGCTGCTGCAAAGGCAAATAAAATAATGGGATGCATTAAAAGAGGCATAGATGCTCATGAGGAGAACATCATTTTACCTCTATACAAGTCATTAGTGCGACCACACTTAGAATACTGTGTACAGTTGTGGTCTCCGGTGTATAAGAAAGACATAGCTGAACTAGAACGGGTGCAGAGAAGAGCGACCAAGGTTATTAGAGGACTGGGAGGTCTGCAATACCAAGACAGGTTATTACACTTGGGGTTATTTACTGTGGAAAAAAGAAGGCTTAGGGGTGATCTTATTACTATGTTCAAGTATATGAGGGGACAGTACAAAGACCTTTCTACTGATCTTTTTACTCTGAGGCCTGAGACGGGGCCAAGGGGGCATCTTCTACGTCTGGAGGAAATAAGGTTTAATTATAATCACAGACGCGGATTCTTTACTGTAAGAGCAGTGAGACTATGGAACTCTCTACCGCATGATGTTGTAATGAGTGATTCACTGTTAAAATTTAAGAAGGGCATGGATGCCTTTCTTGAAAAGTATAATATTACAGGTGGTTATAAATACTAGATTCCTTGATAGGGCGTTGATCCAGGGAACTAGTCTGATTGTCGTATGGAGTCGGGAAGGAATTTTTTTCCCCAATGTGGAGCTTAGTGTTTGCCACATGGTTTTTTTTTTCCTTCCTCTGGATCAACATGTTAGGCTATGGGTTGAACTATATGGACTTAGTCTTCCTTCAACCTTAAAAACTATGTTACTAAATGGTCAGCTTTACCACAATAAAGACACAATCTCTCGGCGAACCTCCGGTCTCTTTCCTGAGAGCGGAGCGACTTCGCCCCAACCTCCATCGGTTCTCCGTCGTCTGAGATTTTCTGGGGACTTAGCCCATTGGGGCTCACAATCTAGATTCCCTATCAGTATGTCTTTGGAGTGTGGGAGGAAACCAGAGAACCAGGAGGAAACCCACGCAAACACGGGGAGAACATACAAACTCCTGGCAGATGTTGTCCTTGGTGGGATTTGAATCCAAGATCCCTGCGCTGCAAGGCTGCCATGCTAACCACTGAGGCACCGTGCTGTCCATCTTTCTCATCATGTCCATTTATAAACTGTGCATTTTAGCATCTTATAGAAATAAAGTTATATTAGCGCATAAGCTATAAGCTAATTAACCCTGAAAAGACATTTGAGCTGAGACATCCAGGTTAAGAGTCATGCCATCCTATGCCCCTCATGGTCTGATTGATGTACCCTGCAAAATCTGGTGCTTACATAGCATCAGATTGGTGTTACCAGTTGGGGTCCTGTTCCTGGACGCTCTGACACTGTCCAATCAGTACTGCCACTGCAGTGATGGCGCACACACCATTGAGAAGGGGAATGATAATACTTAGTTGTTGATTTATTCATAAACTTACTAGGAGGAATAATAGAGGGACTGATCAATCACAGTTTTATAAGAAACCTTTGTTTTTCAGGTCCGTCAATTCTAGGTATAATATAACCATAATTCATCAACATAAACATCAGTTGCCTTTAGCGTCTGCTGTTTCCTATCAATTGTGCTTCCCTTTGCTAGATGCTCATTACATAGTATCCCTGCCTGCAATCGTTAATAACCATTTAAGTAAATGACTATTAACAACCCTTAATGGATATCGCCATTTAGTCAATAACCCTCTTTATCTCTCTCTTGCTCCTTTCAATGGTGATTCTATCTCCCAGTAAACCAACACACATTACAGAAGCACCGGGCTCGAAATATAAGCAATGTATGAAATGTTTGACGAGATGCTAAGTAATTATCTGTATGGCGGACCAATGAAATGATGGATATTGTGCATTAAGGATTTTACATGTACAATGGAGAAATAATGGAGGTAATGTTTAGAAAAATTGTGGGTGTTATGTAGGTTTAGATAAGGGGCATTTGGGACGTGGTTACTAGTCACAAACAGGAATCAGAATTAAAAGGTTCTTTGGACAGACCCTACTTAATAAAAGGGTCCCTTGATAATAACAAAAAAAAAAGAAATCTAAAAGTTTCCACCCAGTGATCATTTCTTATCTTTGGGAAAATCTGGCAGTAGGGGTTCAATTTCCATGAAGGACCACCACAGTTCCCATTCAAATCATTGGGTTATTTGTTGAACATCTTCTCAACAGAATTTTCACTTCTGTGAAAGGCACCGAAGATCCAGAAAGAATGAAGATCATGCCTTTAAGGATATGTGACAGCCAGATGACTGGACGATCAATAGTCCTGATTTCCCTTCTCTTAATTTGCATTAAAGTCATCTTTCCATTGAGGTTCAGCTGTTTGGATGTCATCTAGCCGAGCTCAGACAGACAATGAGGCTGAACAAGACGGGGTTATTTCTGATTACCCGTAATGTGGCTGAGAAAGAGGTTATATAATAGCAGTAGAAAGGAAACTGAATTCTATTATAGGCTCATCAATATATTAAAGGAGAATATCTCATTTCTAACACTAGTGTTTCTTTTTACTGAACATTGCGGGTATAATACAAAATATTGATGATGACTGTGATAATCATGATGTCTTTCCATACTTTTGATATCAGATTATTAATGCTGTATGTCGGTGTGTTTGGCTTAAAATCAATTGGATTAAGCATTGGGAAGGGGTTTGTCTGATATAAGATAAAGATGGAATGAATATCAGGATGGTGGTCTAGGACACACTTGGGGTAGTGTGACACCTCTTACTCGAAAAAGCCCTTTAGTTTACCCTGGGAGATGGGGGACTCGGAATCGGGTCCTGTGATGTGGAGATGGGGTGCAGCCGTGGCCCGGACCCGACCCGTGCTCAGGGCCGTCACATTAAAAAGGAGATGGTGTGGGCTCATCCGGGTTGAGTGGCTGATTTACGACTACGCCACCTATGGCACCTGGTGAAGGCCACCAACGCCGCTGCAGTCCGCTGAGGCATGGTGGTATAGCGGCCAAAGTTATCACTACTCCCCACAGGCGGAGCAAGGCCTCAGGGCAGAGGGACAGGATGAAGGGGGTAGTAGTAGAAGAGTACGGGCTCCGCGTCGCGTGGTGTAGCGCAGAATAAACAGTCCGGAGGCCATAGGGGTGAACTTCCAAGGCTTTACTCACTTTAGAGATGGCAGTAGGAAGGCGATTCCCTGCTCCCCACGGAGTCCTGCGGTCACCAGAGACGGGGGTCCGACAACCTCCGAGTAAGTCCAGCGTTCAGTCGGGACCCTACACCAGAGTGTTCCTGAACTGCAGACCGAATCCTTTCCTGTCCGTGTGTGTGCAAATAGGCCGGGTCTCCATCTGAGCTCCTCTCAGAACAAGGGCACGGGTGGCAGCTCCGCTCCGTCCGATACCCAGTGGGATCCTCTGGGCCTACCGGGCTTTCCCGACCAGGACTTGGAGTAGCAAGGTCGGGTGTCGGGGGCCGGTACCCCTCTTGCAGTCGGAGTCCCTCTGAATATATCAGCATGGCGAGGACAGGTGGCGTGCTCCGCTCCGTCTGCATCCTGCCTGGGATCCATTTGCTGTGGAGCCACACTCTTGAGCTCCGGGCCTTCTTGGTCCTGGTCATTGGCCGGGTTGAGACATTCCCCATCTGCAACCTGCCCCTCGTCCCAAGGCCGGGGTACGAGGGCTGTGTCTCCCTCCCCTGCAGGTCCACACAGGATCCACGCTCAGGGTGGGAGATCACAGTCACACAGAATTTGACAGCACAAAGACCGCTTGACAGACAAAAGACAGTCAAAGAACCAAGAACCAAGATGGCTTTTTATTAAATATGAAATTTAAAGTGTAACTAACTTGTAAGTCCTCCACCCTCACCCACTAACTGGTTCCCCTAACTCTTGGTTCCCCAGTCTCCCTGTAACCAGGGGGAGCAGCAACTAGTGCATACTAGCCCCCTCTGGTGGAGAAATGTGGTGTTGGATGCAAAGGTTGGGTCACGACTATCACACTGTTCTTACCTCAGAGGAGGAACACCACACTCCATTAAAGAAGTGCAGCATCCCTGTGGCGGTCGAACCCTCAGGGGCGCCACAGTAGGATGTGGGTTGGAGGGACAGTCAGATTGAGGCTTCATGCACGTGGATGAACCATGTGAAAGGGAGCCTTATGGCAGCACTCTATGGAGAAAAAAATTAAGGAATAGAGGTCAGTGAAACTCCCAAAATTTGCTTCAGACAAATAGACTCCAATTGGCCAGCAGATTCCATTCGGGATGAATAAAATATGGTCCGAATTGAAAGTGCCTCATTTGTAGTGAAAACACTTAGCTCATGCTTTGAGGTCTTTCCAGACTAGCAAGTCTGCTGCTACACCTCAGTCCTTGCTAGAATTCAACATTTTAGGGAAATTTGTAACAAATTTGATTTGCTACAGATCGATTTGCTCATCTCTAATCGTTAGGGTCCATGCAAATCTGTACAATTTCGCATGGACTAGCCGCAGCTCTCCCGACCTGAGCGTCATAGCCTTATAGAAATATATGAATATAGAAATATACTAGCCGCGTCCAGTCCATGTCCAAAAATGGAAAGAGGTGCACTGATGTCTGCATGAGCCCTAAATGTTACAAATAAAAAAAAAAAATCAGCTTTAGGCTGAATTCACATGATGCGTTTTTAATGCGTTTCCGCAGCGTTTTTGCAGTTGCGTAAACGCCGCGGAAACGCATTAAAAACGCATGGTAGAAGGGCAGCAATGTTCCCCAATTGAAATCCGCATGTGCTGTGCCCATGATGCGGATTTTTCCGCAGCGTAAACGCTGCGCTCAAAAATCCGCAGCATGTCAATTAATTTTGCGTAAACGCGGCGTTTTCGCCGCCATTGACTTGCATTAGAACGCGCCAATTCCGCAAGACTGCATTTGTACTTGCGCTATTGGCGCGTTCTAATGTGCGGATGGTACCCGAGTGTGAAGAAGATGAGACTCTCCTCCACACCCAGGTACCATTAAAAAAGCTGCAAAAAAGAATAAAATAAAAAATAAATGTATACTTACCTTCTGTCGGCCCGCGCACCGCTCCTGCTTGGTTCCCGGCACTTGGCAGTGAGTTGAAGGACCTGCGCTGACGTCAGAGTCATGTGACGGGTCACGTGACGCTGACGTCGGCAGGTCTTTCAATTCAAAGTTGCCGGCGAGGGAGAACGGAGTGTAAAGCAGGACAGCGCGGGCCATCAGAGGGTAAAGTATACATTTATTTTTTATTTTTACCATTC
Source organism: Phyllobates terribilis (assembly GCF_046119375.1). NCBI lineage: Eukaryota > Metazoa > Chordata > Amphibia > Anura > Dendrobatidae > Phyllobates > Phyllobates terribilis. Next base: position 59,660,722 of record NW_027362767.1, read on the forward strand.
TCTCGGGTCACACTATATAAATCCATGCCGGTTGCATGGATTTATATAGTGTGACCTAGTCGTCAAGCACTTTCCAGGTGATGCTACAATCGCCTGGAAAGCGCTTGTCAATCCACATGCGGAAACGCATGTGGAAACGCATGTGAATCCGCATGTATTCCGCAGGAAAAACGCATGCACAATCTGCATGCGTTTTTTGTGCCAGGGAGATGCAGAAATGATGCAGAAATTTTCTGCTTCATTTCTGCATCGTGTGCACATACCCTCAGGCACCCCTTGAATACCTCAGTGCTCTGTTGGCCCCATCCAAGACTAGGGTGAATGACGTAACATCCATCAGTTACCTGACCGCTATAGTATACATTCCAACATCACCATTGATACCATTATTTTGTCACGCAAGGTGTAGGAAAGACTAAGTGCAACACGAAGGGATGAGGGGAAGGGAGCCCAGACACTAAGGAAAGGGGGAGTGGAGACCCCCTAGTCTGATCTGATATCACCCTGTCTCCCCTAACGTCCCTATATTGGTTCCTCACCAATCGCCGCACAGGAACCTAAAACCCTGTATTTCCCTAGAGCTAAGCCCTGGCTAGGGAACTAGGTGGATGATTGCTAGTCAGTACCCACTAACAACTAAAGACAACAAGGTAGACAGACACGGGGGAAAGTAATTTAGTTTGAGCCAATTTCAGAGAGAAAACACACACGTCCTCTTAGCAATAGAGAGGAAGGAAACATGTGAATATCACCGGCACCTTCCTGCTGCAAAGTGAAACTATTTAAACACCCAGGCCAGGGTGTCAATTAGAGCAGGAAGGAGGTAGCCGCTGGGTCCTAGAGTGAAACAACTAAGAAGGTGTCTGTAATGCCAAACGAAGAGATCTTCTGCAACCAACTGCAGGGCGACTGTCCGTCACATCTGACACACCCGTGACAGATATCCATTACATAGGAGAACATGCAGTGCTCGAAGTTGTTGGGGGGTGGGGTAAGGGTGTAAGTAAATGTTATTTCTTTATTTAAAAATAATTAATTTAATTGGATATTCCTGAATTCTCCCTAACCCAGTGCCAAACAAGGGAACCATGTTGCAGCACTATGGAGTCATAGGGACACTCTGTGCCATAATTAGGCTCCGTGCACACTGCTCCGGTTAGGCAGGGTTTAAGTACTATAGGAATTGAGAAATTAAAAATAGTTTTTGACAGCATTTAAACCATCTTAAAAAAAAAGTCTATCAGCACAAAATTACTGTTTAAACCAAGATCGATGCACCCTTGGTGTGGCCGAACGGTATAGTGTTGCATCTCTTTTTGTTTTTCATCTATCTCTGCCCTCCTCTTCCTTAATGAACAGCTAAAGCCTTACAGGAGCCAGAGAAAGGCAGAGATAGATGAGAAGCAAGTGGTAGGAATGTGGCACTCCAGGGGTCTGGTTGCCACAGTGATAGAAATATCACGTCTGAGAGCAAGTGGGAGGTTCCCTGGTCAGGAGCCCTTGATCATGCAACACCTCTTGTCCCAGACCAGATAGGGGAGGAATCTGCCCTATATAAACTGGATCTGGGGCGGGGTTAGAGCAGAAAGGAGAGAAAGTGAAGCAGAGAGTGAGAGAGAGTGAAGTTCCAGACACAGGGGAAGCAACAGCTAGGAGCTCTGTAGGAGTAGGAGCTGAGTGCCAGGGACTGGAAGCAGATATTGCTCGTCCTGGCTGAAGACACTGCGACCGGACAACGGAGTCCGAGGCTGTGAGGATCTCTAAGTCCAGCAGCAGAAACCAGCCGGCAGGGGATTCCAGGTCCTCTGGCCATAGAAGCCCGGAGGCTCAGTCACGAGCAAGGGACCAGCACCGCCATCGAGGAGCGGAGGCTACCAGAAGGCCCCAAGTCACCAGCCATACGGGTGAGCACTACACGGTATACTCAGGGACGTGGGCTACTTCCACTCGCTTACAGCAAGGTAGCCAGGAAGAGTGCAGACAGACGGGGAGGCCTACAACTCCACCTGGCCAGGGGAACTCCTGTTTGTTCACAGACTGACCAGGCCTCTTATGCTAGCCAGTACTCCCGGGAGGGTCTGCCTTATCATCATCAGTAAAGACCCTGAACTGCACTGCAAAGACTCTGAGTTGTTCCTGCTTTACCCGTGCACCATCACTCCCATCATCCACACTCACTGCCCTGAGGCTATACTCCTCCCGTGGGGAGTTGTCCCATCCTCTGCTGCGCACACAACACCAGCCTCAGCGGTCTGCCTCGCAGCGGCGGTACACCCTGACCGCAATCCACGGGTGGCGTAGTCGGACAATAACCTAAGACATATAAAAGACTGCCACTGGTTTGACCACCCTGAGCCACGGGACCGGGTCGCCGCCACGGAGACTACAACCCCCCAGAGACCCGGCACCGGGTAACCCACATGCGTGCACACACGGCCCAGGGGGCGAGTCAACTTTGGCGTAGTCGGCAGGATCTCGTGCCCGCAACCACCGGGTACTGTGTGCCTTCAAAAGACTGTCATACCTGCCGTGGTGAAGTTTCCCGCCATCCGCAGCCTTTTTCCCGCCATCCGCAGTCGTTTTCCCGCCATTGGGCGCCATCTTCGGGATGCCGCGCGGGAAGAAGAGGGGCGTGGACTCCGAAAACGCGCGAGAGCTGAAGCCCCGCCCTACGTCCTGACGCTGCGCAAGGTCCTGGAAGGAGCCCAGCAGACGCCGATGTCATCAGCACGCGACGCAAGGTCCTCAACCCCGACGATCGCTTGCGGAGCCGCGGCCTACGGAGGAAGAGCAACAAGAGGTAGGCCATGGTTAACTAGGGGGGCGGAAGATACCAGTAATGGAGGGAGCTCCCACCGCCAGCGCAGCTGCTGCCGCAGTGATGCCATTCACGATGCCATATATCCCCGGAGCGGCATGGCTACCCCAGTACTCAGGAGAGTCACACACCCTAAGTGACTTTAAGGAAAGACTAAACAGCCTCTTCCAAGTATATCCCCTGACAGAAGAACAAAAAGTGAGCATCTTGGTGGGCCAGTTAATCGGAGCAGCCCAAAGGGAGGTAAAGTCCTGGCCACCACGGGAGAAGGGGACTGTCAGGGAAATACTGGCCCGACTAAAGGACACTTTCGATACCCGCACCTCAGCAGAGATTAAACTAAGATTTTACGGGTGCAAGCAACGGGCGCAGGAAAGTATAAGGGATTATGCTTTGAACTTGCAGGAGGCCCTGAGAGCCATTAAGCAGGCAGACCCTGACAGCGTGCGGAATGAAGATAAGCTGTTGACTGAACAATTCATAGAGGGTCTACTGTCCAATGCCCACCGGACCCAGTTGCGGGCAATGGCCCTACAGGACCCTGATTTAGATTTTGCACAGTTCAAGGACAGAGCCATCCGGGGGCTCCGAGAACCGGCATCGGGTGGCACTGTAACCCACAGGAGCCCCGCTATCACTTATCCCAAGGAGGCGGTGCCCTTGTCTGCAGGGCCTGTGGGAGCTGATGCGCAGGCTTTGGACAACAACCCGGCTACAGACCTGCACCATCAGGTCCAAGAGCTAACCATAAGCGTTGCCGCGCTAACCAGAACTGTGCAGTCTTTACAGGTCTCTCCTCCAGGAAAGATCCAGCTGGCATCCGGACCGGAGGACGTCCCGTGGCGCCGACAGAGGAGGATCCCATCGTCCAGAGGAAGACCCAGCGACCGATACAACGAGGACGGACAACCCATCTGCCGCCGCTGCAATCAACCCGGACATATGGCAAGGTACTGTCATTTAAACGGGAACAACCTGGGGCAGAGGGCCAACCCCCAGGCATAAGATCATCAGGCCCATCGAACTGGCGTGATAAATACGTAGGGGGACGTCCAGTCTTGCCTGTGGTACTGGATGGCATTCCTATGAGTGCCCTACTAGACACCAGGTCACAGGTGACTACCATCCCTTATGTGCTCTTTAAGCGGTACTGGAATGACTCGGACATAACCCGCTACCCAGATGACGACCTGAGTATCATCGCCAGCAATGGTCAGCCCGTGCCGCAGGTGGGATTCAAAGAGGTGACCATTAAAATCGGTAAAGTTGAACTGGCGGCACAGGGACTGATTATTGTGGACATTGACCGTCGTGAGAGTCACCCTAAAATAACCTTGGGTACTAACGTGATTGAAAATTGTCTTGCAGAGATAATTCTCATTTTACAACAGGTTGCCATGAACGCCAGTTCCAGCCAGCAGCGTGTCCTACAAAAGGAGATCCGGGTGCTGATGAAACGGCAACAGGTGGAACTATCTGGTGGTGAAATTGGTAGCGTGAGAATGTGTGACCCGTTCCCTATTGCCATGCCCCCGGCAGCTATTGGTCTAAGAGGTAGAGACTACCAAGCAATGGTTGAACCCCTCTACTCGGACAGTAGGCCCACCATTTTGACAGCACGGGGGGTGGTCGATGTACGCCATGGGAGGGTGCCCGTCCGCATCATAAATATCGGGGAGAGAGAAGTATACCTGCCCCGGTATGCCACGCTAGCCAAATTGTTCACCATAAACCAAAATTCTGTAAAGGCCATAGAACTCTTGCCTCCGTCTCAACCAGAGGAAGGTAACAGCTCTAAGAAACAAATGGAAGACTGGTATCAGCCGCTGCATTTGGGTACTGACTCCACTCCCTCACGCCAAAAACAGGGAGTCTACCGGGTGGTTCAGGAGTACGAAAGAGTCTTTAGTAAACACCCGCTAGACTTCGGGCGAGTAAAGGGGGTAGAACATCACATCCCCACAGGAGACCATCCACCCATAAAGGAAAGATACCGACCTGTACCCCCTGCACACTATCAGCATGCAAAGGAGATGTTGAGAGACATGAAGGAGGCTGGGGTAATCAGGGACAGCTGTAGCCCCTGGGCAGCTCCACTAGTTCTAGTGAAAAAGAAAGACAACACCATGAGAATGTGTGTAGACTACAGAAAGGTCAACCGAATCACACACAAAGATGCGTACCCGTTACCTAGGATAGAAGAATCCTTAGCTGCATTAAAATCTGCTTACTTCTTCTCCACTTTGGATCTTACTAGCGGGTACTGGCAGGTTCCTGTAGCAGAGGCGGACAAGGTGAAGACTGCATTCACCACCTCGATGGGTCTCAGCGAATTCAACTGTATGCCGTTTGGGCTCTGCAACGCACCAGGAACCTTCCAGCGGTTGATGGAATGCTGTCTGGGACACAGGAATTTTGAGACGGTCCTGTTATACCTGGACGATGTCATCGTTTATACCAATACCTAGCCAGTACTCCCGGGAGGGTCTGCCTTATCATCATCGGTAAAGACCCTGAACTGCACTGCAAAGACTCTGAGTCGTTCCTGCTTTACCCGTGCACCATCACTCCCATCATCCACACTCACTGCCCTGAGGCTATACTCCTCCCGTGGGGAGTTGTCCCATCCTCTGCTGCGCACACAACACCAGCCTCAGCGGTCTGCCTCGCAGCGGCAGTACACCCTGACCGCAATCCACGAGTGGCGTAGTCGGGCATTAACCTAAAACATATAAAAGACTGCCGCTGGTTTGACCACCCTGAGCCACGGGACCGGGACTCCGCCACGGAGACGACAACCCCCCAGAGACCCGGCTCCGGGTAACCCACACGCGTGCACACACGGCCCAGGTGGCGAGTCAGGAACATGTACTGAAATGCTTGGTCATGCCAAGGGTGCACTGAGCGCATGCCCTTGGTTGTAATAGTCATTTTGTGCTGACAGACTTCCTTTAAGGGATCTACAGAAACGTCCATCTAGATGAAGCCTACATGGCGAGACGTAGCCTAGATTTAATTTATTGGCAACTCAAAAACACCATGAAATCAGCCTTTTGACTTCCATAATGAGACCAGATGTACAGCTGGAGGAAAAAAGCCCCAGACGCATCATCAAGCTGTAGTTTCTATTGTTACAAGCTGTGTGGTCCTCCTGGTCAATAAAGGTCTTATGGTGAGACCTAAAAAGGCAAAAAAATATATAGATTTTTAACTTCTATCCCAGAGGATTAGAAGGACTGATTAAGAAGGTCAAATCTCAGTATAGGTTCTATACAATATTCCCTAATACTGGGGGCAGCAGCCAATCATTAGATCTAGAGTGGCTTACAAGAGGGTTAAAAACCTCGGTTGTACAATGCACGTCCCAAAAATATGAAATAAGGCACGTTCTGATTTGTCTGATACTAATTATGTAAATATAATGACATATATTGTCCTTGGGTAATGTCGCTGGTGGTTTCTAGTGAAAGGTCCATTTTGTTTTCATTTTAGAAATAAATAACAAGAGAACAAAGAAAGAAAAAATATTTATTTCATCAGGGAACTCACATTAGTGCCACCACTCCGATGATGAAATAGAAAAAAATGCTGGAGTGGTGCTATAAATGGTTACCCCCCAAATAATAAGTTACTCCAATCTATATGGGAGCTTCAGAGCAGAGATTGTGGCTCTGGGGCCCCAAAAAAGGGGTCCTGTAGTGCCTTGTTTTGAATGGAGCAGAGGTGCACTTGCTCGAGCTCCATTCACTGTTTATGGGACTGCCGGAGAAAGAGGAGTGATGTGCTGTTCCGGAGCCCCGATCATTTATGAATGACCCTGCGTACGTTACTCTCCACTATCACAATACATCATGTTGTACTCACACACAACATGACCGCCATCCGCAGAGAACGAGCGACTGACAGGAAGGAGACGACGGCCTCACTCATTTCTTACCCTGCTGAAGTAAAACGAAAGCTGAGCTCTTACTGGTTACTGTGGTAAAATAACAGCTGACCTCTGATTGGTTACTGTGGTAAAATAACAGCTGACCTCTGATTGGTTGCTGTGGTAAAATGAAAGCTGAGCTCTGATTTGTTGCTGTGGTAAAATGAAAGCTGAGCTCTGATTGGTTGCTGTGGTAAAATGAAAGCTGAACTCCGATTGGTTGCTGTGGTAAAATGAAAGCTGAGGTCTGATTGGTTGCTGTGGTAAAATGAAAGCTGAGCTCTGATTGGTTGCTATTAGCAACACAGGCAGTTTTACTCTCAGACATTTTTAATAAATGAGGCCCGATTATTATCACCCTGTACAAACCTTTTTAGCTCTCATGTGAGGCTCAGCCACAGGCTTCATAGGAGGCCACGATTTAATAAAAAACAAAGTAAAAAAATGTGAAAAGTGTTAAAAATGTATATAAAAAAAAAAGTATAAAAATTCACCCACCTTTTCCCGTGTTAAAAATAAAAAAATAAAAAGTAAACAAAAGTTTAATTTGGCAGCATCTGTAAAAGTCTATCAAAAAATAAAATAAATGAACTATGAATTAACCCATACAGTAAGTGCCGTGAGAAAAAAAATTGAAATGAAGAATTACATTTTTTTCTCACCTCACCTGCTTAAAATATGCAATAAAAAAATCAAAACATTCTATGTATCCAGAATTGATATCAATAAAACCGTCAGCTCGCCACCCTGCTGCATCAATAAAAAAAAAAAAGCATGAGGAGAGGAGAGATGAGTATAAGATTTTTTTAACCCCTTCCCATCCCTCAAAATCAAAATGACGGCCATTTTTCTGGAATTTGCCTAAATCAAGTTGCAAAAAAATTGTAACGAATTCGATATTTTATGAATTGATTTGCTAATCTGTACATGCCACCCAATAAGTAAATATCAGATGACAGGTAGAGGAACTACATAGTGTTCAATGGGGTACACTAATGACTCTCTGACTTTGGTAGCAAAATGCAGCACCAGACTTGGGAACTCAATTTGATAATTACAATGCAGCCCATTTTATTTATGTATTCCACTGTTGTAATTTTTAGACACAAGACAGCTGTGGCGCTAGTCACTGCTCACGGACATGCCATGAGGTGGGGAAGTCAAGGAGTCAGAGGTCAAAAGCCAGGACGGTATGTCATAAACAGAGGGGTAAGGCAAAGGTGTAGTCAGGTCACAGTTCGGGGTCAAAATTCCAAGAAGTAGTGGATCAAGGCAAAGGGGCTAAGCAAACGGATGGTCAAAGGCAAATCAAAGGTCGGGCAGCAAAGATCAAAATACTAGAACTCAAAGCATAGAGCAAACACACACAACTGGCAATAATCAGAGGCAGACATACCGCTAAATAGCCTGGGAATCATTCCTAACAGGAGACACCTATAGGAAGCCCAGCACGCCCCGGCCCAGATTGGCCAATTGGACTGTCACTCACCACACTGACAGCTCAGCATGCCCAAGCCTCAGATTGGACGGCTGAGTTGTCTATCACGATACAGCTCAGCACACACTTGCCCTAGATTGGACGGCTGAGCTGCCGTTCACCACACTGAGTGGAGGAATTGTGACAATGGCCTCATATATACCAACACAGATTTCTCAGTGCCACCCACAACCCCACCTGAGAAAAGCCTAAACACAGTGGGACAACTAAAGGGTTTATGTAAACTTCATCTTTTTAGTCTGGCACAGCTCAGAATTGGCCAGGAAATTCAGGAAGAGAGATTTTCTTCTTGCTCAGATGATATTTTAAAGCTGCTGCCCATCACGGCTACTGATTAGCTGCAGCAGGCACCTACGCAGAAAAAGAAACCGGGAGATCAGCGGGGGGACACAACACAGAGTACAGAAGAGGGCAGTCACTTCGATAGGGCAGTCACTTCGATAGGTGAGTATCGATTTTTTTTTTTATATTTCCACCACTCTGGGGCCATTTAAAATGTATTTCCAATTAGTGGACAACCCCTTTAAATCATGTAATGTAGAAAAAAATCAACCATTTTAATGAGGGACACAAGAGACCATAGAAAATAAGTGAAGCAAAATATGTTTGCTGTTGACTATTTCACAGGACGAAGATTAAAAACTCTAGCTCCGTAGGGAAATATTTATGAAAGCAATCTGCAAATGAGCAAATGTATTAATTAGCAATTTTTTTTTTTTTTTTGCATAAATTCATATTTTTTTTCATTGTTAGTAAACCAGGCCCGGAGTTATAAAAATATTAATTACTCCAGTTTTCATCGCAGTCAGAAGTGAACTGATCATCAGACTCAAATCTGTTATTTATTCTGAAAAAAAAACAAATTAAATCCACATAAAATCTGCGCTTTAGGTATTTAAAGTTTTTAGTGCATAAATTCTCCAGCTGTTCTGCTTGCTGCGTTTATCTGATGTTTTCCTAATGTATTTAAAATATTAATACATTTCTGTGTATTTTTTATTAAGCAAATAGTTCTGTGGGAAATTATTCCAATTGCAGCTGAATCGTTGGGTTAATGTACAATCCTTAATATGTAAATGGTAAATGAAGCATAGCAGTGAATGGTCTATCTAGATGTAAAGTTAGTCTTGGATCAAGATCTAATAATCTTAATTTGACTCCATTTCGAAGAATCAATGTAAAGGACTATGCCCTGTTCATGTATCTTGTACCAATATTCTATCTCAGGAACTTGTAGGCACTTTGTGTACTGCCACATGGTGTGTTATGAGCAGTTTTGTATAGAGATGAGCGAAGAGCCTGTATCAAATATCCAACTGACGCTTAATTTTTGTGTTGGGTTTTGCTACCCAAAACTAAGCCCTAGTAATTGTTTATAGGTGTCAGGAGTCTTGGAACATCCCCAAAGCTCCTGTAAAAAGAGACCTCTCAGGAGAGTAAGCAAATCTTGAAAGCCCTGCCAAAGACGCCCAAAACCTCCCAAAATCTAGCAACACTGAAATAGTTTTTTTGAGCCCTGGGATCTCGGAGAAATCGGCAGGGAAGCATTTAAGGTCTGCGAATGGGCATCGAAGATGTATGATGTTGAAAATAGGACATATTTGCAGTAAATAAAAGTTCTCATCCATCAATATCTCAGATGTCAACCATCTAAAAATGCCGGACATATGATTTTTTCTCTCTAAACACCTTCCTCATGATCCTAAGAACAATTTTCTACTTTTCCTTTTGCTCTAGAGAGGAGAACGATGCACAGGTTCTCATCCTTCAATAGCAAGGGCCAGCTAGCGTCCCATAGCAGCATTATGGCCTGCTACTATAGTATATATGCCCCTGATCATGGATACCAAATTCTCCCAAAAGGGAATAAATATGCCTGCCACCTGTGGAAGAAATGTATTTATTTATCGTTGCTCATACAGCACCAACATACTCCACAAAACATTATCACCATTCACATCAGTCCCTGTCCTAATTGATTATAGGTTCCATCATTGGTGAAATCCAACCTGAGGGATATATTTTAAGGAGTATGCAGCATGCACTCACCTATTGAAGTTGTGTAATTAGATAAAAGCCACTGAAATTGAATTGTGCAACTATAGTTCCCACAGCAGACACCAGACATCCGTTGGACAAAACGTCAATATGCAAAATAGGAGAATCAGTGCCAACCGGAAGTGTTGCCAGAGGGACTGAAGATGAAATTCAAGGTCTGTATTATGATGATTATGACAACGCGTTTCAAGATGGAACTGAAGAGAAGGAGATCGAACAGATCTCGAAACAAGACCTTGAACTTCATCTTCAGTCCCGGCACTAGTGCTTCTTCATTTTTGAACATTGGTCTATCCTAATGAACCTCACAATCTACTTTTCCTATTTTAGGAGCAAATTCATAGAAAAACAAATTACCGTTTAGCACTGTGGGAGCAAACATGATTAGAATATACAAACCCTAAGCAGATGTTTTCCTTGACTGGATTTTAACACTGGACACCAGCACTACATGGCAATAATGCTGACCACTAGAGATGGGCAAATCAATTTGTTGGACTACAGTCTGTCGACCAGGTCAGTGCTCTGTTACCCCTGGGCAAGGAGTTTTGTGACTCTCTTACCTTCTGGGATTCCCTGCACGGCTTTGATGAGACGGACTGGCCCTACATCATCTGTGGTTCAGTTTGCAATGATGATACTGAACCAGCCCAGCAGCCTTGAATCGATTTGCGGTTCTCCAATCCATCGGCCAGGTCAGTAGTCTCTGGCTGCTGGCTGGAGGCTTGCGAATCTCTTACCTTCCGTAGACTACTGACCTGGCCGGTGGATTGGAGATCTGAAAATCGATCCGCCCATCTCTACTAACCACTGAGCCAAAGTGCAACCATGTGGTTGAAAAAAAAAAACACCAGCCAATAAACTACTTGAAACTCTCTGCTTGGTTCCATTGAATGCAACAATTAAGAAACCAATAAAACTATCCTCATGTTCAACCAACACATACAATATGTATCAGATCTCTGTAGGGGGATGTAAAATCCAGACGAAGAAAAGTCCAAAGTAAAATCCTAAATATGTGCCATATAATTTATTTTTTTTGCATTATCAGATGCTGGATCAAATGATTTTTTTATCATTGAAAGATGGTGCCAAATTCATATACTCCAATGTATTGTGCTTGTAACTATATATTATAACGGAAGGCAAGTAGTAGAGAATATATGCTTTATTAATAGACATCCAATTAAAGCTATAAAATCATGAGGATGGAAGGGGATTTTTTCAGGAATTGATATATAATCTTTTCCTAAAACCTCTGCAGGAATCTTAGTCATTAAGGATCAGCTCTGTCGCTGTGAATGCGGCACGGCCCTTGTTTTATAACCTTTTCTTGGTTTTTCGAGACTTCGCTTTTGAATCGGTTCCAGTTTTTCACCTTTTCTTCGCATATTATGAAAGCAATAAATAAGCAGGGCTAAAATTGCCAGCCAATCAAAAAACGAGAATCGGAAAATGTCAGAGCACTATATCACGTCTGTACCATTTAAGGTGTAGTCGTATATTTGGCTGACTTATGTTGTTGAGGCGGTACAAATTATGTTTAATCAAGCAGAGAAAAATGGATACTAACCTTTGCTTTGTCATTACAAAATACCAAGAGCAAATGTTTCTAAGGTGAACAAAGAATTGAAGGTTGCAAATAAATAAAATGAAATCCTAAAAATCTATTTTTTACAGTGCCTTTTAATGCCTTTAGATGATTATTTGAATTATCAAAACCAATGTCTCAAAGTCAACAGAAAAAAATACACCAAGTAGCATAAATGAAAGAGTAATTTGCAAAATCTTCTCACGGCTTAAAAAAAAAAGTAACTTTGCAAAAGTCTTTTAAAAATATCCTAAAGTTTTGTGTCTACAGCTCCAATGGAAACCAATGTGTCTCCATGTTTTCAGACTACAAAGAAAACTTATGTGTAGTGTAATTCTGCAGTTATATTCCCTTTGTGTGAACAGGCACCCTTTTACATAAGGGGAAAATAGCGCCAAACACATCAGAGTCTATATCGGGCAGTATTGAATTTTTTTCGGTTGATGATGCAGCCAGTGCTTGTCAAAAAGAAAAATCCAACCCACCGTCCAATATTTCAAACAATAATGAAGGTTTATTGGTATTGAAATTAATTATTGTTCATTTTTGATTAACTAGATGATGATCATTCGTTAAAGTTGAAATAATCTATTTTATTCGAGCTTTATCCAATGTGTATGAGCTCCCTAAGGGACAGATGGATTAGAAGATTTTCCAGCCAATTCTTGGTTAAAGTTTTTTTCAAATTTCTATTCCATATTGTAAAAATTGGCACTCACAATGAATCCAAGCAAATATAGTTTCCTACGTGTTTCAGATTAGAAAAAAGTCCTCAATGATGGATATTCCTTAATGACTTTTGTGTTTTCATTGGCTGTAATCCATAATCATCAACATTAACAGAAATAAACACTTGAAATAGATCACTCTGTTTGTAATGACTATATATAATATACAGTGAGTACGGAAAGTATTCAGACCCCTTTAAATTTTTCACTCTGTTTCATTGCAGCCATTTGGTAAATTCTAAAAAGTTAATTTTTTTACTCATTAAAGTACACTCTGCACCCCATCTTGTCTGAAAAAAAACCCAGAAATGTAGAAATTTTTGCAAATTTATTAAAAAAGAAAAACTGAAATATCACATGGTCATAAGTATTCAGACCCTTTGCTCAGATACTCATATTTAAGTCACATGCTGTCCATTTCCTTGTGATCCTCCTTGAGATGGATCTACTCCTTCATTGGAATCCAGCAGTGTTTAATAAAACTGATAGGACTTGATTTGGAAAGGCACACACCTGTAAGCCTATAAGACCTCACAGCTCACAGCGCATGTCAGACCAAATGAGAATCATGTGCTCAAAGGAACTGCCCAAGGAGCTCAGAGACAGAATTGTGGCAAGGCACAGATCTGGCCAGGGTTACAAAAAATCAACTTTTTAGAATTTACCAAATGGATGCAATGAAACAAAGAGTGAAAAATTTAAAGGGGTCTGAATACTTTACAGACCCACTGTATGAGTTTCACTTTTTGTATTGAAGAACTGAAATAAATTAACTTTCTGATGATGGGGGGGAGGGGATCTCATTTACATGTATAAATATATGTGTGGTCAGTACAAAGGACTAGCACATGACTTATTCCTTCCAAAGACCATAACCAGGGGGCACTCATTACAGGTGGAAGAAAGGTAATTTTGGCACCTAAACAGGAAAGGGTTCTTTACAGTCAGAGCAGCTGGACTGTGGAATGCCCGACCACAAGAGGTAGTAATGACCGACATTATAACAGCTTTCAAAAAAGGGCTGGACGATTTCCTCGATACACATAACATTGTGGGCTACAGTTGAATTAGACAAAATATTACACCTATAGTAGTACATTTAGTACGATAATAGTAATTACATAACTAGTATCATAATTAGGTTTGATCCAGGGTTCTAAGACTGATCAACCTTTCTCAGGGTCAAGAAGGAATTTTTCCCCGTCATGCAAATTGATTGAGTGTGTCTTGGGGTTTTTGCCTTTTTCTGGATCAACAGATTTAGGCAGAGGGATTTTAGTAATACCATTATTAGAATCACAAGAGTAATACAAAATATAAAACAAATTAAAAAATTATAAACGGGTTTATTTTTGACTGTAATAGTGCAGCAATAATAAAAATGGTAATAATACATTTTTGGGGCCTAGTCCCAGTAAGTTAGTGTGGTGTTAGTGTAAGGACTACAATTGGGTGAGAAAGGTTGAACTGGATGGACCTAGGTCTTTATTCAACCTACGCTACTGTGTGTACTTTTGGGTCCCATCTGTATCTGTGAAAACCCCAGATAGCACTTGTCCGAGAAAATCGGTCGTGTGCACAATACCCAAGGGAAATAAACTACATACTTAAATATTCGGTGCTTTTCTAACACACCTAAGAACAGAAAGGGCCAACCCTTATTGTCATGGAGAAAATTAAAATCCATTATAAAAGAGAGAAAAGAGCTTGCACTCTACTCTGTGTGTCTGACCTCCTCCTTTGAAATTAGGTAACCACTGAAACTCCTGGTGGCTAACAGATGTGAGGCCCTGCTTCAGGAATGTGGAGCAGACTTACAATCGAGATAAGAGTCTGAAAAACATGAAGATCTGGGATTCCATTGTAAGTTTACTAGAAATTTAGAAGGGAGGTTTGCATGAACTGTGTCTATCCAATAGATAGGAAAATAATATTTTTGGAAACGTTATGAAGTGGCGAAAGCCAAGCATGGTTTCAAGTTGCTGAGCGATGACCAGAATCCTTTCAATTGAATATGGACCTGACTGACGAGGCTACACCTGTCATATTTGGTCTCTATGTAAAGATAAAATCATGATAAAAAATATGACGTCGATATCGAGCACCTGCGACTCTCCGTAGCAAAGCTATAGTAAATGTAGGGATTCTCATCATTTTCTGAAACTGAAGCCACATCCCATGTCCAACCCTGTAGGGAGTCATCAAGGGGAGGTATGTGGGTGTAACTTAGGAGCTAATAAAAGGCAAATGCCAACTTTTGGGCGTTGTCAGTACTCGGAGGCACAGTTCACTGTGGGTGCTGTCCATTTTCCTGGAGTGCCTCCCTCCATAAATCTGAAGTCATTGCTGTAATGACAGGTCTAGTAAGTTTCCTTGGTTTATCCTTTTATTTTACATAATTGTATATTCTATATTGTTTTGTCCCCTTTGTAAAATCTTTTGTATATTTTTTATAAACACTGCCTCATTTCAGATTAAATATAAAATTGAATAGTTCTGTTCCTTTTGTTCTGTAAACTGTGCCTGAAAGCCATACGCTACCGGAACCAGGCCTCCAGTCAGCCTGTATAATGCCCGACTGGTGGTGGCAGCTAATAATCTTTCTTGGGTTATCGTGGAGTTGGCAGTGACCATACAGGGGTATGTACATATATTCTATGTGTTGGAATCGGATGTGTATATACACCATACGCTCATTGTTAGTTCCCTGATAACCGTCCTAGTAGTGGTGACAGCCTGCGGCCTCCTCTGTTAATCGTCGGCCAATTGTCTAATTGTCCGGACGATAGGAGGCAGTAGAGAGCTGTTTGACACAAAGATCACAGAGGGTGGTTCTGCTTGACCTTCCCGAGCTGTGATATCTTGACACTTATGTACTTACAAACACCAGAAGATCTAGAAAAAGGCCCAAATTACCAATTCACCATATAGAGGGAAATTCTCTCCTTAAACCTACTAGTAATTTGTTTTGATTAATTTTAGGGGTTAAGGTTAGGGGTTAGCGTTCGGGTTGTGTTAAAAATAAAATGTTGCTTAATCCAGTTACTTCTTCAATTTTCGAACAAAAAATTCTAAAAAACAACAAAAACATTTATGAATATCCAAAGACAAAATAGTTTTTTTTCTTTTTTCTTTAATTTACGCTACGCCATATAGTTGAGGCATGATCGTCCCATAACATTGTCACATCTTTATGGTGAACATATGGGCTGTATTGTCATGAATGACTTTTAATCCCTTCCTCAAAAAATATGGCTCCTTCCATTGGATATAGGCAACAGATGTACTGTATATGAACGTCCTATCTGATAACTAAACTAAACATCGCTATGCTACGACAAATCGCATACATTACTTTACATCTGCCTTAAGCTGTAGAAACAGAAGCAGAAACAAAAAGTTGCATAGCAGACACGGGAATTAGTTTATAGTCAGTATAAATTGTAGGAACAGCACAACTTTAGGTGTTAAAAACCCATCAAGAGCGCAATTAAATCCCAGAGGTTAATTAGAAAGGAAAGTGGAGTGAATCCCATCTCTGTTAAGTTTCTCTTGTTGAGAATCACTAATGAAGCTCTTTCCACTACAATACATGGCAATAAAAGGTTTCTTCTTACCCGTAGAGTTGTAGCAGCCACCACTGTGAATAATAATTGGCAATCCCAGGGTTTGATCTTAAAAATTATTTGTCATGAGATTTTTGCTTGTTGGGAAAAAAACAAGCAAACAAACAAGCCAAAAAAAAATAAAAAACCATTCTAAAGAACTTTCTACATAAAACAATATTGAATATGAATTTGAAATTCATGATGATTATTCTACAGAGGAGTCCAAGTAAAGTGAAGTTGAAAAGACCCACAGGTAACCTCCGGGCTCGCACAAGAAGGCTGTAATTTTAAAGGCTTTCTAAATCTAAAGTGTTTTTTGAAGGCAACAAATGTGCTAGTAAAATGATTAAAGTACAGGGGATTTATGATAAAAATAAAACAAAAAAAGGGAAAAAAAAAGACCTAGATTTTGAAAAGACTGAACGAGGTCATGTATAAGTCATTGGATCTGTGATTTTTTTTTTCATTTGACTGTTCAAAAAAAAAATATTGGAGCATTGTACTTGTTTTTATTGCACACTTT
Source organism: Phyllobates terribilis (assembly GCF_046119375.1). NCBI lineage: Eukaryota > Metazoa > Chordata > Amphibia > Anura > Dendrobatidae > Phyllobates > Phyllobates terribilis. Next base: position 59,677,474 of record NW_027362767.1, read on the forward strand.
TATTTTTATACTATAGTTGGTTCTCCATATACATTTATTTAAAGGGGTTGTCCACTACTAGGACACCCCTTCTCAATCTGAATGTTTTCCCCCGTGAAAATAAAAACACTTATACTCACCTCCCATGCCGGCGCCATTCCAGCAGTGTAGGTTCCATTCCAGCAGTGTCGGCATTCTCATTCCGGGACTCACTTGCGGTTGTTATGACAGGTGAGCTCTGCGCCCAATCAGTGTTGGCTGCACCTTCCCCGGCTTTGGACGTATCAATATTCAAAAGGAAGTGAGCGGCAACCGTAATGCTCACTTCCTGTTGATTATGTATATGTCCGAAGGCGGGGACAGTGATGCTCATTGGGCTCAGGGCTCACCTGTCATAACAACCTTGCATGTGTTAGAACCTTGTTCTTAGTTTTTTTCCTTTGCTGGTCACATGACCTTGTTGGCCTATTTAATCCTGCTCCGCCCTTCTGGCTTTGCTGGACTTCATTGTTTAACTACTTTCTAGCTAGCCTGTGCCCTGTATCTAACTCTGTTAGTTTGCTTGGTCTACGGACCTCTATGTTCTATATATTTTGTTTGTTCGTCTGTCTGCTACTATTTCTGTTAGGAGGTGTCCCATTTTCCTCCCAGTCCTTAGTACTTGTAGGGATTCCTTCCCCACATCTATAGGTCTCCGTACAGACTAGCTTAGGACTTTAGCAGGTCTGATCGCAGGATCAGGTCCCCTGTTACATCGTAGGGATTAAGCTGAGTTCTATCGTAGGGACAGATCTCCTCTCTTTCCTTAGCTCTGGTAGCAGAACATAACAGTAAGTCCAGCCCAGCAAATGCTCTAAGGAAAGATTTTTTTTTCTGTTCCATCATGGTGTCGGTTCTGGATTTGGCTAAACACCTGCAGGGACTCTCTTTGGAGGTGACTGAGCTCCGTCAGCACGTGAGTAACTGTCCTGGAGCACATTTCTTGGAGCCTAAGGTACGTTTGCCGGATTTATTTTTTGGTGAACACCGAGAATTTTTTTCATTTAAAAATGCTTGCTTATTGTATTTTCGTTTGAGACCCAAGTCCTCTGGGGATGATTCCCAGCGCATAGGGTTTATAATGTCACTTTTGCGCAAAGAGCCTCAGGAGTGGGCCTTTTCTTTGCAACCTAGTGATACATGCTTCAGATCAGTGGATAGTTTTTTTTCTGCTTTGGGACTATTATATGATGATCCTGACCGTGTCGCATCAGCTGAGACTGAGTTAAGACGTTTGAGACAGGGATCAGGTAATGTGGAAAAATATTGTACTCATTTCCGTCGATGGTCTACTCAAACAGGGTGGAACGATTCTGCTCTGAAAAGTCTATTTCTTGCTGGGCTCAGTGAAAGGGTTAAAGACCTGCTAATTGCTTATCCTACACCTGAAGATTTGCAACAGGCTATGCAATTAGCTATACGGGTGGATAGGAGACTGCGTGCAAAGGTTAATGAGAGCAAATCCCCTGCTATGTCAGTTTCTGGTTATGAGAATGTGTGTACTAACAGTGGTGAATCGATGGAGATTGGATCGGTGGCACCTCGCTCTCAAGAAAAAGATCGCAGATTTTCTGAAGGCTTGTGTTTCTATTGCGGAAAATCTGGTCATTTGATTAAAGACTGTGAGCTTCGTATCAAGAAAGAAAAAAAAATGGTCAGTCATGCCTGTATTGCCTGTTTAAATTCCAAGGGTGTATTTTTATCTGCTTCCACGATTGCTCAGGAAAAATTAATGGAATTTCGGGTGTTTGTTGATTGTGGGTCTACTCTGAATGTAATTGATGGGGGATTCTTGGAAAGACTCAATTTAAAACCCGAACCTTTATCATCCCCCATTGCTGTGGTCTCTGTGGATGGTTCCCCTTTGAAGAATATTACTCTCAAGGTCTGTGAATTTCCTCTCACTATTAATGGTGTTCACCATGAGAAATTGGATTTGGTAGTGTTGAATAACTTGCCTTCTCCAGTAATATTGGGATTGCCCTGGTTAAAATTTCACAATCCTGTACTGGATTGGTCTACCAGTGAAATTAAATCCTGGAGCCATAAATGTTATGACAAGTGTTGTAACGGGCGTATTGCAGCTTTGGATAGGGGAGAATTGCCTGTTCCTATTCAGGATTTTTGGAGAGTTTTTTCTGAGAAGGAATCGCAGGTTTTGCCTCCCCATAGAGACTATGATTGTTCTATTGAATTTGTCCCTGGAGCGACTCTTCCTAAAAGTCGTTTATTTAACCTTACTATTCCTGAGAGAAAGGCTTTGGAGGAATACATACAGACAAGTTTGGCCGCCGGTCACATTAGGCCCTCTAAGTCTCCTGTGGCGGTTGGATTTTTTTTTGTAAAAAAAAAGGACGGCGGTTTACGTCCTTGTCTGGATTTTCGTGAGATTAACAAAATTACTGTACGCAATCCTTACCCACTGCCATTGATTCCTGATCTGTTTAACCAGTTAATGGGGGCCAAGTGGTTCTCTAAAATTGACCTTAAGGGGGCATACAATCTGTTGCGCATGAAGGAGGGTGACGAATGGAAGACTGCTTTTAACACTCCTGTGGGTCATTTTGAGAATCTGGTTATGCCTTTTGGTCTTACTAATGCTCTTGCATTTTTTCAGAATCTTATTAATGACATCCTTAGACCTTTGATCGGCAAAAATGTGGTTGTGTATTTGGATGACATTTTGATTTATTCGCAGGATCTGGAGTCTCATTGGCGGAGCGTACGTGAGGTATTACAGTTGTTAATGGACAATTCGCTTTTTGCTAAGCTGGAGAAATGTGAGTTCGCTGTACAGAGAATTAGTTTTTTGGGCTACATTATCTCCAGCGAAGGTTTTCAAATGGACCCGGTTAAAGTTCAAGCTGTACAGGAATGGCCTAGGCCTATTGGTTTGAAATCGATACAGAGGTTTTTGGGTTTCGCCAATTATTACAGAAAATTCATAAAAAAATTTTCTAGTATTGTCAAACCTCTGACCGATCTCACCAGGAAAGGTGCTGATGCGGTTCAGTGGTCTTCTGAGGCCATTGAAGCTTTTGTGTATCTCAAGGAGAGGTTCACCTCTGCTCCAATCCTTATGCAGCCTGATGTGACTAAGCCGTTTTTGGTTGAGGTTGATGCTTCCTCTGTGGGGGTTGGCGCAGTATTGTCTCAGGATAACGGGGATGGATTACATCCCTGTGCCTTTTTTTCAAAAAAATTTTCGGAGACTGAACTGAATTACGATATTGGTAATCGGGAATTATTGGCTATTAAACTTGCATTTGAACACTGGCGCCACTTCTTGGAAGGTGCGGAATTTCCCGTTCAGGTTCTTACGGATCATAAAAATCTGATATATCTTGATGCTGCCAAGCGCCTGAATGCCCGTCAGGCTAGGTGGGCACTGTTTTTCTCGCGGTTTAATTTCTCCGTTACTTACATCCCTGGTACTAAGAATGTTAAGGCGGATGCCTTGTCTCGCAGTTTTTCTCCCATAGTCGGTGCTGAGAAAGAGGAGAACATTTTACAAGAAGGTGTTGTGATAGCTGCTTTGGACTCCGTTTTGGAAGATGAGATTCTTAAAGCACAGGAGAATGCCCCATCTAACACTCCTCATGGGAGGTTGTTTGTGCCTGGGACCTTTAGGAGAGATTTGTTTGTTGAGCGTCACGAATCTCGGTTGGCAGGTCATCCCGGAATCTCTGAGACCAAGAGACTGGTGGGTCGCAGTGTTTGGTGGCCTGGATGGCAGAAGGAAGTCATTAAGTGGGTGCGCCAATGTACTATTTGTGCTAGATCTAAGTCCTCACATACTCCTGCTGCGGGGTTGCTTTGTCCTTTGGAGGTTCCCAGTGCTCCTTGGACACATTTGGCTATGGACTTTATAACTGACCTTCCCCCCTCTGAGGGTTTTACTGTCATCTGGGTGGTCGTGGACCGTTTTAGCAAGATGTGTCACTTGGTTCCCTTCGTCAAACTGCCCTGCGCTAAAACTCTCGCTAAGGCCTTTGTCAAGGAAATTGTCAGACTTCATGGCGTTCCTACTGACATTGTTTCTGATAGAGGTCCTCAGTTCGTGGCTCGTTTTTGGCGTGCCTTTTGTGACAGGTTGGGAGTTCATTTGTCGTTCTCGTCCGGATATCATCCTGAATCTAATGGCCAGACAGAAAGGAAAAACCAGGATGTTGAGCAGTTCTTGCGTTGTTTTGTGGCAGACAATCAAGAGGGGTTGTCTGAGTTTCTGCCACTTGCTGAATTTGCTCTGAACAATCATACATCTTCTTCTGCTGGTTGTTCGCCTTTTTTTTGTTGTTCTGGGAGACATCCGTCGTTTGGGTCGTTCTCCAAGTTGGGATCTGCTGTGCCTGAGGAGGAGAATTTTTCCGGTGATTTGGAGAGAGTTTGGACGGATGTGCGTGGTAATCTTCAGGAGGCCAACAGAAAATCTAAAGACTACTTTGATAGGAAACGACAGGAGGTTTTGTTCGCTGTTGGTAACATGGTTTGGTTGTCCTCTAGGAATCTGTGGTTGAGGATTCCTTCTAAGAAATTGGGTCCCAAGTTTGTAGGGCCCTTTAAGGTGCTTCAGGTTGTCAACCAATCTGCTGTTAGGTTGGAGGTTCCTACCTCCTGGAGAATTAATCCGGTATTTCATGTCTCTCTGTTGAAAAAAGCTGTTGTATCGGATTGTGACGCCTCTGCCTCTGTTCCTCCGGTGGTGGAGGACGGGGAATATGAAATTTCTCGCATCCTTAACTTTAGACAGTATAGAGGTAGTTTGCAGTATCTTGTGGCCTGGAAAGGTTTCGGACCCGAGGATAACTCTTGGGTGAGGTCGGATGATGTTTCCGCGTCCAGACTTATCAGAGCATTTCACAGGAGATTTCCTGATAAGCCTGGTCCTAGGGGATCTGGAGGATCCTCTTAGAAGGGGGGGTACTGTTAGAACCTTGTTCTTAGTTTTTTTCCTTTGCTGGTCACATGACCTTGTTGGCCTATTTAATCCTGCTCCGCCCTTCTGGCTTTGCTGGACTTCATTGTTTAACTACTTTCTAGCTAGCCTGTGCCCTGTATCTAACTCTGTTAGTTTGCTTGATCTACGGACCTCTATGTTCTATATATTTTGTTTGTTCGTCTGTCTGCTACTATTTCTGTTAGGAGGTGTCCCATTTTCCTCCCAGTCCTTAGTACTTGTAGGGATTCCTTCCCCACATCTATAGGTCTCCGTACAGACTAGCTTAGGACTTTAGCAGGTCTGATCGCAGGATCAGGTCCCCTGTTACATCGTAGGGATTAAGCTGAGTTCTATCGTAGGGACAGATCTCCTCTCTTTCCTTAGCTCTGGTAGCAGAACATAACAGCATGAGCCCCAGTTCACTTGGCTGTTTTCACATGATACAAACCCTGCCCTGACTCTTTGTTAACAGGATCAACCTTGATATTTGCAGTGAAGCGAGTAGCGTAATTAGGGTCCAATGGGTAGTAGAGCAAATTTTGGACTTGTCACACCAAAAACCTAGTTCTCTTTGCTCCCTTCTTCCCAAACTTATCACCAGGTGCATCCTGTAGAGAGTGGCATAACTTGAAGCTCATGCGCCCTAATGCAAAAGCTCCAATGGGGCTCCTAACTATTGCAAGTTTTTAATAGTAATGGTCTTTTCATATTGACCAAAGGCACCTTTTGGGCCCCCTAGGCTCCAGAGCCCAAGTACGATTGCAACCCTCGTGCCAATTATAGTTAGGTTATGTGTCCACGATACAGAAATGCTGCATATTTTTTCTGCTTCTCCCTGGCAGGAAAAACGCATGCGGTTTTTACATGTGTTTTTCCCGCCAGGTAGAAGCGTTTGTGAAGCGTTTTTGCATGCATTTCTGCATGCGGGTTATCAAGCGCTTTTCCAAGCGATTTTAGCATCACTTGGAAAAGTGCTTTACAACTTGTTCACACTATATAAATCCATGCAACCGGCATGGATTTATAGTAGTGTGACCAAGTTAGTTAAAAATAAAAGAATAAGAATGGTAAAAAAAAATAAATAAAGATTATACTTACCTTCCAATGTCCTCCCAGTGTTATCTCCACTGCGTCCGGTCTCTTGCACTGCTCGCGGTGGTGTGAAGGACCTGCGGTGACGTCATTGAGTCATGTGACAGGTCACATGACTCAATGACGTCATTGTAGGTCCTTCATAACACCGCGACCCATAGAGCAGACCAGACGGATGGGAGAAAACACCGGGAGGACATTGGAAGGTAAGTATAATCTTTATTTTTTATTTTAAATCCTTTTTTTTTTACAGTTTCTATGGTACCCAGGTCTGGATGAGAGTCTCCTCTTCTCCAGACCTGGGTACCATCCGCACATTGAAACGTGTGATATCTGCTTGTGCAGATGCAGTGATGTGGATGTCACGCGGTCCAATACAAGTCAATGGAGGCGATTACGCTGCGTATCCGCAAAATTAATGGACATGCTGCGGATTTTTGAGCTCAGCATAAATGCTGAGGAAAAATCCGCAGCATGGGCATTGACATTGCAGCTTGTCATTGGGGACCATGGGGGACGGATTACCAAGCGTTTCCCAAGCGTTTACACTGTGTAAATTCCACAGCATAAACATTTGGAAAATGCTTAGTGGGCACGCAGCCTTACCCACTGCCTATAGCCCTCAGCTGTCTTGGGTGAGTATCTGCTAGTGCTGCTCAGCTCCCTTGCACACAGGGTGGGAGTCCAGAGTGCAGTGCTTCCATGCAAGTGTAGCGCCCCGAGGGTTCGGCCGCTACAGGGGTATTGCACCTCAAACCAGAGGTCTGATATTCCACTCCCAGGTAAGGATGGAGTATGGACCAGGGCTCAGTTAGCTGCATACAGCACACTCACCCCATTTCCGAAGGACAGCTCAACGGTACTCCCATTAGACAGAAATGCAGGTACGACAGACCATGTCCCTGCCTGGAGTGGGGAGGGGGGAGGAATACCCAGTGATGTAGGAGCAGATAGGGGTTGGTTCCTGAGCGTAGGTAGGAGCCCATTGGTTGCTGGTCACCAGGGCTCATGTTTCTAGAGGGAAGTATAAAAGGAAGGAGCCATCCTAGATCTAGGTTCAGTCTGTGAGGAGAAGTTGAGAGGAGAGCTGACAGGGAGCAGCAGCTCAGGCTGAGTGCTGCTCCAGAGGCAGGCCTAGAGAAGAGGCCGGAGCCTGAGAGGAGAAGGAGAAGTGGGCCTAGAGAAGAGGACGAGGAAGGAGGAGAAGTGGGAACAGGAGGAGAAGGAACAAGAAAGGAAGAGAGAGAGGAACAGAGGGGCTCAGGAACAAGAAGGTGAAAGGAACCCTAAGAACCCACGAGAATACAGGGTGAAGGGTCAGGCAGATTAACGGTACCGGATCCCAAGTTGGTGGAGGAGAAACAACCCTCAGCCAAAGACCGGAGGTCGTGATCATTTATTGGTGCGACACCTCATCAAACCTGCTAGGAAGGCAACATAAAGGACAGCGGGGAACGGGGCCCACGTTTACCTGCGCAGGTCCGCGGCAGCTGGACAAAAGTGGGTCACTGGTGAGGCAGGCCAGAGAAAGGAAAGAAGGGGGTCCTTTGCCATATTCCTGAACTGCCTGGGAGTTGACCGAGCCCCACACCTGGTGGATGCAGCACGGCTCGGGCAGTCATTGCCAGCTGAAGTGACTTGGATATTAACCGTGAGTAAAGACCCTGGACTGCAGTACGTTGTCTGTGTGCTTTTTCGCTCCTCCGGCACTACCGGTACTGGGACTCTCACCACCATCACTCCCACCATCCACTACACTGCCCTGGGGCCGCACTCTTCCGGTGGGGAGTCACACTACCCCAGCTGCACACCTCATCAGCCCCAGCGGTCTGCATGCAGCGGCGGTTCCTAATAACCGCAATCCACGGGTGGCGTAGTTGAACATTATCTAAAGTACAGTAGCAGACTACCATTGGTCTGACCACCCTGAGCCGCAGGACCAGGCTGCCACTACTACTCCCAGCGTCTCCCTATTGCCCGGTTCCGCGTGCCCCACGGCCCAGGGGGCGAGTCAGCTTTGGCGTAGTCGGCAGGATCGTTACCCACCCGCCACAAGCGGGTATTGCACGCCTGAAAAGAGACTGTTTTATTGTACCAAAGATGGCGCCCGCCCCAGAAGAACGAGCGCCATAATGTACGCGCCAAAAGACAACAGGAAGCCACCTCCCATCGTGGGCCAGGTCCCAGAATGGCGCCAAAGAAGGAGCCCACCCCCAACAGCCATGAGAGAGGCTGTGGAGATGTCTGTCAACGTGGGGGGGCTGCCCCTGAGAGTGATTGTCAGCAGAATGCCCCAGGACCACCCCCTCTGGGGGCAGAAAGAGAAGAAAACTGTGGGGCAGGGCGCGGTCTGGATCAGTCTGGCCAGGCCGCACCCGAAGATAGAGACAGGAACCAGCTCCAGCGCCCAGGCGCGTGGCCTGCTGCAGGCCGAATCCCCATGCAGCTTCACGGAGCTGCTAGCACACCTCCCCAAGGAAGACCCCGAGTATGTGCGAGCTGCGCTGGAGGAGCTGGACCGGAGGATGGTCCGGGCGCAGCGGGACGTGATTGCCGGGTGGAAAGAAGAAATGGCCCGGCGGGCCGTGATCCTGCAGTAGGAGGCGCCGTCGACATCCAGCGGCACACCAGCCACCGAGGGCAGTGAAATCAGAGCGGAGGCCGAGGACGACGCTGCGGAGGAGGCCGCGACAGCAGAGGCAGGTAACGGAGACGCCCCTACTAGAGATGAGCGTTGTTCTACTCGAACTGTTCGCCAATCTCAAATTCGAGCTGTTTTGGGCGGTGTTTGAGCCGTTCGGCGAACACGAACAATTTGAGAAAAATTCGGCTGTTCGAGGTTATGTTCGATAACTGTTCGTGCACCAAAATCATAACTGGATTTTTTCTCAGTAATGATGAAAATTAATGTTAATACGCAGTTTGAGTGTACAGCGGGGTGGGGGGAGGGGCAGGGGATGGATCTCTGCAGGAATAATGAAGATCTCCATTTTTTTTTCTCTTTCCCGCATTTGCAGTGGGGAGGTGCAGTCTGTCAGCCTATCAGCAGCGCACACACGGAGCGAAGTGCTTTTTTTCACACAAGCAAGGGCATGTGTCATTGGCAGTGTATGTCACATGTCCTTGCCCTATAAGACCAAGCCATTTTCCCCGTCGCCACCATTTTCTCACTGCTGCAGCTGCGTGTTAGACGGCACCGCTGTTGCTGTGTGCGCTATACCTTGTTAATTTCAAGCCAATTTTCGCACAAATCTACAGATAGCTTGGGAGTAGGGAATAGTTGTGATTGCAGTCCTTTTAAGGACTAGGTTACAGCATTTCCTACGACTTTTATCAGGCAGGTCTGTGCTCTTAAATAGATAGATTGTGGGAGTAAAGACTAATTGTAATTGGAGTCCTTTTCAGGACTAGGTTACATCAGTTCCTATCAGTTTTTGCCAGGCAGGTCTGTGCCAGTGCTGTGCAAGTTTTTTTCACAGCATTTGGCTGAATCTAGCAAAGCTAATCCTTTTTGGCCTATTGCAGAGTGTGTTAGTCAGTGGAGTAGCCTATCTGTGTTGCAAGATATACCACCTGTGTATAGAATACCAATTTTTTTACTGCACCTAGTGAAGTAAAATCTTTTGGGCATAGCATCATTCTATTAGTCCATCTATACTGACCTCCATCAGGTTGCAAATTGAATATAATTTTTTTCTGCATCTAGCTCTGAAAAAATATTGGGCTTCTAGCTGTGTGTGGGACTTGTTCTATTAATCCATCTACACAGACCTCCATCAGGTTGCAAACTGAATATATTTTTTTCTGCATCTACCTCTGAAAAAATATTGGGCTTCTAGCTGTGTGTGGGACTTGTTCTATTAATCCATCTATACAGACCTCCATCAGGTTGCAAACTGAATATATTTTTTTCTGCATCTACCTCTGAAAAAATATTGGGCTTCTAGCTGTGTGTGGGACTTGTTGTATTAGTCCATCTATACTGACCTCCATCAGGTTGCAAACTGAATATATTTTTTTCTGCATCTACCTCTGAAAAAATATTGGGCTTCTAGCTGTGTGTGGGACTTGTTCTATTAATCCATCTATACAGACCTCCATCAGGTTGCAAACTGAATATATTTTTTCTGCATCTACCTCTGAAAAAATATTGGGCTTCTAGCTGTGTGTGGGACTTGTTCTATTAATACATCTATACAGACCTCCATCAGGTTGCAAACTGAATATATTTTTTCTGCATCTGCCTCTGAAAAAATATTGGGCTTCTAGCTGTGTGTGGGACTTGTTGTATTAGTCCATCTATACTGACCTCCATCGGGTTGCAAACTGAATATATTTTTTTCTGCATCTACCTCTGAAAAAATATTGGGCTTCTAGCTGTGTGTGGGACTTGTTCTATTAATCCATCTATACAGACCTCCATCAGGTTGCAAACTGAATATATTTTTTTCTGCATCTACCTCTGAAAAAATATTGGGCTTCTAGCTGTGTGTGGGACTTGTTGTATTAGTCCATCTATACTGACCTCCATCAGGTTGCAAACTGAATATATTTTTTTCTGCATCTACCTCTGAAAAAATATTGGGCTTCTAGCTGTGTGTGGGACTTGTTGTATTAGTCCATCTATACAGACCTCCATCAGGTTGCAAACTGAATATATTTTTTTCTGCATCTACCTCTGAAAAAATATTGGGCTTCTAGCTGTGTGTGGGACTTGTTGTATTAGTCCATCTATACTGACCTCCATCAGGTTGCAAACTGAATATATTTTTTTCTGCATCTACCTCTGAAAAAATATTGGGCTTCTAGCTGTGTGTGGGACTTGTTCTATTAACCCATCTATACAGACCTCCATCAGGTTGCAAACTGAATATATTTTTTTGTGCATCTAGCTCTGAAAAAATATTTGCCCTTCTAGCAGTGTGTGGGACTTTCTCTATTAGTCCATCTATACTGACCTCCATCAGGTTGCAAATTGAATATAATTTTTTTCTGCATCTAACCCAGCCAATAGTTTTGGCCTAATACCACAGTTTGGCCACTCAGCTCTGCTCGGTTCCCATCCATTGTTTTTTTGTGCAAACAACTCCAGAGTTGTTAATTAGTTAACCACCAAAATGAGTGGAAAAAGGCCTGCTGCTGGTGGAAAGGGGAATAGGCGTGTTGGGAAGGGGGAAAAAGGTTGTGTCCGTGGGGTAGGTGTTAAAGCAACAGTAACATCTGCAGAAGAAAGACCATCTTCCAGCCAAACTAAAATGTCTACTTCTTTTAGCGGACAATGTGATAAGATCCCTTTCTTACGGCCACGCCAATCGCTACAAATTCCAGATGAGGCACAAAAACAGCAGGTGCTTCAACGGATATCAAGTGCTCCTTTAAGTGGGCTCTCCTCCACATCAACTTCAACATCACAAATACTCCAGTCCTCAAAGGTGTCACCCCAATCGCACTTGCTTCCTCACAGCTCCCAAATCTCCAGCTGCCCGTCTGAGTATGAGGTAGAACAGATGGTTGAGTCTGCAGAGCTGTTTACTCATACTATAGCCTGGGAATCAGAGGTCGACTCCAGCGCTTCTGTGAATCCAGACGAGGAAATGATCTGCACTGATGCCCAGAATCTTTATGAGTCGGATCCAGGACCAGACGCAGAAGGTTCTGACCATAATGTAGACCCTCATTCCCAAACTGTAACTCCTGTTGGTGGAGACAATGAGGAAGACGATGATAAGACTCAAATACCTGATTGGAGCGACAACTTTAGTTTTTTGTCAGGGCAGGAACAGGTTGGCTCTGAGGACGACGGGTGTGATAACGCACAGGGTGATGATGATGAGGTTGGAGATCCCACTTACTGTCAACCCACAGTCAGCCAAGAGATGAGGTCAGCAGAGGAGGTGGAGGAAGATGCTAGTGACGACGAGGTCAGGTTGCGCCTTCCTGGACAGAGACGTAGTACTGGAAGCACGTCAACAACTGCATCCTCAAACACAACTCTGCCTCTCACCACAAGTCGTGGTGGCTCTTCAGGTCACATGGGTGCTAAGCCTTGCATAGCCTGGGCATTTTTTCAGATCGATAAAGATGACCCAACTCGTGTTATCTGTATCATTTGTCAGCAAAAGCTAAGTAGAGGCCAAAAAATACATAGTTTGAGTACTTCATGCATGAACCGGCACATGGACATGAAGTATAAGTTGCAGTGGGAAGCTCAGTGTGCTACAATGCGGCCTAGCCGGCCGGGCCAACCACCGTCTGCCATATCTTGTGCATCCGCGGCCTCTTCATCCTCTGTGACTGGGGGGACAGCAGTCACACCTGTTTTGGGGCGCAGACCTGCCACCTCTTTACCCGCAACAGCCAGCGTGATTGGCAGGTCATCATTTTCTTTGGAGGTGGTAACACCAGCTGGTGTTGAGCGCTGTCCGACATCGATAGCACCACCTTTGGATCAAGGCAACCTAACATGTCCGCCTGCATCTTCCTCACAGACCGGCAGTTTGCCGGGGACACCCTTATCAACCCCGTCTAAGCACAATAGCCAGCCCTCGGTCCCTCAGATGTGGACAAGTAAAAGACCATTTCCTCCTAGCCATGAGAAAGCTAAGAGGTTGAATTTCACCATCTGCAAGTTCTTGGCTACAGAAATGCTGCCTTTCCGCCTGGTGGACACAGAGGATTTTCGAGACCTTATGTCCGTCGCAGTGCCCCAGTACCAGATGCCCAGTCGGCACTACTTCTCAAAGAAAGGTGTGCCTGCGCTCCACCAGCATGTCGCACACAACATCACCGCTTCTTTGAGAAACTCTGTGTGTGACAGGGTGCATTTCACCACAGACACTTGGACGAGTAGGCATGGACAGGGGCGTTACATGTCGCTGACTGGGCACTGGGTAACTATGGTGACAGCAGGACAAGGGGCTGCTGTCCAAGTCTTGCCGTCCCCACGAGTTGTGCGTCAATCCTCTTTATGTCAAAGTTCCTCAACTGCTTCTGCCTCCTCAACCTCCTCTCGGTCTTCCACCTGCACCCAAAGCCTGTCTGGTCATGCCACAAGCTTTCTAACTGCGCAGAAGGGATCCTGCACACCTCCTTACTATGCTGGCAGTAGGGCTCAACGTCATCAGGCGGTTTTTACTTTGAAATGTCTGGGAAATGTGAGTCACACAGCTGAGGAGTTGTGGTCAGCTCTGGAGAACCAATTTCATGAATGGTTGTCTCCACTGGACCTGAAACCAGGGAAGGCCGTGTGCGACAATGCTGCAAACCTGGGTGCGGCCCTTCGCCGGGGCAATGTCACACACGTGCCTTGTATGGCTCACGTGATGAACCTGGTTGTCCAGCAATTTTTAGCCCACTATCCCAGACTAGATGGCCTTCTGCAGAGGGCACGGTCGCTGTGTGCTCACTTTCGCCGTTCGCATCCCGCAGCTCAGCGACTTACATCTCTACAGAAGTCGTTGGGCCTGCCACTTCACCGGCTAAAATGCGATGTGCCTACCCGGTGGAATTCAACTCTGCACATGTTGCAGCGACTGTGGCAGCACCGACAAGCCCTGGTGCAATACGTTCTGACGTATAGCCTGGGCCAACGAGATCCAGAGGTGGGGCAAATCACGCTGGAGGAGTGGTCTCAGATCAGGGACCTATGCACCCTTCTGCACAGTTTTGAAATGGCGACGAAGATGTTTAGTGCTGACGATGCCATTATCAGCATGACTATTCCGGTGATTTACATGCTGGAGCACATGTTAAACAGAATTCGGAGGCAGGTGGTGGCACAAGAGGAGGTGGAGGAAGTAGAGGAGGAGGAGTTGTATGCGGAAGGGCTAACATCTGCAAGGTCCAGACGGTCGGCAGCACCAAGGCGGCAGGCATGTGAGGGTGGGGGAGATGGTTTTACCAGGGCGCATGGTAGCAGCCAAACTAGTGAGGAAGGTGCAGGAGCCCAGGAAGAAGTGGAGGACGAACTGATGGAAGACTCATCAGATGAGGGAGACCTTGATCACATTTCTGTTGTGCGAGGTTGGGGGGAGAGGACAGAGGAAGGAAGCATGATTGTTACCTCGCCACCAACACAACAGGGACTTGGTGCTCCTGGATGCGCAACACACATGAGTGCCTTCTTGCTGCACTACCTGCAACATGACCCTCGAATTGTGAGAATTAGAAATAATCCTGACTACTGGGTTGCCACACTGTTAGATCCCCGGTACAAAAGTAAATTTGCAGAAATTATTCCTGCCATAGAAAGAGATGCACGCATGCAGGAGTATCAGCAGAGACTGTTGCAGAATCTTACATGTGCTTTTCCACAAAATACCAGTGGTGCACGTAGTGAATCTCACAGTTCCAACTTGCCAACCGTGGGACCGTCAAGTGTTCAGCACTCAAACCGTAACAGAACCACAGTATCTGCTGGTAACATCAATTTTGCGGAATCATTTCACCACTTTTTTAGCCCATCCTTTGCAAGGCCACAGGAGACAAGAAGTCTGACACATAGTCAACGCCTAGAGACGATGGTACAGGAGTATCTCCAAGTAAACATTGAAGCCACGACTGTGTCACTGGACCCTTGCTCTTTTTGGGCTTCCAATCTGGATAAATGGCCGGAGCTAGCCACTTACGCCTTGGAGATCTTGTCATGCCCCGCAGCCAGCGTTCTGTCTGAACGTGTGTTCAGCGCTGCTGGTGGTGTGCTGACAGATAAGCGCACGCGGCTCTCCACTGATAATGTAGACAGACTCACGTTCATAAAGATGAACAAATCATGGATCCGAAACGACTTTTCTACCCCTGTGTCATCCTGGGGAGAGTAAAAGCTTGATGATTGGTTAAAATCACCCTACCAACCGTTTTAAGCTTTCAAATTACTAATCATGTTTATCTGTATCTTGGCTGGAAAATAATTTGGGCTTTGTAGCAGTGTGCAGCACTGATTCTATTAGGCCATCTATAATAAGCTCCACCAGATTTAAAATTACTAATCATGTTTATCTGTATCTTGACTGGAAAATAATTTGGGCTTTGCAGCAGTGTGCAGCACTGATCCTATTAGGCCATCTATACTAAAGCTTCACCAGATTTAAAATTAATAATAATTTTTAGCTGCATCTAGCCCGGAAAATAATTTTGGGGCTCCGAGATGCGCAAGACACATAAGTGCCTTCTTGCTGCACTACCTGCAGCATGACCCTCATATTGTCAGAATTCGAAGTAATCATGACTACTGGGTTGCCACACTCTTAGATCCCCCAAACTTTTCGATCAACCTTTTCATTTTAATAAAGACCAAAAAAATGGTCATTTTTGAAATTATAAGCATTAGCAGTTTGTTAGAAACTGAAATCAAACAGTTTTCAACTCAAAACTTTATTCTAGGTGATGTTACATTTTCACATAGGACCCCTTGTTCGAAAGGAGCTTCTGAACTCTCTCGTCCATTGAATTTGTCAGGTTTTGGATGGTTTCTGCTTCAATTGTTTTGCATGAGGACAGAATACCCTCCCAGAGCTGTAGCTTAGATGTGAACTGCCTCCCGCCATCATAGACACTCCTTTTAATGATGCTCCAAAGGTTCTGAATGGGGTAGAGGTCAGGGGAGCATGGGGGTCACACCATAAGTTTGTCCCCTTTTATGCCCATATCAGCCAGAGATGCAGATGTTTTATGTGCAGCATGAGATGGTGCATTATCATGCAGAAAAATGATCTTGCTGTGAAATACACGGTTCTTCTTCTTGAACCATGGCAGGAAGTGCTGCTTGAGAAAATCCACATACATTATGGAGTTCATCTTTAGCGCCTTCAGGGATCCTAAAGGGGCCGACAATCTCTCTCCCCATGATTCCAGCCCAAAACATTACTCCACCTCCTCCTTGTTGGCGCTGTAGCCGTGTTTGCGTGGGGTGTCCATCAACCAGCCATTCTCCACTCCATCCATCTGGACCATCGAGCGCTGCACGGCACTCATCCGTGAACAAAACAGTTTTGAAATCAGTCTTCATGTAATGTTTGGCCCACTGGAGCCGTTTCTGCTTGTGTGAAGTGGATAGAGGAGGTCGACAGGATGGCGTATGCACAGCTGCAAACCTCTGAAGGACCCTGCATCTTGTTGTTCGGGGGACGTTGGAGGCACAAGCAGCTTCAAAAACTTGTCTGCTGCTATGACAAGGCTTTTTTGCCGCTGCTCTTTCAACCTGACATAATTGCCTGTAGGAAAGAGTCCTCAATTTGCCCTTATCAGCACGCACACGTGTGTACTGTGAATCAGCTACATACTTTTTGATTGCCAAGACACTTCATCCTGATCATCGCATAATGTTGATTGTAGTCATGCCTTACATAGTTTGTAAAGCCGAATAAAGACTTGCGTCCATCAAGTTCGACCTGTAAGTTCTGTGTGGGGGTCGTGATGACATTCCACTCGTCCTCCAGTCACTCCAAATTCAAACTATGAGCATGGGTCAACCATTCAAAGAATGAGTCAGACAACAAGCTGGTTCAAACTCAGAGCATGCTCAGAAGGCTACTACAGACAACGTCCTCAGCAATGTTCTGAATTTATTTTTTACATGCACAAATCTAAATACACTACATAATGGGAGGGGAAAGAGGTTGTCCGGAGCGGGGTAAGCCATGAAAGTCCAGTGTCTAGCCACTCCTGATTGGTCCACATCTCCTTATCTCAGTCTCTGGGCAGATATTGCAGCCGTCAGCTTATAATCTTGTTTCGTTTCTCTGAAATAAGTCTTGGCAACACTGGAACTGTCTTAATTTAAGTTTCGATTTGAGTAATATATAGCAAGGAAAGCTTATTGTTATATGACACAAAATGGTGGTTAGTACATTAGCAAAAAAGCGTATAAAAGTTACAAAAATATAAAAGTTACAAATATATATATTCTCTTTTACCCCGACATTCCCCCCTAAACACTAAGCTTTCCTTTGCTTCGGGGCCTTTGAGACTGTCCATGTGTGGGGAGAGGGGAGGTGGATTTCTTCACCCAATCATCTTAGAAGCTGCCCCCTTATGGGACGCCCCCAGACAATCGAGCCCTATCCTGAATGACACATGGAGTTCTCCCAACTGATCCTAAACTGAATCTTTCAATTGGACTTTATCATGGGGGGGTCTGGTCAGGCTTGTTCAAAGGAGTATATTTCTCTATATAAGGGGACTATGCAGCACAGGACCACCAGGCCCAATACTAGTAGGCCTCCCATTACTAGACAAACTTGTTGGAGGAATCCCTTGAGCCCTCCCAACCAACTTGAGAAAAAGGAGGTATCTACCCCTGTGTGGTAGCTGTCCACCCTGGGACAGACAGTAAGCATATGGAAAGGATATAGAAGAAGGTAGTCATCTTTTATAGACTCGTTCTGTCTCTCTTGCAGTGGGAGGCGTGAATCCAGGTGCTCTTGCCCTCAAGCTTCAGAGCCGTCGGGGTGGTGAGAAGCACAGTGTACGGTCCCTCGAACCGCGGCTGGAGGCAGTCTTTCCGGACAAACTTCTTCACATACACTAGATCGCCTGGGATGAAATCATGTACTGCATCACCTGTAGATTCTGGGAGAGAAGCAGATACTGGAGAGCGGGTGTTAGTCAATTCTTTAGACAGAGCAATCACAAATTTTACCACTCTATCATGTGTTTCAGACAACTCTTGGGGCCTAATCTCTCCTATCTTGGGTGGGGGGTCCCAAACAAAATTTTATAGGGAGTCAGCCCATGTTTGACCTGAGGAGTGTGTGTAATATGATACAATACTATAGGGAGTAGGTCGGGCCAGGGGAGGGGATGATCTTAGGTCATTTTCAAGAGCTGGGTCTTGAGGGTGGAATTCATTCTCTCCACTTTGCCTGAACTGGCAGGATGGTATGGAGTGTGGAGGCCCAAATCTGTTCCCAACATGTTCCAGAGTTCTTCGTAGATATTTGCTGTGAAAGCTGGTCCTTGATCCGATTCTATGACTTGGGGAAACTCCAAATCTGCAGGCAATTTCGGTGATCAGTTTCTTGGCTGTGACTTTAGCAGTCATGTTGACAACTGGGTAGGCCTCGGGCCAGGCTGAGAACATATCCACGGCTACCAAAACGTACTCCTATTTTCCTGTTTTAGGCATTTGGATATGGTCGACTTGTATTCTCTGCCAAGGGTAGTCTGGTTTAGCCAGATGTTGAAGAGGGACCCGTGCCGTACACGTTGAGTTGCAGGTAGCGCAGACAGAGCAGGATTTTGAGTATGCAGTCACAGTGGAAGAGATTCCGGGTGCAAAGTACAGTTTCTTGATACATGCCAAAGCTTGATTCTTTCCTCTGTGTGTAGGCCCGTGAGCCCATGCTGCCACAGCTGAGTACATGTGTCTAGGCAAGCAAGGCTTCCCATCCACTTGGTAAAGAGTCGAGTTGACCTTTGAATCTTTGCAACCTGCCAGCACAGCTCCTGCCGCTTTCCATTGCTTGACTTCTTCAGTGGGGGGTCTTCCTTTGTTCCTCACACAATTTTTCTTCAGGCATCCTGACCCCCCTGGATTCCACTCGTGTCTCCGCTGGACTTGTATGGTCTTCCGCCGGCTGTTCCTTGGCTCTTGCTCTAGTGAGCGCCACAGCTACGGTTTGCAGAGTCTCTCCCATCTCTTCTTCCTTTTCCTGCCACTTTGATGACACATTCTCCACTGCTGCAGTCTTGGCTGCTTGGTCAGCTAGGTGGTTGCCCCTGGCTTCTCTGGATTCTAGTCTTCCATGAGCCTTGACCTTGATAACAGCAACCTGAATGGGTAGTTCCAGGGCCTTCATTAGGGCCTTAATCCATGAGACATGTTTCACTGGTGTACCTGCAGCTGTGATGAATCCTCTAGACTTCCACAAGAGTCCAGAATCATTGCAAATTCCATGTCCATACCTGGAATCGGTATATATATATTCGCCTTTGTTCCTGCTGCCAGGTGGCAGGCCTCTGTGAGAGCCACAAGTTCAGCTTCTTGTGCAGACATGTATGGTGGTAGAGCTTCGGCCTTGAGGACTGTTAGGTCTGTTGTGACAGCATATCCCGTGTGGAACTTCCCTTGAGGGTCTGCGAGCGGATGTGCCACCATATTCTCTGGAGCAGAAATCTCTTCCTGCAAAATTTTTATACAATCATGAGGTTCTACCAATGGACCTTCACCCTCCTCACCTTCCCCCCTAGAAGGTGGAAGCAAAGTGGCAGGATTGATAGTCAGACATCTGGTCAGCTGACTTATCAAGGAGGATGTGAGCAGCGTGGACCGCCTTAAGGCACGGGGGGGGACAGTTCGGGCGACAGGGTCCAGGCGGGCTGAGTAGTAGCCCAAAGGCCGATACTTAAGATCATAGCATTGTGCTAGAACTCCAGAGGCATGACCTTCCGATTCCGAGACAAAAAGGTGAAATGGCTGAGTATAGTCTGGTAAGCCCAAGGCCGGGGCAGAGACAACAGCCTGTTTAAGGCGGTCAAAACATAGTCTGTGTTGATGAGAAACACGTGGATCTTCAGCATGAAGCCAAACTGAGCCTTCATCCTTGAGACAGTCGTACAGAGGTTGCATGAGCTTTGAGGCATCAGGGATCCATTGCCTGCAGTAAGTGATGAGGCCAAGGAAAGTCTGCATAGCGGAGTAGGTGGTTGGGAAGGTGATATCCATGATGGCTTGTTTTCTTTCTTCAGTCAGATGTCTAGTACCTTGTGATATACAATGTCCGAGGAAAATGACCTTGGGCAGACACCATTGGACTTCGCCTTTCGAGACTTTACAGTTAGCTGAGTGAAGAAACCAGAGAAGGGATACTGACATCTCTGGCAAATTTTCTTCAGTGCCACAGAGTAAAAGATCATCCACATACTGTAGAAGGGTGACCTGAGGGTTCTCTTGAACCCATGGCTCCAGAATAGACTTCATAGAATGAGTGAATTGGTTAGGAGAGTTCTGGGCTCCTTGTGGAGTCCTGGTCCATGTAAGCTGTGCTCCTTGAAAGGTGAAGGCAGAAAGAAACCACGAATCTTCATGTAAGGGTATACTGAAGAAGGCGTTGGCCAGATCTAACACCGTAAACAAGGTGGTCGTTGGAGGCAGCTAAGACAAAAGGGTGTTTGGGTTGGGTACCACTGGAGTTTCTAAAATGGTAGCTGCATTGACGGCTCTGAGATCCTGAACCAACCGGTATCTTGGAGGCTCTCCCGGAGCGGTTTTCTTTTTTACAGAAAAGAGGGGTGTATTGCATGGAGATACACATCTGACAAGGACTCCTGATTCTAGGAGGGAAGCGACTTGGGTACTCAAGCTTTGTTCTTGTGCAGCCTTGAGGGGGTATTGTGGCAACCGTGGGTACCTATGTCCAGGCTTGAGGTGTACTCGGACCGGGGAAACCTGCAGGAGGCCGACGTCCTCTGGCCCACTGGACCACAGAGAGTGAGAGAACTGTGAGGTGTCAAGAAAAGTGTGAGGTTGTATGGTCATCATCATGAGAGGGAAGGCTTTAAGAACACAGCGGTCTTCAGTCCCTTGTTCAGAATGAGGGTCCCGCAAAAGAAGCTCCATACCATGGTTTCCGAAGGTAATTGTTGCCTTCATCCGCTCTAAGAGATCGGCTCCCAACAGGTTGACAGGGCAAGTTTCAGAGACCAAGAATCTTGTGAGTACTCCGGTGAACGGTCCTGCAGACACAGGGACTGTGAGTGGAGAAGAAATATGTTGGCCTTCTACCCCAACACAGGTGAGGGTATCCGGTGATAGGGATACAGAAGGAGGGAGCTGTGCAGAGGAAATGACAGATGTGGCCGCCCCAGTGTCCACCTGTAACTCCAGTGGTTGATGGTCCACCTGTAAAGTGACAGTCTCTGAGGATGTGGTCAAGGCTACCACACTCCCAACATAACATTCATCCTTCAGAATCACGAGATTGTCTTCTGTTTCTAGATGATCCCTTGTCATCTCTTCTGTCTTGTTTTCTATATGTGGGAGGAGTATCATCACCTGTGCCTTTAACCATTACCCACTTGATTCCATGTTGGTTGCCAGGGGGTGGGTAGCTTTCTTGAGCTTGATATACCATGGCAGGAGCGGTTTTCTTCTTTGGCTTAGTATCCTTTTCCATTTTTAGCATTGATTTTTGGAAAGCTTTAACGATGTCCACCGCGTCGTTGAAGGAAGAAGAACGAATCTCGGGCCGTACTCTCAGGACTTCATCTCTGAGAGCGTCTTGTAGGCCATCTACTAGGGCCTGAACCAACAGGGCGGCCTGCGTCTTGACGTGAGGACTGTATCCGAGATCCTCAAAATGCATGCTGAGTCTTGCAGCATATCTTTCCACAGGGTCTTGTTGAACATCTTGTACAGACCCAGCTTGATCTGACAAACGATCCTGAGCCCAGGCTTTTAACTGTTTCATGTATTCTAGGCCGGATTCATACGTACTAAGGGGTCCTGCTTTTGTGGAAACCATGGCCTTTTGAAAGCTCTCCGTTTTCAGCTAAGTGAGCCTGGCATTCTGCAGCCAGAGTAGAACCAACAGCAAGGGAAATTTTGCGAGCCAATCCTCCAACATGGCTCATACAGGTGTTTGCAGGGTTGACTATGGCCCCCACCCGATGTGTAAGGATGTCACCATAGCCTATTGACAGAGTGACAGGGCGTCCTGATGGGTCTACTAGATTACGGGAGCGGCAGGGGTCTCAGACTTCTGAGGGGCTGGGGGGGGGTGCTCTTTCAGCAGTTGCTTGGAGCAAGGGCCAGAGTATGGGCAATGAATGTGGGGTGGAGGATGCCATAGGAGACGTATGGGGTAAAGGAGGGGGGGCTGGAGTATCTTGAGCCCATCCCTCATCTGGCTCCATATCGTCTTGAGTAACAATATGTTGGCGGAGGGAGAGCAGTCTGGCCTGAAATTCTGGGGGGGTTGAGGAGGATATCCCCAGGGTTGTGAGTGACTCCCATAGGAAACAGGGGAAGCGTCTCAGCATCGTGGACTGGAGCAGAGGGTGTCACATTAACTTCAGATGGGTGCTCTTGGACTGCGGGCTTTTCCACCTGTGCTGGTGGCTGGTAATATGCACCGGACGGATCTAGTAGTGGATATAGGCCGGATTGGGGCTTTCCGGGCCTCCCACAACAAGTAAGAGGTGTAGCAAGATGGCCGTGGGAGGGAGGAGTTAGAGTGGGAGCGGGATAGTTCTTGGGGGCAGGAAAAGGTGTAGTAAGAGGCATCAACGGGGTTACGGCCAATTTAGGGTCACATAACAAATCACAGTCTGCAGCTTTCATGTATCCGAACAAAGGCTCGGCATTCTCTGTTCCCCCCCTGCACCATCTACTTATTTCCAGCCTTCAGACTTCAAATCACTCGCTACTCTAAGATGTGCCTGAGCCTGATGCAGAAGTCGTCACCCAACTTTCCCAACTTTTGTGTAACACATTGTTTCCAAACTGAAGGCTAAAGCCTGCCTGTACTGGATAAGCTTATCATATTCTACAAATTCCTAACATTCTTCTTGCCTTCTTGCCTTCCCGTAACTCCACTAATTGGCTTAACTCCCACAGCAGCATTCCGCAACTTACGAGATCTTTCAAATTTGAATATACACAACATTTTCTTATAGAATGCAATGATCTGTCGCGACTCAGATCACTGGTGCAGCCGACAGGTCGCCACTCGTCAGTGTAGAGTACCTCTCCATACACTGATGAGATAGAGAGTCACCTCTCAATCTATCCCTTCCCTAACCTTGAATGGCGACTTTACAGTACGACTCACCACGGCACCCTGACTGACAGCAGAACCCCTCCTTATGAGGTTTCTCTGTATAAGACGAAGAGCACCTCTCAATCCGTCTTCTTTCCTACCACGGCACCACCCATCAGTGTAGAGTACCTCTCAATACACTGATGAGATAGAGAGTACACCTCTCAATCTATCTCCTTTCCTAACCTTGAATTTAGAGCAGTCTCTGTGTTAGACGAAGAGTACTCCTCAATTCGTCACAGATTCTGACAGCACAACACCTCCTTTACACTACAATTCAGGAATGCTTTGAAACTTCGACTATCAGTTACGGGAGGCAGCTATCTAAGAAAAGTACAGTGACCAGGGGAGGAGGAGGTGGTGTGCACACGAGCACGCGCAGGCATGCGACGTCACTCGTTTTAACACTTGCTGGTTCGACATCTGTAGTTGCTAAAGTTGATCCAGAGGAGGGCAAAAACCCCAAATGATTTAGCCAATCTTCACCTGAGGAAAAATTCCCTCCCGACTCTGAAACCAGCAGTCAGAATAAATCCCTGTATCAACCTACTATTTTATTCTATTTTTAAGTATATGCAGAAATCTGCCTGGTATCTAGAAAAGCATCCAGTCCCCGCTTGAACTGGTGTAGTGAATCCGACATTACCGTCTCCTCACTCAGTGAATTCCATATTCTCACTGCTCTTACCGTAAAGAACCCCTTCCTATGCTGGTGCTGAAACCTTTTCTCTTCCAGTCTTAGTGAGTGCCCTCTTGTTACCGTAATATCCCTCCTTTTGAACAAATCCCGGGCAAGGTCTCTATACTGTCCCCTAACATATTTGTACACATTTATTATGTTCCCCCTCAACCTTCTCTTTTCCAGGCTGAATAGTCCTAGTTTTGCCAACCTCTCTGGGTATTGCAGTCCCTCCATTCCCTTTATTAATTTTGTTGCCCTCCTTTGTACCTTTTCAAGCTTATTTATATCCTTTCTATATATTGGGGCCCATAACTGAGCACAGTATTCCAAGTGTGGTCTGACCAGTGCTTTGTACAGTGGAAGAACAATGTTCTCATCCTTTGCAGCTATACCTCTTCTGATACATCCCATTACCCTGTTTGCCCTTACAGCAGCGGCCTGACTTTGGGCACTCCAATTTAGTTTGCTATCAATCAAGATGCCCAAGTCCTTCTCCATCTCTGAATTCCCCAATGATTTCCCATTCAGTGAGTACTGGTGACTTCCATTTTTCCTTCCCATATGTATGACCTTACATTTCTCCTCGTTAAACCTCATTTGCCATTTAATGCTCCACCTACCCAGCTTATCCAAATCCCTCTGAAGGTCTTCACTATCCTCTTTTGTATTAATTGTTTTACATAACTTTGTGTCATCTGCAAATATTGATATTTTACTATTTATCCCGTTGACTATGTCGTTAATAAAGATATTAAATAACATTGGGCCTAGTACAGACCCCTGTGGTACCCCACTAGTGACGCTTACCCAATCTGAGTATATTCCATTTATAACCACCCTCTGCCTTCTATCCTTTAGCCAGTTAGCTACCCACTTGCAGACATTTTCCTCCAGCCCCATCATTCTCATTTTGTATACCAACCTATTATGTGGCACGCTATCGAACGCTTTTGAGAAGTCGAGATACACGACATCCACTGGTTCCCCCTGATCTACTCGAGAGCTAACCTCCTCGTAGAAGTCAATCAGGTTTGTTTGGCAGGAGCGATTCCTCATGAATCCATGTTGGTTCGGGGTTAATAGATTATTAGCGTCAAGATGCTCCATGATTGCCTCATTAATAAAGCCTTCAAAAATTTTGCCCACAACGGACGTCAGACTCAACGGCCGATAGTTTCCGGCGTCACTTTTTGCTCCCTTTTTGAATATTGGCACTACATTCGCCTGTCGCCAATCAAGTGGTACAGACCCAGTCTCAACAGAGTCCTTAAATATAAGATATAACGGTCTGTCTATCACATTACTTAGTTCCCTTAGTACCCGTGGGTGTATGCCATCAGGTCCTGGTGATTTGTTTATTTTAATGTTACTGAGGCGTTTCTGTACCCCAGCTTGGGTTAGATTTGTCATACTTAGTGGAGGATTAAGCTTGTCACTTCTCATTTCGCCTGTTAGTTCTTTTTCCTTTGTGAAAGTTGACGAAAAAAAATTATTTAATAGATTATCTTTATCCTCATCTTTCTCTATGATTTTGCCTTCATCACTTTTTATCGGTCCAATATTATTCGATTTAATCCTTTTACTATTTATATACGTAAAGAACAGTTTGGGATTTGATCTACTTTCCCTAGCAATACGTCTCTCTGTTTCCTCCTTTGCTATTTTTATTTGTTTTTTGCAGGTTCTCGTTTTTTCCTTGTAACACATTAGTGCCTCCTTGCTGTTTTCCTGTTTTAATCTCTTGAATGCCTCTTTTTTGCTATTTAACGCCCCTTTTATGTTCTTATTCAACCATATTGGTTTCCTCTTATTTCTGGCCCTTTTATTCCCATACGGTATATACCTCTCGCACTGAGTATTCAGAATTCTTTTGAAGGTTTCCCATTTACTATTCGTATTTCCTTGATTAAGAACTTTGTCCCAGTCTATAAGTTGAAGGTTTTCTTTCAGCTGATCAAACTTCGCCCTCCTAAAGTTTAATGTTTTAGTTGTTCCCTTATTGATAACCCTACTGAAGGGCATTTTGAAATTGATAATATTATGATCGCTATTACCTAGGTGCCCCCCTATCTGTACCTCAGTTATTCTATCAGGCCTATTAGTCAATATTAAGTCCAACACTGCCTTCCCTCTCGTTGGTTCCTGCACTAGTTGGGAGAGATAATTATCCTTGAT
Organism: Phyllobates terribilis; assembly: GCF_046119375.1. Classification (NCBI taxonomy): domain Eukaryota; kingdom Metazoa; phylum Chordata; class Amphibia; order Anura; family Dendrobatidae; genus Phyllobates; species Phyllobates terribilis. Next base: position 59,703,137 of record NW_027362767.1, read on the forward strand.
ATTTGTCAAGAACCTTTTTCCTTTCTGCGATCTACAGGTTTCTGTTTCCCAGTCAATATCCGGGTAGTTGAAGTCCCCCATTACAATCACCTCATTATGTTTTGCTACTTTGTCTATTTGTCCTAATAGCAGTTTCTCATTCTCCTCTGTTATATTGGGTGGCTTATAGCAGACCCCCAGTAATATTTTATTATTATTTTTTGCCCCCTCTATCTCTACCCACATGGACTCGACCCCCTCTTCTCCCTCTCCTATATCTTCCCTTAGTCTGGGCTTTAGACGTGACTTTACATATAAGCAGACTCCTCCGCCCTTCCCCTGTTTCCGGTCCCTTCTAAATAAACTATAATCTGTTAAATTTACCGCCCAGTCGTAGCTATCGTCTAGCCAAGTCTCTGTTATACCTACGATGTCATACCTCTCCTCCGATATAAGCGCCCGCAGCTCATCTGCCTTATTGGTCAGGCTTCTTGCGTTGGTCAGCATGCAAGATAAAACTTTGGGGTTATTTAGCATCCTATTCTTCTCTAACGATCTAACTGTACTATCCCCACCCCCCTCTCCACCCTCATTATATTCACTTCTCCCCTTCCCCCTTGCTTGCCTCACATCACACCTATTTCCTTGGTTTCCCCCCCCCGTCTCTAGTTTAAAAACTCCTCCAACCTATTAGCCATCTTCTTCCCCAGCACCGCTGCACCCTCCCCATTGAGGTGCAGCCCGTCCCTACGGTAGAGCCTGTAGCCGACAGCGAAGTCGGCCCAGTTCTCCATGAACCCAAACCCTTCTGCCTTGCACCAACTCTTTAGCCACTTATTCACCTCCCTAACCTCCCGTTGGCGCTCCTGTGTGGCTCGCGGGATTGGTAGTATTTCTGAGAAAACTACCTTGGAGGTCCTTGCCCTAAGCTTCCTACCTAGATCCCTGAAATCATTTTTAAGGACCCTCCATCTACCACTCACTTTGTCATTGGTGCCAATGTGGACCATGACCGCTGGGTCTTCGCCAGCCCCACCCAGTAACCTGTCAACCCGATCCGCGATGTGCCGGACTCGAGCGCCAGGGAGGCAGCACACCGTTCGGCGATCCCGGTCTTTGTGACAGATTGCCCTGTCTGTCCCCCTAATAATAGAGTCACCCACTACCAGGACCTGTCTAGCCTGCCCTACACTTCCCCCCTCCCCCTCATTACTGGAGCATACACTCCCCCGGCGGTCAGAGGATCTGTCGTGCTCCAATAATGCCGGTTCTGAACCAGCCTTCCTATACTTCTTCCCTCTATCCCTTCTAACCGTTACCCAGCTCCCTGCCTGTTCAGCCTGCGCTTCCCCACTAAGCTCCACCCCCAGTGTTGACCCATTGAGTGTCTGCTCGGTGAGCAGCAAACTCCGTTCCATGTTGTCGATGCTCCTCAGTACTGCTATCTGAGCACTTAGATCCAGGATTTGGGCTTCCAAGTGCACGATATGCTGACATCTCTCGCAGCAGTATGGATCCCTGAGCGGTAGCTCAGGGAATGCATACATTGCGCAAGATGTACACTGCACGGCTCCGGCCAACATGGACGTCATTCTAAATATGGGGATACAGTCAGTATATATGTACAAGTACAAAACACAATTATTTATATATAGGTGTATGGACGGGGATCAATTAGGGATGTGCAAGTGTATCGATTAGATATCGGCGCGGGATCAGTTAAGTATGGACGGGGGATCAATTAAGTATCAATTAAGTATGGACGGGGGATCAGCTGAGTGGGTCAGGTGGATTAATTAAGTGTGGACGGTGTGTCAATTAACTATGGACTGGGATCAATAAGTATGGACTGGGGAAATAATTAATTGTGGACTAGGGATTCAATCAATTAATTATGGACAGGGGGTTTAATTAAATAGGATGGGGGGTAAAGCAAAAAAATAGGTATGGACGGTGGGTCAATTAACTAAGGACTGGGGATCAATAAGTATCAATAATATCAATAAATATGGACTGGGGAAATAATTAATTGTGGTCTGGGGAATCAATCAATTAATTATGGACAGGGGTTAATTAAATATGGTGGGGGATAAGGCAAATAGATAGGGACTGGGGATGAGTAAAAGTGGACAAGGGGAATCTATTAAATAGGACAAGGGGGATCAATCAATTATGGGCTGGGGGGGTCAATCATTTAAATGTGGTCAGGGGGATCACTTTAATATGGACGGGGGGTGGTCGGGGATCAATTAAATGAGGACGGGGGGTCAATTTAATGTGGTCAGAGGGATCAGTTAAATATGGACGGGGGTGTTCAGGGGAATCAATTTAAATATGGACGGGGGGGTAATCAATTAAATATGGACTAGGGAATACAATACAATTACAATACAGATACAAATACAATACAGTACAGTACACACTTGGGTTCAGTAGGGCCGCTTATCGCGGCCTCCTGCCCCTCACTCACCTCCTCTAGGGACGCTGCACGCTATCACAGCGCGCTTGTCCCTCCGGTCGCCTCTTACCGGTCCTCCTGATCACCTCCTGGTAACCACCACCTGGCACCCTCCGCTGGCCGGCACTGCACGCTGCCACAGCGCTCTCTTGCGCTCGTCCCTCCGGTCGCCTCCTACTGGTCCTCCCGGTCCACTCGGTCACCTCCGCCTGGCTCTCCTCCCTTCCCAGGAGCTCTCTCCACACACAGCACAACTCTTGCAGCCTTGACCTAAGCACTCCACAATTTGTTGCTTCTCAGCAGCCGACACATCCTTTTTCTTTCCCATTTTGGCAGAAAATGTAGGCTGCTTAATAATGTGAGACAGCCTTCTTAAGTAGTCTTGCCTTTCATTGGACACACCTGCCAAACTAATTAGCACAGGTGTCTGCAATTGCTTACAGTGATATAAAGAGCCCTGACACACATCACCATCAATGAGTTTAACTGACAAACAAACAAATTCTTCCCTTATCACTCCTAAACACTTTTTGCATAATAATTTGGAACACAGTGTACATGTGCTTTTCCACAAAACACCAGTGGTTCACGTAGTGAATCTTACAGTTCTAACTTGCCAACCGTGGTCTGTATGGAGTTGTTCAATAAAGGGCCCAAAATTAAGATAACATAGATGGGAGAGGTCTCTATGAATAGGAATTCCTAAGTATTTGATACCCTGTGAGGGCCAGGCAAAGGGAAAGTTGGACTGGATGGAATCCTATATGGATTTGGGGAGGGAGACATCGAGGGCCTCAGACTTCGCTGCATTGATTTTAAAATTTGACCATGTAACAAAGTGATCTATTTCAGCCATAACAGCATGGATGGATATATGTGATTGAGTGATATATACTAGGACATCATCAGCAAATAGAGAGCACTTGTACTCGGTGCCTCCCACCTCAATCCACCTAATATTGGGGTTATGGCGAATTGATGAGAGCAGGTGCTCCGTCACTAGGATGTATAAGAGAGGGGACAGAGAACATCCCTGCCTTGTCCCATTGGTGATTGTGAAAGGTGATGAAAATGTTCTGACGCGCCCCCTGGCCCTTGGGACACCCGGAGCCGGACCCTTTTTGGTGGATGCTGGTGGTTGTAGTCTCCGTGGCGGCGACCCGGTTCCGTGGCTCAGGGCGGTCAAACCAGTGGCGGAACTATTTATGTGGTTTTGATGTTTAAATGTCCGACTACGCCACCCGTGGATTGCGGTCAGAGTGAACCGCCGCTCCAGGGCAGACCGCTGAGGCTGGTGTTGTGGGTGCAGCAGAGCGTAGCATAACTCCCCACGGGAGGAGTATAGCCTCAGGGCAGTGTATGCGGAGGATGGGGGTGATGGTGCAGGGCAGCAGCAGTAATGACACGGAGTCAGTGATGCAGTCCAGGGCCTTTACTCACAGTTCTTATTATCCAGACCACGTCTGCAGGTAACGGCTGCCCACGTCGTACTGTGCTCACCAGGTGAGGGGCTCAGACAACTCCCAGATAACTTTGGAGTGCTTCACAGGACCCCCTTTGTGTGTCCTTTGTCTGGCCTTTCTTACCAACCCTTCTGTCCGGCTGCCTCGGGCCTCCTCTTGGTAAACTTGGCGCCAGTTTCCCTGACCCTATGTGGTGCCTTCCTAGCGGGTGTAGCGAGGGGCTGCGCTACATAAAATGTCACAGCCTCCTGTTTCTAGCTGAGGGTCGTTTCCTGCCTCCACTAGTTTCGGGGACCGGTCTCCCCCTTTGGCCTGACCCCTCCACGCAGGTGGATTCGGGCGTGCGGTGGCGACTCGCCCGTCCGCACCCCTGAGATCCCTTCGTTCCTCGTTCCTGGAGCCTTCTCCGCTCCTCTTCCTTCCTTCTCCCTCTTCCAGGCCTGGGCCTCTGTTACTAGGCCCGCCTCCGGAGCAGAGCTCATGCAGAGCCCCTGCTCCCTGCCACTTCTGCTCAGACTTCTCTGCACTGAACTAAGATGGTGCCCACCTTTTATACTCCCTTCTCAATGCACCCAGGAACTGCTTCCTCCCTGCTCCTGCACTACAGGGTTCCCCTTCCTCAGTGTTCCCTCCCCCCACTCCAGCCAGGGACAGGGACTGTCGTGCCCATCTCAGGGGCATATTGGTCGCCCTGCCCCACGGCAATGTGGTGTAATGCATGCAGGTGTCGGGTCCTGATCCACACTACATCCTTACCTGAGAGTGAGATATCACACCTCTGGGTGAGGTGCAATACCTCTGTAGCAACCGAGCCCTCAGGGTGCTACAGTTCCATTTATCTTCAGCCTAGGTGACGTATTGCGATACAGGGCCGTGATTTTGGCTATAAAAGGGTCCCCTAGACCCCTACCCCAAGCTTTTTAAGAGAATCATATATGGCGTGCCAGGAGACTCTATGGAATGCTTTCTCAGCATCCAACGAGAGTATCTAATTACAAATTTTTAACTGCATCTAGCCCAGGAAATACTTTGTGCCTAGTAGCAGTGTCTGCTAGTCAGCGGATTATCCCGGCTGTTAAGCAAGCTACACCACCTGTAGTTTGGACACTTCATTTTTTCAAAGGAAATGCTTCGGGACCACGGGATACTCAGTGAAGAGCATCAGGAGGCACCCCAAGGCATAGGGGCTCGAACTGGCAGTAGGATGCCTTGCGGTGGACAGCCGAGCTCGATCCTTATAAAAGCTTTTTAACTGCAGCAGCTTTAGTGGACGCTACTGGAGCTGGAATTACGCGGCTGCTGGCATGAGACTTGCCCTCCAATAGATCCTTGTAAATGGATTTAAAGTGTATTTATTCAAATTAGAGAGACAATTTAAATTAAAAAGCTTAGAGCTGCCTCCACCACAGGGGGGCTCGCTCGACCCACCAGCGGACAGGCACCAGTATTGGGAGAGGGGGGCTGGCCGTCAGGGTTCACCGCGGCTCTGGCACAAACCCGGCGACACGGAGGTGGCACAGGCAGGAGCGGACTGAACGTGTCGGCTTCTCACTTTTTGGATTTTAGAAGGGCATGACATGCCTATATCTGTGTCTCCCCCTCCTTTTACTCCTCCACCTCTTTTCTTTTCGCATGACTATATGTACTTGTCACTTTTCCATGTGTTAGTTGTGTCTTCTGAGCAGTTTGTCAGCTTTTGGACACCTTTGAAGGTGTTTTCTATGTGTTTCTATGTGTTTTTGTTTGCCTGCCATTGGTTTTAACGGTGTTCGAAGGTGTTCGACGAACAGTTCGACGAACAGTTCAGCGAACACACGGGTGTTCGACGAACCGAACCGAACTCGAACACTATGGGGGTGGCTCAACACTAGCCCCTACCCCGAACTCTGGGGCCGCTGACCTGCCCCTGCACCCTGTTGCGGAGCCCAACGTACCTGAACCCGCCATCGACACCGTGCCTCCACCGCTACCAATGGGTTCCCAGGCCATCGATACCGGCAGCGAGCCCTGCCCCACGCCGTGCTCTCTGACCCCGGGCGTGATCAGCAGACCACAATCGCAGGCCCGGTCGCAAGGCCTAGCGCCCCCGGACGCCGCCCGTCGACGGGAGTACTGCCGCCAACAGCTGGAGATGTTCGAGAGGGAGCAGCGGGAGCGGCGCATGAAGCAGGAGAAGCTGCAGGTCCAGAGTGCTGAGCAGAAGATGAAGACCCGGCGAGATCCCCGAGCTGCCCGCGGTCCCCAAGTCACCGGGACTGTCGTGAAATTTCACATGGAACATGGCTGGGGTTTCATTAAAGATCCTGAGACCATCAGCAACGTGTTCGTGACTAGGAGGGATGTAGAGAGCCACCTGCCAGAAGGTCATCGAGGGCAGGATCTATATCCAGGAGACGTGGTGTCCTACACCCGACACCAAGGCGTGAAGGGATGGTACGCCCTGCACGTTCACAGAGTGGTAGAAGAGGAGGAGCAGTACCGCTCGGACTCTGAGTACCAAGAGGGCCCGGACGGGCCTGAAGATCATCACCAGGAGGAGCAAGGCGCATATGGAGGACGACTGTAGAGAGTAAGAAAAGGCGCCAATGTACATAGTTACCCGTCAGGGTACAGAGAACTGTTATAGAACTGTTATGGAACTGTGTGAAAGTTACCCCCTACATCCCCTAACAGGCTGAGGACTGTGAGCAGCCATTCCCCTTCCGAAAACTGGCCGAGGACTGAGAGCGGCCACCCCCTGTAAATAGTTGCGCTTCCTAAAGCGCCCCCTACTGGTTTTATAACAAGACTACCACGTCTACCTCGGGACAGGGAGTCCCTCACGTTTACTAGTTTGCTAGAGTTTTTGCACTTAGAAGAATGAACACCTGGTCGCAAGTTGCACCGCGGCCATGATCCGAGAATACAAGAATGTGTTTTGCTTAAAAGGATGTTTTATGTGAAGAGTTTAATATGCTGCTAGAAAATGTTTTACATAATCTTGAAACCGTTTTATATGACAAGTGACAAAAGAGTTCCAGTAGTGTTAAAAATTTTTTATATTGCCTAGTGAAGAAAAAGTATGTCCCATAAAGGGAATTGAGCTGTGTTGTCTGTTTCTAAATGTGAAAAGTTTTAAAAAGTTTTGCATGTCCTGTAATCAACTGTTTTGCGCTTTTCCAGCCCGAGGACGTGCTGTGCTTTACCAGGGGGGAATGTAGCGCCCCGAGGGTTCGGCCGCTACAGGGGTATTGCACCTCAAACCAGAGGTGTGATATTCCACTCCCAGGTAAGGATGGAGTATGGACCAGGGCTCAGTTAGCTGCATACAGCACACTCACCCCATTTCCGAGGGACAGCTCAACGGTACTCCCATTAGACAGAAATGCAGGTACGACAGACCATGTCCCTGGCTGGAGTGGGGAGGGGGGAGGAATACCCAGTGATGTAGGAGCAGATAGGGGTTGGTTCCTGAGCGTAGGTAGGAGCCCATTGGTTGCTGGTCACCAGGGCTCATGTTTCTAGAGGGAAGTATAAAAGGAAGGAGCCATCTTAGATCTAGGTTCAGTCTGTGAGGAGAAGTTGAGAGGAGAGCTGACAGGGAGCAGCAGCTCAGGCTGAGTGCTGCTCCAGAGGCAGGCCTAGAGAAGAGGCCGGAGCCTGAGAGGAGAAGGAGAAGTGGGCCTAGAGAAGAGGCCGAGGAAGGAGGAGAAGTGGGAACAGGAGGAGAAGGAACAAGAAAGGAAGAGAGAGAGGAACAGAGGGGCTCAGGAACAAGAAGGTGGAAGGTACCCTAAGAACCCACGAGAATACAGGGTGAAGGGTCAGGCAGATTAAGGGTACCGGATCCCAAGTTGGTGGAGGAGAAACAACCCTCAGCCAAAGACCGGAGGTCGTGATCATTTATTGGTGCGACACCTCATCAAACCTGCTAGGAAGGCACCATAAAGGACAGCGGGGAACGGGGCCCACGTTTACCTGCGCAGGTCCGCGGCAGCTGGACAAAAGTGGGTCACTGGTGAGGCAGGCCAGAGAAAGGAAAGAAGGGGGTCCTGTGCCATATTCCTGAACTGCCTGGGAGTTGACCGAGCCCCACACCTGGTGGACGCAGCACGGCTCGGGCAGTCATTGCCAGCTGAAGTGACTTGGATATTAACCGTGAGTAAAGACCCTGGACTGCAGTACATTGTCTGTGTGCTTTTTCGCTCCTCCGGCACTACCGGTACTGGGACTCTCACCACCATCACTCCCACCATCCACTACACTGCCCTGGGGCCGCACTCTTCCGGTGGGGAGTCACACTACCCCAGCTGCACACCTCATCAGCCCCAGCGGTCTGCATGCAGCGGCGGTTCCTAATAACCGCAATCCACGGGTGGCGTAGTCGGACATTATCTAAAGTACAGTAGCAGACTACCATTGGTCTGACCACCCTGAGCCGTGGGACCGGGCTGCCACTACTACTCCCAGCGTCTCCCTATTGCCCGGTTCCGCGTGCCCCACGGCCCAGGGGGCGAGTCACAAGCACCCTACTCCACTTTTTACTCAAAAGCCAATAACTTACATGTATACACAATGCTGTATGACTGAAGACGTAAGACAGTGCTGCTGCTTTTGTGTGATTGGTCCTCTTCAAGCTCAGCCACAGTTGCCACTCCTGCAACCACGATCGTTACACCCCTGGGAGGAGCCTTTTACATTTTGCCTCTTAATTGCCATTTTGGGCGACGCTTTATTAGGTCCTACTTTATCAATTTGTTCTGTAAATTTACTGACTGGGTTGGACTGTTTATTTCAAACTACAATTTCAGCAAAAGAACATGTGGCCCTCCGGCTGTTGGTGACAGGTCTCTGTAAATCTACCAGTACAGAACAGAGAAGATGTCAAGTATCCAGGAACACAGCTGACGTTCTTACGGTCTAGCGATCACGGATGCTGTAAAATAAATCGCTTTTTTTTTTGTGTGCGATTTGTTGAACAATAAACTTCTTTACTGTTAGTAGGAAAAAGTTACTGCCTCAACAAGAAATTTATTAATCTGCTGTGTATCAATGCAGAGCATTCTCATAATAACGCTGGATTCTACATTTTCTGATGGTCATGTAGGTTTGCAAAGTCAGTTTTCTGGGACATGAATATTTTTACAGCCAACGTAAAAAATGAAGACGAAGGCCAGGTACAGTAATAACTACTATGTTATCTACGCTTGGATTATCACAAGCAGAGGCTAGGCTAAAGGGATGTAGTGGCAGCAGTAGCACCCAAGCCCTGGTGCTTAAGGTGGCACCAAACCAACTTTCCTACAAAGAAAACCCCAATATTACAAGTAGTCTGTAATAGTTGGCGGTTCCTCACATAGATTTTGTATTTGATTTTCAGTCTCATCTCCAACCTAAGGCAATCTAAGCCTAAATCTACGGTATAATACTGTCAGTATAAAGCTTCCTTACCCACTCTCCCGGAAGCTCCCAGATTCCCATAAGAATTGGCAAATCTCTTAGCATCCTGGAAAGTTTTTTTTGTGTGATGCTGGGATGATCCTTCATCAGGCAGAGCCCTGTCATCCAATCTTATGTTCAGCTAAATTGGGGTGTAAGGGTGTGGAGAGGTGAGGCTTTCGGCCAACATTTTCTGCTGCTGAAAGCATCTTCTGGATCAGCGGCTGTAAAAGTTGGCAAGTATGGTAAAGACTATGTACCTGAAAATGATTGTTCTCTTTATTACCTTGAGCTGCCGGTAGGTTAAAAAGGAGTCAGCAATACAGTTAAAAAATATACACTTGCCAAAATTTATTTTTTTGTAGAAAGGTCCAGCATGAAAATATTTTTTTGCAATCCACATTATTTCCAATGGAGGTCTCCCTGCACTTTGGTAAGCTGGTAAAGTTGCTTCTGATTTCTATGGTGTGGCCTCGTTGGTGTTTTTTCTTTTGGATGATCTGATTTTGAACAACCCTAGTTGAAATCTTATGTTAGGCAGTATGCCAGTTGTGGTAAATGTCCCATTTGGTTTCTTTGTAGTTTAAATCACAAGATTATCTCTCAACACTAAATATTGCGTTTATATTGCGGCTTTGTACAGCTCTATACTTGTACAGAGCCATAACCATTTATGTTGGCCACACATTGGCTCGTTTGGATATATATAGTTTTTTAATCAAGGTATCCTAATACCTAAACCATTTTTATTCCGACTGTTAGGCTCATCTTGTGAATTGTATCCTTCGAGCCAAAGTTTCGGGTGGCCACATGGGCCACAGGCTTCGGGGCAGCAGACAGGTGAGGCACATGGGAGATGGGTAGCAGAGGCTCTGGAAGACGCAGGCAGACAGGAGATGCCCTGGAGGCCTCAGACAGGTAACAGAGGTACTGGAAGACCCAGGCAGACAAGAGATGTCCTAGAGACTACAGACATGTAACAGAGGTACTGCAAATAGGTAACAGAGGTCATGGAAGGCACAGGCAGAAAGTAGACATCGTTGAGACCGCAGACAGGTAGCAGAGGTATGGAAGCCACAGTCAGACAGAATTCAGGAAAACTAAAGTCTTAATATCAAGACACAGGTGAGCCTTGTATAGGTCCAGGCAGATAATCACATGAGAGTACAGCAGAGGTTAGTGGACTGGGGTCAGTAACGCAAAGACCGGATCAGGGACAGGTGAGTAACACCCACATAGAACAAAAGGAGACCATCGTCCACTTTATTCTCTGATAGCTTCACTTACAATTTTTTTTTAGAAGCAGCATGATTGACAATTGACCACGAAAAATGAATGGAGTCAAAATGAAGTACAGTGGCATGACACTTTCTGAGTGCCCTAACACCTAGTTCTAATGCTGGGCAAGACCAGATCACAATTGATGAATAATAGATTTTTTATTGTTCATGTTCCAACTCTACAACCCAGACTCCACCTAACTTATCACAGCTACATATAAAAGGCCTCTTATTATACGAAAAGCATAATTGCCAACTGTCCCAATCGTCAAAAATTATTCCACCAAAAAGGAGAGACCCCCAGACTCCCGAAGGAGTTTTGAAATATTCTGGGCATTTACTGAATCCTCTTAAAACCTCATTGAATGCATTGTTGTTGTAAGGTTTCTCCCATAGAGTGTGCATGGCAGACCTGTAGACCCCCAAAAAGGTGAACTTCCTAGAAAGGCTTGCCTCAAAGTTTACAACTATGGCAATGGCGATAGCGGATTTTATGTTAGATGGGATTCCTTATTCCTGAGATGAGGACCCTGGAGGTGAATGCTGTATACTCTACCTAAAAAAATAGTTTTATCCAGAGACATAACTAGAAAATGTAACATATCAAAAAGTAGATTGTCACTCTCCTGGTAGTATGATATGTTTGTATTCTTTGCATATACTGTACTTTTTGATATGTTACATTTGAACTCTCCGAAATATGGTGCACCAGACGTGGGAGTACCGCCCAATCATGCTTTTGGGAGTATTGCCGACCTTTTTTTCTTTTTTTTTCTATTTTATAACTAGAAATAATTGCAAATATGTAAAGATGTGTAAAATTACTACTTACACTGTGTTCTGCACAATGGTAAATGGTGGTGTAGTGTGGAGAAAGAAGGCACAGTGGCTGTTGTCCTAGGCACCTAAGTCTATGGGTTCTCAAAATTTCACCCATCACACAGCCACTCACTGTCCAACTACTACTTGGATCAGTGCAGTGAGTGCTCGCCCAGCGTTGCATGTGCAGAGTGCAGCAGTCGAGATATGATTATCGTCTGCTGTGCTCTGTATAGGCATTGACCAATCTGAGAAAACTCAGTATGATTACGTGAGCCACGTCATCTTGGTCGCTGGCTATGCAGAGTGCAGCAGCCTATGACAAACTAATCTGGCTGCTGCACTCTGCATAAGTAGTGACCGAGATGCTAATGAATGAGACAGCTGAATAATGTGCAGTGCAGAGCATGATTCAATGCTATCTACATTAAAGCATCACTCCCATCACAGTTTTTATCTTCTTAATACATTGGAGTCATTATATTATATACCACTGTGTACTTGCAATTGCTCATTTAGTCTTTCTACCCAGTAAATTCACCTCTTTTCCATTAGGTCTATGACATCATATGGTTAAAAACTGGCTAGCTGAATTCTTCTAATCTCTAAGTAGAAACAGGAAGTCTCTTTTCCCAGCATGAGTCATCATTAGAACTGAAGCGCCCAGGTGATGGGGACGACTCGGCGCCCGGGCCTTGCTGTTGCCTGACCTTGGGGGGGGACGTCGCGGTGGTCGGCTCCCGGGCCCATACCCTGGGGTCACTCTTTAAAAGAAGGGGGGAAGTTATATGGGATAGGGGAATGTTCGTGATGCCACCCGTGGTGTCTGGTGAGGATCACCAGCGCTGCAACAGTCCTCTGAGGCCGGTGTTTAGGCAGCTTAGTTGGTACGACTCCCCACAGGTGGAGCGGGGCCTCAGGGCAGCGTAAGTGTAGGGATGCAGGACAGAGGGGACCCAGCCGGGTCAGAGGAAGAATAGGCACACACACGACAGTTCACTTAAGTACCTTTACTGGTGGTGTTTCTGGCACGGTCCAGGGTACTTCAGGGTGAAGGGTGCATATCAGGACTCTCCCCAGTGAGCGGGTGTGGGGCCTCCTGTTTCTTGCCTTTCCTCGATAAGTTTCTGACCTGCCTGGAGCTAGGCCTAACTTGGTCTCTGTCTTGCACCTGCTGACCTGGTGGTAGGGCCTTCTGTTGGAGATCACACTCCCTGGTCTCTTGAGCATCCGTGACTCCTGACCCTGGTATAACAGTCAGCTTTTCGGTGTTCATGGGACATATAGTTCGCCAGGGGTTCTGGTTATTTCTGCTGGACGTAAGGAATCCCTGCAGACGCGGACCCGGTGTCCGGTATATGCTCTTGGGGTGAGCGGGTAAAGCTCCTCTGCCCCCTATGTTACTCTCTTTCCACTCGCCTTCGGCCACGCTCGGGGCCCTCCCTAGGCTTCACACTGCAGCAGGCACACTGCGCTTCGCCCCTCTTTTGGCGTCGGCATGCCCTAGGCTCACTAATCTGAGCTCACTGAGTCTGAACTGACCTGACAACCTCTCTGGCTGCAGCAGACTGTAGACTCTAGACTGCGACTCCAGGCTTCAGACTTCTGTTTAGAGTTAGGGTTAGGGTGATAAATTTTTTTCACAAAAAAGTGGAATAAAAATATTAAAAATAGAGCACTGTATAAGTTTTAAATTGTTAAAATTTTATGTTCGATTTCAACAAAAAGCAGAAAAAAACAGGTGGTCAAAGAGCAAACTATGATTATATCATGAGTGTCCTAAAATCTGTAACACATGTACTTGGGAGATAGGGGGTTCAATACTGGACTGGTCGAATGGACTCAGGGGGTGCCAATGGCTCACTGGTTAGGGGTGCAAAATACTTGCCTAGAACTGGGTGCTGGCAACCGACACTACACCACTAATGGTAAGATTATTCTGGAAAGTGGCTTTGGGAGAGTTGGCTTGGGATGCAGGGTTGGACTGGCCCACCAGAGAACCGGAGAATCCTCTGGTGGGCCCTGGCTTCTCCTTCAGGAGAGTTTATAGTGCAAACCTTGCAGCTGTTATGGGGCTCTTGAGTAGGCGAGAACCTGTCTCCACCATCTGGATTTCAACACTATCTGAACAATCACGTGATAACCGATCGAATCAGCAAGCAGAGCCGAATCCTAACATTGTGTATCTTATGGCTAGACCACTGGTTACAGAGCCTGAAAAAAATTAGTCTAGGTCAGAAAAAACACTTTAATGATGATGCATTGGTTTTGTATACATGAAAGGTGGGCTCTAAGAATCAAGTTCTCTGGGTGGCCCAATGTTCTTCAGTCTGACACTGCTGGGATGGACTTGTGGATGGTAGAGACAACCAAGGAATTCAAACTCCTCAAGATATTGGAGACCCCTTGTGTTCTCCCTATAGATTGTCCTGATGATCCTCAATGGTCACAATGGATAAAGCGCTACAGATTGAAAATATACAAACTCTCTTTATTAAGACGACCCTTTAAGTGTAACAGGAGCCATTGCCATCTCCTCAGCCTTGCTGAATAATGTAACTGCTTTGAAAATGCAATTTACATTGGCAAACAATAATTAGGAATGCTTTTTCCCCCACTACCTTTGTTATTCATTCAATGCTTCTGGCGAATAATCTAAGTTTCACGTGAAGGTTCAAAGCACTGTAACAATTTCTCATTAAACAATGCCAACAGTTTGAAGTGCTTAGCAATTTGTATCAGTGCTTTCCTTTTCGCTCTTGGGAAGCAGAATGTATTATTCCATGTAATATAGATGATAAAATAAAGGATTCTTATAAAATATGCACCTCATTTGGTCAGGCAATATGTCACTCACAGTAGTTTTAGCCTGCCAATGATCTTATTAAAACAGATGGAGACATATAGAGCAGATTCTGCCGGTGACTGTGTTTTGTGTGACTGCACGACAAGTTCCTTTGTGTGTCTGATGTGTCCTTTTTTTAAAGACTCGTATGGGGATGACATTTTTGGTGGGATGAGGTTGGCTATGGTGTGATAGCTAATGATAAGGGAGTATGTTCTGTTAACCCTTTCGGCGAGCATGCTCGGGTGCTTGCCGAGTATTTTTAGCGTGCTCGGGTATTATCTTTAAGTCTCTGTGTGTGCATGATTTGAGACTGTTTGACAGCTTTAATACATGTGAGGAATGCCTAAGAAACAAGCATTCCTCACATGTATTAAAGCTGTCAAGCAGTCGCAAATCATGTACACTGAGTGAGTCAAACATAACACCCGAGCACACCAAAGATACTCGGCGGCGAGAACCCGAGCATGCTCGCCGAAAGGGTTAACAGAACATACTCGCTCATCACTAGTGATAGCCAAACAATGAAACACTTAGCCAATAAGTTACAAAACCAGATGGGAATTTAGATGTACCTAGGATTTGGATACACGTTAAGGGTTAAAAATACCTTCTGATTTAGGAAACCCATTACCCTACAGAAGACAATCTTTGCTAACAGAGGGCTGTTGCTCTTTTGGGGTGTCCACTTCTCCTGCCTCCTGGCCTAATCATTCACTCTTAAAAAACTACTAAAATCCTTCTTGTTCAAGAATAAACGGATCGACAGCTCACTGAGGGATCAGATTACAGCTGTCCATTGAAATGAATAAAAAGGAGAGGAGGAGGGAAGAAGAAAAGGAAAAGCTGAGTGAAAGAGAGAGGCAGAGACACACATGGATGGTGCTGCTGCTTTCTAGTGGATGTTTCATCTCACCACAGTGGTGGATTCCCTGCTCAGTAATGTATGATGTTCTCTGAGCTGTTCTGTGTTCTACATAGAGACAGGGAAGGAGGGATACCCTATGCCTGTGTGTGCTGTGTATGGGAGTCATCATTGCAGCTAATCTCTCCACTGACATAGAGACAGGTGAACAGGAACTCCTCATGTCTGTGTGTGCTGTGTATGGGAGACATCACAGCAACTAGTATTCACCCACAAAGAAACAGGACATACCGAAAGAAATGAACTGGAATATAAGTTGGTATGCATGCAACATGTAGTTGCAAGTTCACGCTGGCCACTAAACAAACAAAACTTAAGATAAAAACAAAATGAGCAAGTAGCCTGCAGTAAGTAAATAAATAGCAATAGTGCATGAGAATAACATAGGGTACTTAGTTAACATTGTTTTGATAAAAAAAAACTTAGTAAAAGCTATCCCATAGTAAAAGCTATCCCACCACGTCAAGGTGACCCTACCCTTACAGCTGTCTATCGAAATATATAAAAAGGAGGGGAGAAGAGAGGATCAGAAGGAAAATCTGATTGAAAGAGAGAGGCAGACACACACACAGATGATGCTGCTGCTTTCTATTGAGTGTTTTATCTCACCACAGTGCTGGATTCCCTACTTGGTATTATGTCATGTTCTCTGAGCTGTCCTATGTTTTACATAGAGACAGGAGAACAGGAATCCCTCATGTCTGTGTGTGCTGTGTATGGGAGAAATAATAGTTGCTAATCTCCACCCACATAGAGAAAGAAGAGCAGGAGTTCTTCATGTCTGTATGTGCAGTGTGTGGGAGACATAATAGTAGCTAGTCTCCACCCACATAGAGACAGGAGATCAGGAACCCCTCATGTCTGTGTGTGCTGGGCATGGGAAACATCATAACAGCTCGTTTCCAACCACATAAAGAGAGAAGAGGAGGAGTCACTCATGTCTGTGTGTGCTTTGTATGGGAGACATCATCTAGCGTCCACCCACATAGAGACAGGAGAGCAGGAGTTCTTCATGTTTGTGTGTGCTGTGTATAGGAGACATAGCAGCTAGTCTCCACCCATTAGCTCAGAGACAAGTGAAAATAAATACTAGAACCTGCAAAGGGGAAAACTGGTGAAAAATAAAGGTTATAAATCATGTAACTGCCAGAAATAGTGTTACACCTCATGTATACAAGTCCACTTATTCTGAAAAGTTACCTGAAATTACATGTCTGCTTTAAATAGGCAGTCCAATGGTTAGCCATGTAATGCTCCATTTCTCCAGCCTTAGATTGGCAACAGCGCCACTATTGTTTATGGGCTGTGTCTGGTATTGCAGTTAAGCAATATAAAAGCGAAGAAAAGCAGTTCAGTTTTGAAGCCCCTCTCCCAATTGGGCTCATGTAGGAGGTGTGGGATGCCTCTGGGTATACCACTGTCCATGCCCATTAATTTTGCACTAGTTTCCCGTGCTCACAAAGGCTATGTTTTAACAAAAGACTATGTTTCAATATGCAGATACATTTATTTGATAAAATTCTTTAGAAACCCTTATATTTATTTACAAAGAATTCAAGGCCCTAAATATTCGACTTATGGGAATTACTAAGCTCAGAAAAATCCATCTTTTCTACATTTTCCATATAGTCCAACATCATGAAGGTAAATTTATGGATTTTTATTGTAATCCCTCATAAGAGCTTTATCTTGTCATATTTGTTCACTTTAAACTCTTTGAGCACTTTGAAAAAATAATGATTTCTAAGTAAAAAGCCGACTGAATCAATGAACATGGAAACTACTAGAAAGAGTTTTATTTCCTTTACTGTAACAAAAATGTAAATGATAAATTATTCATTTAAACATCAAAAGCTTTCAAAAAGAATGAATGAAAAAAAAACAACATAAAAATTCTTTATACCAATGTTTGATTAATGTGTAGTAATGTGTCCAGAATTAGAAAAATAGCTTTGTTTGTTTTTCTCCAGAAACAGCCCAACTCCTGGCATTGCAATTAAGCCCTATTAGTTAATAGGACTAACCTGCAAGACCAGACACAGCACATCGCATGAGTGGCGCTGTTTCTAAAAGAAGACCCTTTTTTCTAATTTTCGACAGTGACCAAATATAGTGAGATAGCTCATGTAAACCTGCATTCTATAATCCTCTTCCCTTCTTCTACAACCCCTGGCAAAAATTATGGAATCACCGGGCTCGGAGGATGTTCATTCAGTTGTTTAATGTTGTTGAAAAAAAGCAGATCACAGACATGGCACAAAACTAAAGTCATTTCAAATGGCAACTTTAGGGCTTTAAAAAACACTAAAAGAAATCAAGATTAAAAATGTGGTACTCAGTAAGGGTAATTTTTTTCAGACCAAGCAGAGGGAAAAAATGATGGAATCACTCAATTCTGAGGAAAAAATTATGGAATCACCCTGTAAATTTTCATTTCCAAAACTAACACCTGCATCAAATTAGATCTGCTCATCAGTCTGCATTTAAAAAGGAGTGATCACACCTTGGAGAGCTGTTGCACCAAGTGGACTGACATGAATCATGGCTCCAACACAAGAGATGTCAATTGAAACAAAGGAGAGGATTATCAAACTCTTAAAAGAAGGTAAATCATCACACAATGTTGCAAAAGATGTTGGTTGTTCACAGTCAGCTGTGTCTAAAATCTGGACAAAATACGAAAAACATGGGAAGGTTGTTAAAGGCAAACATACTGGTAGACCAAGGAAGACATCAAAGCGTCAAGGCCAGAAACTTAAAGCAATATGTCTCCAAAACAGGAAATGCACAACAAAACAAATGAGGAACGAATGGGAGGAAACTGGAGTCAATGTCTGTGACCGAACTGTAAGAAACCGCCTAAATGAAATGGGATTTACATACAGAAAAGCTAAACATAAGCCATCATTAACACCTAAACAGAAAAAAACAAGGTTACAATGGGCTAAGGAAAAGCAATCGTGGACTGTGGATGACTAGATGAAAGTCATATTCAGTGATGAATCGCAAATGTGCATTGGGCAAGGTGATGATGCTGGAACTTTTGTTTGGTTCCGTTCCAATGAGATTTATAAAGATGACTGCATGAAGAGAACATGCAAATGTCCACAGTCATTGATGATATGGGGCTGCATGTCAGGTAAAGGCACTGGGGAGATGGCTGTCATTACATCTTCAATATATGCCCAAGTTTGCATTGATATTTTGGACATTTTTCTTATCCCATCAATTGAAAGGATGTTTGGGGATGATGACATCATTTTTCAAGATGATAATGCATCCTGCCATAAAGCAAAAACTGTGAAAACATTCCTTGAAAGAAAACACATAAGGTCAATGTCATGGCCTGCAAATAGTCCGGATCTCAATCCAATTGAAAATCTTTGGTGGAAGTTGAAGAAAATGGTACATGACAAGGCTCCAACCTGCAAAGCTGATCTGGCAACAGCAATCAGAGAAAGTTGGAGCCAGACTGATGAAGAGTACTGTTTGTCACTCATTAAGTCAATGCCTCAGAGACTGCAAGCTATTATTAAAGCCAGAGGTGGTACAACAAAATACTAGTGATGTATTGGAGTGTTCTTTTGTATGTTTGTTTTTCATGATTCCATAATTTTTTCCTCAGAATTGAGTGATTCCATCATTTTTTCCCTCTGCTTGGTCTGAAAAAAATTACCCTTACTGAGTACCACATTTTTAATCTTGATTTCTTTTAGTGTTTCTTAAAGCCCTAAAGTTGCCATTTGAAATGACTTTAGTTTTGTGCCATGTCTGTGATCTGCTTTTTTTCAACAACATTAAACAACTGAATGAACATCCTCTGAGCCCGGTGATTCCATAATTTTTGCCAGGGGTTGTATAATCTGATTGTTTTCTTGGAGCGGTTGGATATGGATCCCTTTTTAGAAACAAGTTAAGTATACAGGAGTTTTTGGTCAATAGAAGAGTTAGAGAGTTAGACTATGTGCCCAAGATGCAGAAATGCTCCGGACTTTTTCCTGAGCGTTTCTGCATCTCCCTGGCAGAAAAAACACATGCGGATTGTACATGCGAGATTGTACATGCGGATTGTACATGCGGATTGTACATGCGTTTTTCCTGCCAGGGACAAGCAGAAGTGAAGCGTTCTTCACATGCATTTCAGCATGCGGGTTTTCAAGCGCTCTCCAAGGGTTTCCACTGTTTAGGCACATCAGGGTCTCTCCAAACGCAACATTGCGTCTGCTAATTATTCAAGCAAATTTTACATTCAAAAAGTCAAATGGCGCTCCTTCCCTTCCGAACCCTGCCGTGCACCCAAGCAATGGTTTTCCCCCACATATGGGGTATCTGCTTACTCAGGAGAAATTGCACAACAAACCGCATGGTGCAATTTCTCCTGTTACCGTTATGAAAATGCAAAATTGTGGGTTGAAAAACATTTTTGTTGGAAAAATGTGAAAATTTTATTTTTACGACTCAATGTTATAAACTACTGTGAAGCACCTGGGACATTATCATGCATGAAATGATCTCGATGGTCCAGATGGATGGAGTGGAGGATGGCTGGTTGATGGACACCCCATGCAAACACGGCTACGGCGCTAACAAGGAGGAGGTGGAGTAATGTTTTGGGCTGGAATCATGGGGAGAGAGATTGTCGGCCCTTTTAGGATCCCTGAAGGGGTAAAGATGAACTCCATAATTTATGTTGAGTTTCTCAAACAGCACTTCCTGCCATGGTTCAAGAAGAAGAACCGTGCATTCCGCAGCAAGATCATTTTCATGCATGATAATGCCCCGTCTCATGCTGCACATGACACATCTGCATCTCTGGCTGCTATGGGCATAAAAGGGGACAAACTTATGGTGTGGCACCCATGCTCCCCTGACCTCAACCCCATTGAGAACCTCTGGAGCATCATCAAAAGGAGTGTCTATGATGGCGGGAGGCAGTTCACATCTGAGCAACAGCTCTGGGAGGGTATTCTGTCCTCATGCAAACAATTGAAGCAGAAACCATCCAAAACCTGACAAATTCAATGGACGAGAGAGTTCAGAAGCTCCTTTCGAACAAGGGGTCCTATGTGAAAATGTAACATCACCTAGAATAAAGTTTTGAGTTGAAAACTGTTTGATTTCAGTGTGTAATAACCTGATGATGCTTATAATTTCAAAAATGACCATTTTTTTGTTCTTTATTAAAATGAAAAGGTTGAAAACTCTGCTGTGCATAATAATTTGGAACATGCATTTTGAGTGCAGTTTGAGTTTTTTATTTTTTTAAAAATATACTGTTATCATAGGCAGTTTGTACAAAAACCTTTCAATTGTACTCTAATAGATATTTGACTGGAAAATTACAATGACTGCAATTCATAGGTAATTTGGGAAAATCTGAGAAAATATTATTTGCATAATAATTTGGAACACAGTGTATATACAGTATATATATATATATATATATATATATATATATATATATATATATATATATATATATATATACTTTATACATGCTAGGTCTATAAAGTTCTATTTTCTTCTTTCTTTATAGTGTAATAAAAAGTTTTAGACTTAAACTCATGGCTTTTGTAAACTTCAAATTGCATTGGGTTTCCCCAAAAGGAATCTTGTTAAAGGCTAGGAGAGAATAATGCATAGACGGCGTGCTTGTACGAGACATTGAAATTGTCTGGCACACTCTCGGCTAATTCAACAGCTTCTATTACGGGGCACGGGAAGACTGAATATATTAGCACATGGCTGTTGTAAAGAAGCTTTTTGAAAAATAAATTGTTCATTCATTATAGAATGTAATCAATATGAGCAGATTTACGTTATTGGTTGGTAAACTATAGTGAGAATACAATAGTGATAAAAGGCTGTAAAAAGAGCAGGGAGCAGCGGTCAAATGCTAATGAAATAGGATTGATAGTAAAGGGAATTTTTACTGTCTGAATATTAAAAATGCCCCTTAGGGCAGCAACATCTGTCTCTCTTCTGCGTCTCATAATAAAACTAACACAGTTTCTTGCTTCGTTCCCACTGCTGGTTAAATAGGCTTTGCATTTCTAATTTTCTGGAACCATTTTACAATGCAATGTAGAAATTAATATTTGGCTAAGAATGTTTTTTTCGTAGAGGAGAATTTTTCAACTTGAATATATGGTATTTTTGGATATTTGCTAGAGATAAGTGCATGGGCAATTTTAGCGATCTATACGTAAACTGCTGTACCAGACATAGCCCTTGGATCAGCGTGGCACCATGTCTACTAACACCATGAAGGGGCTGAAGCCTTGGTTACTTCAAGATATTTTACACATATGTTCAATGAGTACCATCTGCAGAGGAAAGAAGGATTGAGCAGTTTGATTTCCCCATGCCTCATCCTTTTGTTTTCAGAGACGATGAGCTTCTGCCAAGGTTACTGTACTTTATAATATTATACATATTTATCCAATGTGTCCCAATGCAGATTTCACAGGAAAGAAGGATCGGGCTGTTTGATTTAAACATGCACAATCCTTTTTTTCTAAGGAAAGATGAGCTACTGCCAGCGCTACCTGACAGCAGCTTATTGAAATCTCTATATATGGAGTATATGGATGCTAAGCTAAACTGAGAAGGCAAATATGGTGATGTAGGGGGTCGGGACCGAAGAATGGTTGGACAAATGAGCAGATATCTAAAGTGCATGGCCAGCTTTAGTTTTGATGTCCAGTGTAGGACCGCTGATTGATGCCCTGCTAACAGTGTACAATATGGTGCCCAAATAATACACTCATACCATGTACTAATAAACAAACCATAGAGCGCCTGCTTACCGGCTGTTACAGTCATGGAGTCGGAGTTGTGGACTTGGAGCGTGAAAAAATAATGGAGTCGGAATCTTGACTTTATGACTCCACAACTCTGCTTACCTGAAGGGTGACCTAACGACACCATAATTCAATAAACTAAGAAATAGAGCTGCATCCATTGGCCAACAAGGCCAGTGTTGACCTCTTTTGTAGTGACGCATGATGTGCCTTGTGCAACCTCCTGTCAAACAGGCTGTCCTTGCATGTATCACAGCTGTCTAACAAATGTGACAGATGCAGCCGCGGCGGCGGCTGCTACTGAAATGCCGAACACACCAAAACTACTCGGCGAGTACCCGAGCATGCTCGTTTAAAAGGTTAAACGAGCATGCTCGCTCATCACTAGCAGCAATGCTTTGAACTTTTGACTTTCAGGCTCCATATCTCACCATCCACTACTGCTTCGAACATGAGACTACCATCATTTTATAGACAATCATCTTGACTATCTCATACATAAATTTGACTTGCACCTATTTAGCATATGATTAGTTATGCAGATTCTTGTCTTGTCACTGCATTGTTACTGTTTTGGTCCCGGTGGTGGAAAAATCTTTTTCTTCCTGTAAACTACAAAATACAACCTGTTCTCCCATTCCCTAATAGCTCAGTGTGTTATTGGGTTGATTCTCAAGTGAAAGGTCACTGGTTCGAATTGAGGAGCAGTCATGAAGAAAATTTCCCAAGAAAAGAGAAACATTATCATCCAGCTCATCGATAGCAGTCTCTTAGCCAAGAAAATTGGCAAATGTTGAAGGGAGAGTAGCAACCAACAGTCTCTCGCCTCCAAACTTGATGCATGTTTCGCTGTTGCTTCTTCTAAGGGGCAACTTTCTACTATGATTTTGTCACGGGTGTATCAAGTGTGACAGACAGTCGCTCTGGATCCGGCTGTAGAAGTTCACTGTGCTGATCTCTGTAGTGTAGTGATATCCTTTTCCCTTTAGGACCCAGCAGTGACCTTCACCTCTTGTTGCTAACTGACACACCCTTGCTTGATAGTTAAAAACTCTCAGTGTCTCCAGAGAGTTGCCGGTGATAGTTCTATGTTCCTCTGTCCATGCCTGGAGTACTAGTGGTCGGCTAGTTTCTTCTTGGACTTCCCTTGGAGGACAGCTGGTGTGATCTCTCTGGTGTCTTCTCAAGCTAAGTGTATCCCCTTTGTTTGTTTATCTTGTTGTCTTTAGTTATAGTGGGGCCTGACTAGTGTTTACCCCATCCCCTCCCTACCTAGGACCTAGTTCTAGGGACTTTCAGGGATTAGGTTTCCTGATTGGCGATCGGTGCGGAACCTATCTAGGGATGATAGGGTAGTCAGTGTGATATTAGATCTGCCTAGTGGTCTACACTCCCCCTTTCCCTAGTTGTTGAGCTCCCTTCCCCTCTTCCCGTCCATGTACACTTGTTCCTTCCCTCACCTTGCGTAACAGATTTGAGTAAAGCTTGTTTGTCTGGGGTGGGGGGTTTAAAGTAAAAAAAAAACAAAAAACTGTACTTTTCTACCATTTCTCTACTACTGCTGCTGTGTCAACCACTGGATTTCCATCATCATCATCCTTTGATGACATAGCCGTCAAGCCCAACAAAAACCAATAAGGCCAATTTGTTGCATGCCAGGTATCTAAAGGTAATTTTGTTTTCCTATATCAGTAAATGGTGGCTCCCATTGGTTGGTGCATGAATCCCTTATGAATGGAGAAATGTATCTTAAGTGTGTTTGATAGTGCTGATATATTCTACATATTCTTCATAGGCTGCTCATTAGAGCCAATAATGCTATGAACGTTTTCGGAGTTCAAAAGGAACAAAAAAAAAAAAGAAGAACACATTATCTCCTCGAATATTCTGCCCTGGAAGTTTTTGTACTTGTAATCCCATTACCCGGTATGCCGCCATACTGCCCATACAGTCAAGTCAAACATTAAGAAAGAAAAATACTGAAGCCGCACATGACATGATAGCAGCCCACTGTAAATCTGCCATTTTTCTCAAAAAAAAAAAAGAGATACAATAAATCCAGTGATTTTAAATGCTCTTCACGTTTACTAGTGAAGTGTGACAACTATTATTATCATATAGATATTTTCCGAGTTACACTTAGGAGAGCGGGTGATGGATTTCATACTGATAAAGTCATCAATATCTTCTGCTGAACTCTATGCTCAGTACAGCAAGCACAGCTGGCGCTAGTGTTATAAAATAGGCAGCGGAAGATTTATAACCCACGTTTGCCAGAAGAGGGGCGAGCTTTAAGCAAATAGCCATACAACTGGAGATATGTATTTTTTTCTATAAATTTTAATGGAGTCATCTTCAATCATACAAAAAAAAAACAAGGTTCTGACGTAAAAGTATTGCTCAGGCTGGATCTGGGATGTAGTGTGTAAAGGGATTGTTCTCTGTCAATCTCCAATGGTTATATAATTACTTTAAAGGGAGTGTAGCATCAGAAAATAACCAGGCTTCTGTGTTACTTGTATTTAAAAAAAAAAATGTCAATTTTGTTTTCATGATCTGTATTAATAAAACTAAATTTGCAATCTAGCAATTTTCACAATGGCCACTAGGGCTTTTTTTGGACTCATACTTTCAGGATGAGTTTTCAGCAGTTTCCTTATCAGCAGAGGTAGGAATTCAATGACTGATAACACCTCTATATGTAGCTGATAATACTGTACTGTACAGGTAGTGTAATATTTGTGGGTGTTTGTATGAATTTGATGAATTTGTGTGTATATGCTGCCTGCATGTGTGTGTGTGTGTGTATATATGCCGGTGTGTGTGTATATGCCTGTGTGTGTGTATATATGCCTGTGTGTGTGTATATGCCTGTGTGTGTGTGTGTAAATGAATGTGTGTGTGTATATGCCTGTCTGTGTGTACAGTGTGTGTGTGTGTGTATATGCCTGCATGTGTGTGTATATATATACCTGCATATGTGTGTGTAGTGTGTGTTTATGCCTGCATGTGTGTGTGTGTGTGTGGTGTGTTTATGCCTGCATGTGTGTGTGTGTGTATATGCCTGCATGTCTACGTGTGTATTTGTGTCTTCACACGTGTGTGCGTGCTTCCCTGCGTGTTTGCATTTTTGTGTGTCATTGTCTGAGTGTGTCTGTGCATGACTGCATGTGCATTTCTGTGTGTGCTTGCCTGCCTGTGTACGTGTCCCCATTTCTGTGAGTATGTGTATCTGCGTGTGTATATTAGGGCTCTTTCACATGTCCTGATATTTACGGGACTGGAGATATCCGTGTCCACCTGTGTGTCATCCATGTGACACATACTGGTGCTTGGGAATCAATGTACAGTTAGAGCTGTTCCCAAGAGCCGGGTGCTGAGCGCTGCCCTCATCATAGATCCCTGCCGGTGCTGCGATCAGCAGCAGCAGGGTCAATGATGAGAGTAGTAGTCTACTCCCGCCGTGTCCAACTGTAAAAATAGGAATAAAATAAAAAAATCCTTATACTCACCTCTCCTAAGTGTCACCCGCTGTAATCCGTGCGAGTGCTCACGCCGAGGGGAATGACTCCTGCAGCGAGCGGGCCCCAGAGCTGCGCTCAGTGATTGACAGGGCACCGCTTGTTGAGCGCAGCACCGGGGTCCACTCGCTGCAGGAGTTATTCTCCTCGGCGTGAGCGCTCGCACAGATTACAGCGGGTGACACTTAGGAGAGGTGAGTATAAGGATTTTTTTATTTTATTCCTATTTTTACAGTTGGACACGGCGGGAGTAGACTACTAAATTGACCCTGCTGCTGCTGATCTGCTGCTGGCAGGGATCTATGATGAGGGCAGCGCTCAGCACCCGGTGCTTGGGAACAGTGCTAACTGTCATCAGTGTGCGGGATGTTTTGCGGGAGGTGCAGCAGGTAAACAGACATGTCAGCGTGTTTTGCCCATGGACACCAAATGGTCTTTCTGTAGAAAGTGGACACACACTGACATGTGCACATTCATTTGAATGGGTCTGCGTGTACCAATGTCTCTAGTACGTGTGGAAACTGTCACCGCACGTACTGATGTGTGAAAGAGCCCTTAGTATGTATCTGTGTGTGCTTGTTTTCGTGTGTGTAAGCGCGCTTCTGCATGTCTGTGTGCTCTTCCGAAGATTTATTATATTTGGGGAGAGATGGGAGAGAAATTTTAGGAGACATAATGGGGAGATGTGTGAAGAAACAGTATGGTGAAGTAGGGGAGGGGTGGAATGGCTGCGGGAACAGAATGGGGATGTATGAGGAAACAGTATGGAGAGTAGGGGAATAGTGTGAGGAGACAGTATGGAGGGAGAAAAGTGTGAGGTGACACAGCACAGAGACTAGGTAGTGTGGGGGAAGGTATAGAGATGCAGTAGTATGGGGGGAACAGTGTGAGGGCACAGCAAGGAGGGAACAGTATGCTGAGGAGGGGGAGTGTGATGAAGGGGCACAGTATAGAGACTGGGCAGTATAGGGGGGACACAGTGTGAGAGGACAGTGTGGAGAGGGGGCCCAGTATGGTAAGGAGAGGACCGTGTGGAGTGCAGGTACCATAAGAGGGGTAGAGTGTATGTCATGTTTTGTGCAGGGAGCATTGTAAGAGTTAGGTTTATTCAGGGGCTCAGTGTAGATATTTTTATTCAGGAGCATTATAATGACGCTGCTATCTTTAAGGGCATCGTGTGGGGATGTGCTGCAGAATACCGGAGAAGATGGAAGTCTGCAGAGACGAGCTGTGGATGAGAAAACTCATCATGGAGTCTGGACAAGATGGAGACGAAAAGAGAACAACTCTAATCAGAGAAGACGTCTCAGGTAAGATACCTGGATGTAAATGTTCATCTGTGATCCTCCCTGTGTCTCATCAGTACTGTGGTTCCTGTATGGTCCGCAGTCTGATGATGACTGATAACAACTCCCAGTATTTCTATTGTTAATTACATACTGGGAGTTGTAGGTTTATGCGATGCAAAGATATATGGGGCTGACCTGACATTACAATTGATGGTGGTTCAGATGATGTATTCATGTACTGATGTGTTTGTGCGTGTCTGCGTGTTTGTGCGCGTCTGCGTATCTGGAATAATATGTATTTTTTGTAAGATGCGTGTATGTGACTGTGCATTGTGGTGTGTAATAACATTCATATGCTTGAGGCACCTTTACTAAATCTATTAGGTATCTTTCACATGTGTTAGGGAATTCCATTTGTCTTTCCACATTTAGGAACAGACAAGTGAAATTTGCTAACCTTGTCATAACTGTCACCATTGGGATGTGCTTGTATGAAGCGGGTTCAGGAGCTGAGCCTGCTCCATACCGGGCAGATGTCGGCTGTGTTACATAGCCGGCGTCTGCATGTAACAGCAGTGATCAGAGCTCGCCTTGATTGCTGCAGTTTTGAGTATTTAAGTGCCCTTGTCAATCACTGACAGCGGCATTTAGACAGCACGATGCCCGGTGCATGCAGTCACCTGCTCCCTTCAGCCCCCTGTGATGCAGTTGCAGGTTGCTGTTCGGTTGCCAGTAGTGCTGAGTGAGCGTGGTCGGATAAGAGACATTACAGTCACCACGAACTACAAAGTTAGCGTGCTGCAATAACGTCCGGCACCTTGATGGTGACACTTTCATGGAGCCCAACCTCAGGCTGAGCTTCATTGAATGACTAACATGGCAGCAGCACCTGGCAACTAGTGCTGAGCCAGCGTGGTCGGATAAGGTGTGATCCCAGCATGCTCGGGTGTTATCTGAGTATCTTGTAGTGCTCTGCTAATATGCTCGAGTTCCCGGGGTAGCATGTTTTGCGGCGGTAGACAGAAGCAACACATGCAGGGATTACCTAACAAACAGGCAATTCCTGCATGTGTTGCATGTCACAGCTCACCTTTTCCTGTACAATAACTGATAGCATCTCTATATACAGTAGATAACACAGGATCCACCAATCACAATAGGTAATGTAACAGCTCACCTCCTCCTCCTGTACAATGACTGATAACACCTCTACATTCAGTAGATAACACAGGATCCACCAATCACAATAGGTGATGTCACAGCTCACCTTCTCCTCCTCCTGTAAAATGGCTGATAGCATCTCTATATACATTAGATAACACAGGATCCACCATTCACAATAGATGATGTCACAGCTCACCTCCTCCTGTACAATAACTGATAACATCTCTATATACAGTAGATAACACAGGATCCACCATTCACAATAGGTGATGTCACAGCTCACCTCCTCCTGTACAGTGACTGATATCACCTTTATATACAGTAGGTAAGACAGGATCCACGATTCACAATAGGCGATGTTACAGCTCACCTCCTCCTGTACAATGACTGATAACACCTTTATATACAGTAGATAACACAGCATCTACCATTCACAATAGGTGATGTCACAGCTCACCTCCTCCTGTACAATAACTTATAACATCTCTATATACAGTAGATAACACAGGATCCACCATTCACAATAGGTGATGTCACAGCTCACCTCCTCCTGTACAGTGACTGATATCACCTTTATATACAGTAGGTAAGACAGGATCCACGATTCACAATAGGCGATGTTACAGCTGACCCTGGTCCCCTTCCCTATGACCATTACACACGCTCATTAGATACATCTATAGTGAAGATAGGGCCGTAGTCTTTCATTGCTGCTAATGTACACCTGTTATTTCCTGAAACAACAGGAAGTTAGAGTCTAAAAAAGCCCCAGTGTGCAAAATTTTGAATTTTAATTTTTGATAAAGATTGTGATTTGTGCTCCACCCTTCAGGTCTTGCACTAGGCATAACATATTATATCAGTTTTGAACTTTATTCTCTTTAAAGGGTTTATCCTATGAACAACATTTATCATCAGTGCACATGACAGGTGATAAATATATGATCGCTGTGCTCTGACTGCTGAGAGCCTAAATAATCCAGGGGTCCTTTGTCTTGTGAAGTGAGAATGCACGGATAGAAATGAGCGACCCCGAACTCAAAAGTTCGGGGTTCGTACCGGACAGTTAGTGTCCTGTGCTAAACTCCGAACACAGACTTCTCCTGGAAGTCTGTGTTAATGTTCAGGCCCGAGAGAGATAGAGGGATTTTTTTTTTCTAGATCCAAAGTTCAGGTCTCCATTGTTTTTAATTTGGTTTAGTTTCTAGTACAAGTTCGGGTACAGTTCTGGTACCCGAACTGAACTTAGGACTAAAGTTTGAGTCGGGTACCAGAACCGAAACTTCCACTGGTCTGCTCATCCCTATGCATGGACTGCTCCATTCACTGTTGGAGCGATGGTCATGCATATGCAACACCACTCCAATGGAAGGAAATAAAGTGATGGTCAGACATTCACATAACCACTGCAATCGCATGGAGGACATGGATCCCCCATTTTTAGGATAGATTTTGGTCACAGCAGTCAGATCCCAAATAATCATATATCTATTACTTATCTTGTGGCCATAAGTCTCATAATTGTTGTGACAGATCTTCTTTAAGAACTTTTTATGTTGATGTCTTTCCTTGAAGGCTCACTCACACGACCGTATACATCGGACTAGTGTTATCAGATGATTTATCAGATAGCAATTGGACCAATATTATTCTATGGGGCAATGCTGATCAGCGTTTTTTTCTCATACTGATTTGGCATGAGAAAAAAATTGCAGCATGCTGCGATTTGCAGCACAAACCTTATGGCTCACACCCATTCAAGTCTATGGGTATGTGGATATCACCGGACTGCACTCAGATGACATCTGAGTGTAGTCAGCAGACTCACAGAATAGAGAAGATGGAGAAATTTTGTTCTCCATCTTCTCCTCATCTATGAGAATCGGTTCACACTGTGCTGACGCTCTGATCAGTGTTTTATCGGAGTGTCATTACCATAATTGATCCGATTCTCTTGGAAAAGAGAATATACGTGTTACACGCATGCCGCAAGGTTCAGATAGGGCGAGACGGGTTTCATGAATTCTTTGGAATCCTGGGGGAACCGTTACCCAGGGCGACCATAGGCTGCAGCTTCTCTCAGGCACACAATAGATTCAATTGCTGATCAGACACATCTGACAAGAGCCTTCATAAACAGTTGAACAGTGGAGTTTAATCAAGTACGGCCAGCACCATTTAACTCTTTGAAACAACAGGCTTCGCCACAGTCAGTCTATTAAAGCAGGCACAGTAATGTTAGTCTCTTCAGTAGCATAATTCAGCACAAATTAGATCTCTTTGCAGCACACTTCTATGCATACAGAACCACAGGCTTTTCCTTCACAAGGACACAATAGTACACAGCATTCTTTTTTCCTGCATGGAGATGGAGGGGGAGAGGGTTTGATGAGGGAGATAATCCCTGTGACATGATTCCTTCCAGTCCTTATCTTTGTGCCCGATAATACTCTGCACTGTTAGTTCAGGAAGTCTATCTGACCTGTGTTTAGCTTCCCTCCTGACCTGAATTCTGTTCACTTGCCTTCTGTGAGATACAGATCATACACCACCTTTCTCTTCAGCACCAGCCAGACTAATAAACAAGTTCCCCACAATCCTCCTGGGGTTCTGCTAAACACTCCCTGTCTCCTGTGACTGTGTTATCCCCTCTAGTTGCTGGATGCTTTTGAAGCACAACACTTCCTGTCTCTTGTGACTGTGTTAACTCTTATATTTGCTGGATGCTTTTGAAGCAACAGCACTACTTCTGCATGTCACATACGCTTGTGTGACACTAGCCTCAGACAAAATCTAGTTCTAGAGCTAAATAAGAGAAAAATAAATTTTTCCCTGATTTCTTCGATTAAGGAGTTGTCATGATTCCCGTGATTGTCAATCTATTGGGATGTCAGAGAGGCTCCGGAAAATGGACAAACCTCCTGGACGCCCAGAAGAGTCAATCTACACATATGACTCCTTGAAAGCAGGGCTCCCTAAATGTTTTGTGTTCATGGATCCATAATGCTGCATCATCAGACTTGAGACCCGGCATCCACATGTAAAGAGAAGAAAAAGAGCATGGCCTAAGAAAAATCACAATCATGAATTAGTAAGAGATGTGGCATTTAAAAAGTTCTTACTTTTCAAAATGTAATTTCCAAAAGTTTGTCAACCAATGATGTCAAAATGAACAAGTCTACAGGCTTCTTAACTTCTTGAGATGACGCTAACCTGATGCCTGGACCTCACTAGTGGTCAAAGTCAATGCCGAAATAAAACATAATTTTAATGTATTTTTCATTTTCTTCTACAATCCAAATGACTCATCAGTTCATCCTCACCAACAATGGGATTCACCTTAGCTTTCCTGCTCTAGATACAAAGTATTTTCCCTTTCAGCTGAGACCCGAATTAGAGAAAAAAATGATGTTAAAAATGTATTAGACAAAGTACTGTTTATAAATTGTATATATAAAGTATTTGTCGAGGACATGCAACTTGATGAAAGCAAATGGTTTATAAATTGTTATATGACATTACAAAAGGAGTATGAGATTTTTGTGCACTCCACGGTGTAATAGGAGAAGGAATCTGCTCATGGCAGTGCCGAAATGCTTCAGTTCTCTTAGGGTCATATTGGTAAGAATTGAAAACATTGCTGCGTTCTTGCTGTCTGTCAGTTATATTTCATGTAAAATGTTTTTCTTTCTTTATACTCTACCTTTGAACCTTTAGAACATTCTTTTGAAGAATCAGGGTTATGCTCATAGTCACGTCAAGCTGTCACCAGTATGTGATGCATTGAGGATTCACAATGTATCAGCAAAAATATGTGTAAACTTCATTTATACATAAGTTTCTGCCATCAGAAGCCCTTAGATGGTAGCTTTGCCTCGCTGGATCTTCTACCCAGCATGGTCACCAAAGTCTTGATCTTCTGATCATGTGATCAGGCAATATATTATGGCAATATATTATCATCAGTTGGGTTTATTCTCTTTTTCTGTGCTATTTTTGGAGAAAATTATCATCTGTAGACAACTTAATTCTTCATATGTTATGCTTCGTAGTTAACCACCACTGTTATAATGTTACCCCCTGCCCTTTGAGAACAAAAACCCAAAGGGAAGCCCATCTCATATGTATTGAAGCCAGTGTTATGGTACAGTATTGGAATCTCTATCGTGATGGAATGGAGCTATAAGCTAGGTTTATGACTAAGTGTTACTTCTGTCACCACTTCAGGGCCAGACTGCACTCCCTTCCCCTATGAATACCACCCTTTTTTGTGCTCTGCTTTGGGATAAACAAGTGGGCCGGCATTTTTCAGTGACATCATCACCCAAGACCTTTTAAGGTCCACTTAGATACACTTGTGTGTCTGAGTATTTAGTCAGTGTTGTATTTAGTTGCCGTTTGTCTTGGAGTTTACTGACAATCATTTTTTTCTGCTGCAATCATCTCTGCAAACTTCTGTGGATTCTCCAACCTGCATGTACAATACATCCTGGTTCAGAGCTTCTGATTAAGCCTTCATCTTCTCTCCTGTGTATGTCTACATTCCTGGCTCTGTGGCTTCCAGTGTGTCCTACTCCGCTTGCTTAACTCTTTGTGCCTCTTGCTTAGCCTTGTTGCTGTGCCATCACCCTCAGTCCTTGTATTGTCCCTAACCTGCGGCTTAGTGGATCCATATCACCAGATGACTCCTAACACAAAGTGTTAGGGAAGAGTCAGATGGCCTTATATCTCGGACGAGGCTTGCAACCCAGTGCTCTGACTGGCCATGGGCTCTTTTGACCCGAGTGTGACAGCTACATAGAAATACATGCTGTCACACTCGAGACAGAAAGTTAGATGAATAGCTAAAAGTTTTAAAGTTTTTGGCTAAAATAGAAAACCTGAATGCTATAAGCTCCTAAGATTTAAGTAACAGTAATGTAACTTAGGGCCCTAAGGCAAAGATGTGCGTTAAAGAGTTGGGTATATATCAAACATTAAAATGGCCTCTTTAGTGTTTTTGATGTTTTACCAAACAAAAATCCTGAGATGGTTTCTCCTTCACTCATTTACCATGATTGTTAGGCTTAATTTGTACATATTTACTGTGGGATGGTTGTACTGGTTCTTGCCAGAAACTATTATCTGTAGACAATCTGATTCTACATACAGTACCTGGTATATCGTAGTCAACCGATATTCTTGTCATGTCACCCCTTGCTTTCCAGAATCAACTCCCAAAGGGAATCATTTGTATTGTAAGCAGCTGGTACACACCTGTCCTGGGTATCTCAGGATTCGCTCCCTTCTCCTGGGTCCGCTGCCCTCTGTTGTGCTCCACATCTGGTTTTGCAGGTTGGCCAGCGTGGATCAATGACATCATCTCTCTAGTCCTCTTTAAGGCCCATTGACACACACAAACGTGTTTTGGGATTGAGCCTGTAGACCTCTATGTTTGGCATGCTCCATTTTCTGTGCTTTACTAACTTCCATCCCTGCTATTTCTACTTAATCCGTCCTGCCAATCCTAAGATACCTTAATGTGCCAAGTCCTCACTACCCACATACAGTACAGACCAAAAGTTTGGACACACCTTCTCATTTAAACATTTTTCTGTATTTTCATGACTTTGAAAATTGTATATTCACACTGAAGGCATCAAAACTATGAATTAACACATGTGGAATTATATACTTAACAAAAAAGTGTGAAACAACTGAAAATATGTCTTATATTCTAGGTTCTTCAAAGTAGCCACCTTTTGCTTTGATGACTGCTTTGCACACTCTTGGCATTCTCTTGATGAGCTTCAAGAGGTAGTCACCGGAAATGGTCTTCCAACAATCTTGAAGGAGTTCCCAGAGATGCTTAGCACTTGTTGGCCCTTTTGCCTTCACTCTGCGGTCCAGCTCACCCCAAACCATCTCGAATAGGTTCAGGTCTGGTGACTGTGGACGTCAGGTCATCTGGCGTAGCACCCCATCACTCTCCTTCTTGGTCAAATAGCCCTTACACAGCCTGGAGGTGTGTTTGGGGTCATTGTCCTGTTGAAAAATAAATGCTGGTCCAACTAAACGCAAACCGGATGGAATAGCATGCCACTGCAAGATGCTGTGGTAGCCATGCTGGTTCAGTATGCCTTCAATTTTGAATAAATTCCCAACAGTGTCACCAGTAAAGCACCCCCACACCATCACACCTCCTCCTCCATGCTTCACGGTGGGAACCAGGCATGTTAGAGTCCATCCGTTCACCTTTTCTGCGTCGCACAAAGACACGGTAGTTGGAGCCAAAGATCTCAAATTTGGACTCATCAGACCAAAGCACAGATTTCCACTGGTCTAATGTCCATTCCTTGTGTTCTTTAGCCCAAACAAGTCTCTTCTGCTTGTTGCCTGTCCTTAGCAGTGGTTTCCTAGCAGCTATTTTACCATGAAGGCCTGCTGCACAAAGTCTCCTCTTAACAGTTGTTGTAGAGATGTGTCTGCTGCTAGAACTCTGTGTGGCATTGACCTGGTCTCTAATCTGAGCTGCTGTTAACCTGAGATTTCTGAGGCTGGTGACTCGGATAAACTTATCCTCAGAAGCAGAGGTGACTCTTGGTCTTCCTTTCCTGGGGCAGTCCTCATGTGAGCCAGTTTCTTTGTAGCGCTTGATGGTTTTTGCAACTGCACTTGGGGACACATTCAAAGTTTGCCCATTTTTTCGGACTGACTGACCTTCATTTCTTAAAGTAATGATGGCCACTCATTTTTCTTTACTTAGAATTTGTATTATGGCAAGAAAAAAGCAGCTAACAGTCTATTCAGTAGGACTATCAGCTGTGTATCCACCTGACTTCTGCACAACACAACTGATGGTCCCAACCCCATTTATAAGGCAAGAAATCCCACTTATTAAACCTGACAGGGCACACCTGTGAAGTGAAAACCATTTCCGGAGACTACCTCTTGAAGCTCATCAAGAGAGTGGCAAGAGTGTGCAAAGCAGTCATCAAAGCAAAAGGTGGCTACTTTGAAGAACCTAGAATATAAGACATATTTTCAGTTGTTTCACACTTTTTTGTTAAGTATATAATCCCACATGTGTTAATTCATAGTTTTGATGCCTTCAGTGTGAATGTACAATTTTCAAAGTCATGAAAATACAGAAAAATCTTTAAATGAGAAGGTGTGTCCAAACTTTTGGTCTGTACTGTACCTTCCAGCTTGCTGCTTCAATGCCGGGGTCTGTGTGCCCATCTAGACCTGGGGCTTAGAGGAACCACCTCATCTTGTTAGACTAATGGCAGATTTCCATGACGGTTATCCCGAAGTCGCAATTTTTGGTTTTCTTGGATTCATTTCACCCAATACCAATGGAGTAAACAGGACTGTGCCCTTTCTTTACAGTAGCACAATTATTGCTGCATGCAGCCGATCTTGTGATGACTTCACAAAAGTTTCTTAGGCTCCTATTGATCTGCAAGCACTGGAGTCTAGACATTTTTTATAATATGGCACAGGGGTGAACCAAAAATGCCATATTATAATAGAATTAGCATATAAACATGGTGTATATGTATTTAGGTATTTATCTTGTACTGCAAACCTGTTCTTAATTCCTTCATATTGTTGGACTTTCTCACGTAAACCCATGCTTATCATCGAAGAGTAGATTAATCATTTATGATTTTATGCTCCAGCGAGGAAAAAAATGTAAGATGGCTATGACAGATACAAGCCTTTACTTCATGGCCAAACAAACAAGCTTCCTCCCCACTGGTGATGGAATCTCGAAGACACTTGCTGCGTTTTCAGTCTAGCACAAGCAAAATGTCATTGAGTAAAATATTGTGTGCAGTCTTTGCACATACATTATAAAAATTAGAGTCATTAGAATGATTTGCGGCACGTAAGATGCACATAGAAAGATTTGCTCTTGTAACATAATGCCCATTCACCCGGAGAGCAGAATGATTCCCATATGGTCAATCATAGGTTTTCTGGACATCTGTGTGACTCACATCACTGCAGATGTCCTGATTCCTAGAAGTCAGCCACTAAAATGCCATTTCTCCATATAAATATCTTTTCACTTTGCTTTCTAGACTGGAAATACATTTGAGAGACAACAACCGAGCTTTATTGATGCTGCCAAATAGCAAAAAAAGGTTGAAGAATACAACAATTTTGGAAAATTGGTGAGGAGCTGAATGTCTTTGAAACTTCAAGAATTCAAGATGTTTAGAGATTGGCTAAAAGTTTCATTTATTGGAAATAATACATTCTACTTTCATTTGAAATTGTATAACCCATTGTTTCTAGCGTAAATAAATACCTACATGTTTCGAACAAAGCGTGTCATGCTTAATCATGGTATGTCTGTCAGTCCTCAAAGTGCCTCTAACCAGTCATCTTTTCAGGACTTCCTTAGTTTTGCACTAGTGTTATAATTATTCTGAATGCCTTAGAAATTGTCACAACTTTTCTCTATAGCATGTGTCCCCAACCAGTGACTTGCGAGCCACATCATGTGGCTTGCAGACCCCCTGATGAGTCACTCTTGGCAGTTTGCTCAGGAAAGTGCCACTCAGGAGGAATTTGCAGCAATATTAATTTATAAAAGGGCACTTGGGGCATAAATGCTTTATAAGAGGGCACCGGCGACAATATGGCTTCTTAAATGGGCACTTGCAGCAGTATTACTGTTAATAAGGGAGCATATAGGGCATTGCTACTTGATAACAGGAAACTTGGGATATAACTGACGCGCCCCCTGGGCCTGTGTTGTGTAGGGGATACCCGTAGCCGCATCGCTGGGGGTTGTAGTCTCCGTGGCGCTGACCCGGTCCATGCCCAGGGTGGTCAATTCAGTGGCAGTCTTATTGGTATGATGATAGTCCGACTACGCCACCCTTGGATTGCGGTCAGTGGGGACCGCCGCTGCAGGGCAGACCGCTGAGGCTGGTATTATGTGTGCAGCTTAGAATGGGATGACTCCCCACGGGAGGAGTATAGCCTCAGGGCAGTTAGTGTGGATGATGGGAGTGATGGTGCACGAGCGCAGCAGTAATAACTCAGAGTCCGTGCAGTGCAGTTCAGGATCTTTACTGGTATTATGAAGCAGACCCTCCCGTGAGTACTGGTTAGCAGTAGGGGCCTGGTCAGTCTGTGAGCAAGCAGGATCTCCCCCTGGCCATGTGGAGTTGTAGGCCTCCCCGTCTATCTGCACTCTTTCCTGGGTAGCTTGCTGTATGCGGGTAGAAGTAGCCCACGTCCCTGAGTATACCGTGTGGTGCTCACCCGTAATATTTCTATTACTGTGGCAACCAGAGCCTTGGGGTGCCACATTCCCCCCTAGTAAATTTTAGTACTCCGGGACTAAACACATTTTTAAAGACACATAAATACAAGGGTATAAACGATAATACAATAACATATTTACAAGAAGCTTTAGTTCTTTAAAGGTCACGGCGTGTCCGCAACCGGGTGTCCATATCACCCAAGGTGAAGTTTTAAGCGAAGTAGGGGACCTGTCCAAAGCAAACCCCTTGCGTTGGCCTTGGGCGTGGCTGCAAGGCTGAAGCTAGCTACTTTGGGCCACAAGGAGGCCATGCCAGACAGGTTTTCTCTTCCGCTGCCGTCTTCGCAAGAGGCACAATGTGCAACTATCTACAAAACTGTTCCGGTTATCCAGTGTCCATAACCTGTTAGTCCATAGAAATCTGTCGGGTAACTGAGAAACATAATTAATAACAGGCAACAACAAAAACCATAAACAGTTAAACAGATAAATTCACAGTGCACTAGTTTAGATTTTCCAGCGAGCGGGCATCTGACCTCTAGTGACTCTAGTGGACCTACGGAGCTCACTGACTGGTCCTGCACTACAGGGTGTAGGGGGTGTTATGGGTAAGCTGGGCAGCTGTCTGTGCACTCTTTGGCTCACTAGGGGCACGGCAGGCTCACTACTAGCAGAGGGTTGATCCTCCTGCGCTGCTGATGTGGACTCTTCTGCCTCCTGGGCCGGCTGCTCTTCCAGCTCTACCTGGTCTTCTGTAGGCACTTGAGGGGCTGGCTGGAGAAAGGTGAGGACGGGCACCACGATAGCATTGTTTACTTGTGTCCAGGACCGGGGAAAGTCTCCGAGTACGGTGCTGATCATTTCCTCCTTTTCCTCTACGGGTTGAGGGTCTTCCTGATCTTCATCCGTGCTTTGCAACTTCTCGGGGCACTTTTTCAGGTGGTCTCTGGAGACAGTGGCTGTGGTCTCTCCTCCATCCTTGCTGATGACGTACACCTTTGGATTATTGTGGCTTGAGGGCAGTACGGTGTACGGGTCCTTTTCCCACTGGTCGTCCAACTTATGGAGCCGCCTTTTTCTTTTCAAGACCTGCTCTCCAGGTACCAGGGGAACAGCGGGAGCATGTTGGTTATAAGTCCTCTCCTGCCTTTCTCTTGATTGACAGAGACTTCGCTCGACGCTCTCCTGTACCTTCCGGTACTGCTGCTGCCGTTCTGTATCCCAGCCTGCTTCTGGCGAGGTGTCCTCGGGTGTCAGGACTCCCATATCCAGGTCAACAGGCAGCTTACCAGGTCTTGCTCGCATTAGGTAAGCCGGGGTACAGTTGGTGGAACCTACCGGGATGTGGTTATACAGGTCCACCAGATCGGGCAGTTTCTCAGGCCACAGACTGCGTTCTTCCAGGGGCAATGTTTTTAGCAGATCTATCACCACCTGGTTCATCTTCTCGCAGAGTCCATTGGTTTGAGGGTGATAGGGCGTTGTTCTTATCTTCTTGCAGCCATACAGGTTGCAGAACTCCTGGAAGACCTCCGCTTCGAAGGCTGGTCCTTGGTCCGTCAGCACTTGGTCCGGGTACCCGTGTGGGCGGCAGAAGTGCAGCTGGAAGGCTCTGGCTGCTGTCTGAGCCGTCAAGTCTTTGACAGGGACCACCACCAGGAACTGGGAGTAGTGATCCACGATGGTTAGGGCGTAGACATACCCGCTTCTGCTTGGAGCCAGTTTAACATGGTCCAGAGCGACCAGTTCCAGTGGCTGCCTGGTGATGATGGGCTGCAGGCGAGTCCTCTGGCTGGCACGGTCCCTCCTTCTTAGATTGCACGGGCCACAGTCTCTACACCATCTCTCAATGGTTCCTCTCATGCCTATCCAGTAGAACCGTTCACGCAGCAGGAACTCCAGCTTCTTCCATCCGAAGTGCCTTGCCCCATTGTGGTAGGCCTCCAGCACCATAGCTGCGTCCCGTCTCGGTACCACCACCTGCCAGATCAGCTCATGTGTCCGGGAATTGACCATTCTGCGGCACAACTTCTCCTTGTAGAGAAACAGTCTGCTCTTTTCCATCCACAGTTGCTTGGTCTCTTCCGGAGCATCTGGGTCCAGGCGGGCGTCAGCCTGGGTCAGCATCTCCTTCACCAGACGGACTGCGGGGTCACTGTCTTGCGTCCCCGCCCAGTTGTAGTGGGGTAAGGGGTTGAACCTAGCGGATCGCTGGCCCCTCACACGGTGGGAATACTGGGTAATCCCATGATGGTGGAACGCAGGGAGTTCGACCTCTTCCAGTTCTTCTGGATCTTCCCCTCCGTCCGGTAGGTTTGGCATCCTGGACAGGGCGTCCACGTTGGTATTAGAGCGCCCTGCCCGGTATTTGATCGTGAACTCATAGTTGGACAGGCGGGCCATCCATCTCTGCTCCAGGGCACCAAGTCTTGCAGTGTCCAAGTGTGTCAACGGGTTGTTGTCTGTGTACACGGTGAACCTGGAAGAGGCAAGGTAATGCTTAAAACGTTCGGTTACTGCCCACACCACTGCCAGGAACTCTAGCTTGAACGAGCTGTAATTCTCAGGGTTTCTTTCCGTTGGTCGCAGTTTTCGGCTGGCGTAAGCAATTACCCGTTCTCTCCCCTGCTGGATCTGGGACAGTACGGCTCCTAGCCCGATGTTGCTTGCGTCCGTGTGTAGGATAAAGGGCTGGCTGTAATCAGGGTACGCCAGGATTTCATCCCCCGTGAGGGCCATCTTCAGCTGGCGGAATGACTCTTCTTCCAGCTCTTCCCATCTGAAGGGTGGCTTCTGGTTTTTGGCCTTCCTGGACTGGCCTATCAGGAGGTCCTGCATAGGAGCTGCCTTCTTGGTAAAACCGGGAATGAATCTTCGGTAGTAGCCTACCAACCCGAGGAACTGCCGCACTTCCTTCTCCCGGTCCGCCTCTGCTACAGGAACCTGCCAGTACCCGCTAGTGAGATCCAAAGTAGAGAAGAAGTTAGCAGATTTTAATGCAGCTAAGGACTCTTCTATCCTTGGTAATGGGTATGCATCTTTGTGTGTGATACGGTTGACCTTCCTGTAGTCTACACACATTCTCATGGTGTTGTCTTTCTTTTTCACTAAGACTAGTGGAGCTGCCCAGGGGCTACTGCTGTCCCTAATTACCCCAGCCTCCTTAATGTCTTTTAGCATCCCCTTGGCGTGTTGATAGTGTGCAGGGGGTACGGGTCGGTATCTCTCCTTTATGGGAGGATGGTCTCCCGTGGGGATGTGATGTTCTACCCCCTTTACTCGCCCGAAGTCTAGCGGGTGTTTACTAAACACTCTCTCGTACTCTTGAACCACCCGATAGACTCCCTGTTTTTGGTGTGAGGGAGTGGAGTCAGTACCCAAATGCAGTTGCTGACACCAGTCCTCCATTGGTTTCTTAGAGCCGTTACCTTCCTCTGCTTGAGATGGAGGCAAGGGTTCCACGGCCTGTACAGAGTTCTGGTGAACAATTTGGCTAGCGTGGCATACCGGGGCAGGTATACTTCTCTCTCCCTGATATTTATGATGCGGACGGGCACCCTCCCATGGCGTACATCGACCACCCCCCGTGCTGTCAAAATGATGGGCCTACTGTCTGAGTAGACTGGTTCTACCATTGCTTGGTAGTCTCTACCTCTTAGACCAATAGCTGCCCGGCACTAAATCATCATCTCACTTTTTGGGGGCATGGCAATAGGGAACGGGTCACACATTCTCATGCTACCTATCTCACCACCAGATAATTCCACTTGTTGCCGCTTCATCAGTGCCCGGATCTCTTTTTGGAGCACACGCTGCTGGCTGGAACTGGCGTTCTTGGAAACCTGCTGCAAAATAAGAATCACCTCTGCAAGACAGTTTTCAATTACGTTAGTACCTAGGGTTATTTTTGGGTGACTCTCGCGACGGTCAATGTCCACAATGATAAGTCCTTGTGCCGGCAGTTCAACTTTACCGACCTTGATGGTCACTTCTTTAAATCCTATCTGTGGCACGGGCTGACCATTGCTGGCGATAATGCTCAGGTCGTCATCTGGGTAGCGGGCTATGTCCGAGTCATTCCAGTACCGCTTGAAGAGCACGTACAGGATGGTGGTGACCTGTGACCCGGTGTCCAGTAGGGCACTCATAGGAATGCCGTCCAGTACCACAGGCAAGACCGGACGTCCCCCTACGTACTTGTCACGCCAGTTTGATGGGCCTGATGATCTTAGGCCTGGGGGTTGGCCCTCTACCCCAGGTTGTGCCCGTTTAAATGACAGTACCTTGCCATATGTCCGGGTTGATTGCAGCGGCGGCAGATGGGTCGTCCGTTCTCGTTGTATCTGTCGCTGGGTCTTCCTCTGGCCGGTGGGGTCCT
The DNA here is from genome assembly GCF_046119375.1 of Phyllobates terribilis. Lineage (NCBI taxonomy): Eukaryota > Metazoa > Chordata > Amphibia > Anura > Dendrobatidae > Phyllobates > Phyllobates terribilis. The sequence goes on from NW_027362767.1 coordinate 59,744,744, forward strand.
CTTCAGTCGGCGCCACGGGACGTCCTCCGGTCCGGATGCCAGCTGGATCTTTCCTGGAGAAGAGACCTGTAAAGACTGCACAGTTCTGGTTAGCGCGGCAACGCTCTTAGTCAGCTCTTGGACCTGATGGTGCAGGTCTGTAGCCGGGTTATTGTTCAAAGCTTGCGCATCAGCTCCCACAGGCCCTGCAGACAAGGGCGCCGCGTCCTGGTGATAAGTGATAGCAGGGCGCCTGTGGGTCACAGCGCCACCTGGTACCGGTTCTCGGAGCACCCGGATGGCTCTGTCCTTGAACTGTGCAAAGTCCAGGTCAGGGTCCTGTAAGGCCATTGCCCGCAACTGGGTTCAGTGGGCGTTGCACAGTAGACCCTCAATAAATTGTTCGGTCAACAGCTTGTCTTCATTCCCCACGCTGTCAGGGTCTGCCTGTTTAATGGCTCTCAGGGCCTCTTGTAAGTTTAGAGCATAGTCCCTTATACTTTCATGTGCCCGCTGTTTGCACCCGTAAAATCTGAGCTTTATTTCGGCTGAGGTGCGGGTGTCAAATGTGTCTTTCAGCCGGGCTAGTATTTCTCTGACAGTCCTCTTCTTCCCAGGTGACCAGGACTTTACCTCCCTTTGGGCTGCCCCGATTAACTGGGCCACCAGGATGCTCACTTTTTGCTCTTCCATGAGGGGGTATACCTGGAAGAGGCTATCCAGTCTTTCCCTAAAGTCACTTAGGGTATGTGACTCCCCTGAGTACTGGGGTAGCCAGGTTGCCCCCAGGATATAGGGCATGGTGAATGGCATGACCGCAGCAGCGGTTGCGCTGGCGGCCAGTGTGGCGGTGGAGCTCCCCTCGGTGTCCGACATCCTCCTTCCCCCCTAGTGGACCGTGGCCTACCTTGCGATGCTCTTCTTCCGTAGGCCGCGGCTCCACAGTCAATCGTCGAGGTAGAGGACCTGGCGTCGCACTCCTGTGACGTCAGCGTCGCTCTTCCTCCCTTCCAGGACCTTAAGCAGCGTCAGCGCGTGGGGCGGAGCTTCGGGTCTCGCGCGCTTTCGACGTCCACCCCCCTCTTCTTCCCGCGCGGCGTCCTGAAGTTGGCGGGAAGCAGCTGTGGATGGCGGGAAGACGGCAGAAGATGGCGGGAAAATACCCAAGATGGCGTCCGATGGCGGGAAACTACTCCGGATGGCGGGAAACTTCGCCACAGGTAAGTACAAAAGTCTTTTTCAGGCACGCAGTACCCGGTGGTTGCGGGCACGAAATCCTGCCGACTACGCCAAAGTTGACGCGCCCCCTGGGCCTGTGTTGTGCAGGGGATACCCGGAGCCGGATCGCTGGGGGTTGTAGTCTCCGTGGCGCTGACCCGGTCCGTGCCCAGGGTGGTCAATTCAGTGGCAGTCTTATTGGTATGATGATAGTCCGACTACGCCACCCGTGGATTGCGGTCAGTGGGGACCGCCGCTGCAGGGCAGACCGCTGAGGCTGGTATTATGTGTGCAGCTTAGAATGGGATGACTCCCCACGGGAGGAGTATAGCCTCAGGGCAGTTAGTGTGGATGATGGGAGTGATGGTGCACGAGCGCAGCAGTAATAACTCAGAGTCCGTGCAGTGCAGTCCAGGGACTTTACTGGTATTATGAAGCAGACCCTCCCGGGAGTACTGGTTAGCAGTAGGGGCCTGGTCAGTCTGTGAGCAAGCAGGATCTCCCCCTGGCCAGGTGGAGTTGTAGGTCTCCCCGTCTATCTGCACTCTTTCCTGGCTACCTTGCTGTATGCGGGTAGAAGTAGCCCACATCCCTGAGTATACCGTGTGGTGCTCACCCGTATGGCCGGTGACTTGGGGCCTTCTGTTAGCCTCCGCTTCACGACGGCGGTGCTGGTCCCTTGTTTGTGACCGTGCCTCCGGGCTTCTATGGCCAGAGGACATGGAATCCCCTGTCGGTTGGATTCTGCTGCTGGACCTGGATGTCCCCACAGCCTCGGACTCCGTGTCCGGTATTAGTGTCTTCAGCCAAGGCGAGCTATCTAGCTTCCAGCCTCTGGCACTCGCTCCTGCTCCTACAGAGCTCCTAGTTCTTGCTTTCCCTGTGTCTGCTGTCCTCCAGACCCGACTGCGTCTCTGTCTGGGACTTCACTCTAGGCTCTGACTCACCTAATCCCACCCCAGACCCAGTTTATAAGGGCAGATTCCTCCCCTCCCAGGTCTGGGCGGGCGGTGTTACATGCTTAGGGCTCCTGACCAGAGAAACCTCCCACTTGCTCTCAGACATAATATTTCTATTACTGTGGCAACCAGACCCCTGGGGTGCCACATAACTGCTGTAGGAAAGCAGATGATAAAGTCCTGGACGGGAGATATGTGCCACCAAGGTGGCTAGCCTCGGTGATGTAAGTCCTGGAAATGAAGGTTCCAGCAATAATAGGTTGCTGAGAAGTTTTTAATGGGACTGAATTTTGGATTCAGGTTTTAGGAGCGATCAAAAGAGCTTGGGTGGGAATGGTCGGTCCCAAAGCTCAAGTTCAGGCTTAACAGGTCCTATTTAAGACAGCGAGCTGTCTCAAAAATGGTCTGTGTTTGGAAGGAAGGAAAGGAGTGTAAGGTTGATTGTTCTCTGCCACAGACTGAGTGTTGGACTTATATCTGCTGTATGAACTGTTTTCTTGTGTTATACCTTTGTGTCGGATAAAGGCTGTTTTTGTTTTGAGTCCTTTGGGAGTTTATGAAGTTAATAAACCTTGTCCTATTTGACCGAAACATTGCCTGTGTGTACGATAGCCGCTAACAAAGAGTATGGATCGCTACAGTACTTTATATGGTGGCACTTGCAGCATTATTACATTATTAGCAGCCAAGTCAAATGGGCACACATGGGGCTTCTAAGATCTCTTTGCACAGACGGTGGCCCACAACCAGCTTTCAAAGCTGAATGTGGCTTTCAAGGTAAGAAAAGTTGAGGAGCCCTACTTTACACGATATACTTAAATCACAACCTGTAAGTGGGGAAAGAGGACTGGAGTTAATAAATAATGGTCTTCCTGAACAATGGAAGGGAGTTAATCTCAGTTTTAAGCAGCGGTGAAAGTTGGTGCTAATTCAGGATGTAATGTGAGGGACCAAAAGACAAGGTCAGGCAAAGCCAACAAATGTGAGCAATGTGCCTAAAACCAGGACAATTTAAGTGAACAGCCAACAACAATGTGATACAGAAAAGGATATAAAAGCAGAAAATATTGTGACATGTAGAAGTAGTACTGTTGCTTCAAAAGCATCCAGCAACTATAAGAGTTAACACAGTCACAAGAGATAGGAAGTGTTGTGCTTCAGAAGCATCCAGCAACTAGAGGGGCTAACACAGTCACAGGAGACAGGGAGTGTTTAGCAGAGCCCCAGGGGGATTGTGGGGAACTTGTTGATTAGTCTGGCTGGAGCCAAAGAGAAAGGTGGTGTATGATCTGTATCTCACACAAGGCAAGTGAACAGAATTCAGGTCAGGAAGGAAGCTAAACACAGGTCAGATAGACTTCCTGAACTAACAGTGCAGAGTATTATCGGGCAGAAAGATAAGGACTGGAAGAAATAGTCTCACAGGGATCATCTCCCTCATCAATGCCCCCCCTCCATCTCCATGCAGGATAAAGAATGCTGTGCACTATTGTGTCCTTGTGAGGGAAAAACCTGTGGTTGTATATGCATAGAAGTGTGCTGCAAAGAGATCTAATCTATGCTGAATTATGCTACTGAAGAGACTGACGTTACTGTGCCTGCTTTAATAGACTGTACTGTGGTGAAGCCTGTTGCTTCAAAGAGTTAAATGGTACTGGCCGTACTTGATTAAACTCCACTGTTCAACTGTTTATGAAGACTCATGTCAGATGTATCTGGTCAGCAATCGAATCTATTGTGTGCCTGAGAGAAGCTGCAGCACATGGTCTATGGTCGCCCAGAGTAACGGTTCCCCCAGGATTCCAAAGAATTCATGAAACCCATCTCACCCCTATCTGAACCTAGCGGCGTGCGTATAACAATATGAAAAGAGGAAGCTGGGTCTAGGAAGCTGGAACCATGAGCGCACCATCAGAAGCGTCCTCTGGTGCCAACCTCATCAGGAACCAGAAACCATAGGAATTCCCTTGCACTCCTGCAGTGTCAAAAGTCAAAGAATGAATATAGGAGATTTAATCGAAATCAGGAACGTAAGAACAGGAATGTATATAAGGGATGAGAACAACAAGAGCTGTGAACATCTCATATACATATTTTTGATACGTGACAAAACTGCACTTGATGCTTCTAGCAAAACATGTCATGTTCATTTTGAAGCAGAGAGCAGTGCATAGATATGTGACATGACTGGGACCTCTTGCATATAGATATGAAAAAATAAATTGACACTTTCATTTTATTCCAAATATTCATCCATTCATCGATTTCTGTCTGGAGCAGGAGTGCCATCTAGTTCAGCATTTTCTTTGTTTGATTCGGCACAATGAATTCTATAGCCATTGAATAGCTGCTGCTTCCCTCCGATCAGACGGTTTTGTCTGTCGAGAATGTAGACTACCATTCATTAAAAAAAAAAAAAAAAAAAAAAAACATTTTTGGAACCTATGGGGTTAAAAAGAAAAATAACAGCTGTGAACTAATTTTTCACCGTTTTAAAAAATATTTAGCAGGTGATAAATATGGAACAATTTCCAAACTGATTAACCTCTGCTCTTCCTTATGACAAATTCTCAACAAAAACAATTTTGATTTTCAATTAAAAATGTTGGCGAGTCGCCCAATTGAATGATTATTTATAACAATGTGGAATAAAAAAATATTCTAAATCGAGAAATCTCTATTATTCCTTATGGGGAGAAATGTAAGGAGTGAGTGCGGCCATTCATCTGTCATGCAATTACCCGTATATTTGAAAATTTTTGCGAATGTTGGAGGGAGGTTTAGAATTAGTTTTTTCCATAGGAAAGAACTGAAAACTCCCTTTGATAGCAGGATCCGACCTCTTTCCATTTTCAATGTTAGCAATAAGTCTGAATTAAATTGGTTCTCCTCCATTAGTCAATCTCGACAACTGGTGGACAGCCCTTTGATTTAATTACATCTTGTACTGTCTATTGTCTCATTACTCCGGCAATAAAGGAGCACTTGCTCACAATTTTTGCCCACCCTAATTTTTTGCCCACCCTTCTATATCTTGCTCCCAATCTCTAAATGTGTGAATGAACACTAGGACTCAGTCTGATAATGGAGAAACCTGGCATCACAAACTTTCTGAAAGCAATAGTCTCTAGGAGGTATCATGGAGATTTTGGCACGGCACCGGAGAGGAGATTTGCCAACTCATCTACAGTAGGAGTCTGGAAGGTCTCCCCTCTTTCCGAACAATGCTTCGGCCTATCGTTCAGCTGATGGCCATCTCAGCCGACTGTCCCATACACAGGAGCTATCGAGCGCTCTTGTGTTCTCTATGAAAACGCCACAGACTGACACGTTGACCGGCAGCTTATCTCCTGGAGAACAATGTGATCGATAGTCCAAAATTGGACATGTTTGATAGACATCACTTCTGACCATCATTTGACTGGTGCCCCAATACAAAGTAGACCATCAGCTGAACCTGTTGATATCGGCAGGTTCAGAGGACATGAGTTTAAAGTGAATGGCCAGCTTTAAGCCACCCATACATGTTAGACTAACGTTGGCTGAACCCATCGATATCGACAGGTTTTGTCTAATGTGTATGAGAGTCAGATGATTATCGGGAATTGTAAGAATCCAGCATGTCTGATTTTGGACTGCCAATCCTTTTGTTCTCTAAAAGATAATCCTCTGCCAGAGGAGACTGGCAGCGGCCCTCTCATCGAGAACACGGGAGCGCTCAGCAAAGTGAGCGCTCCTACTGTATGTACGAGAGAGTCGGGCAAGATAACTGTTTGCTAAATAATTGGCCAAACCATCTTTTGGCTGACAGCTATTTAAAGTGTATGGGGGACTTTACAGACAATCTGGGACAGTTGACAAGTGTAATCTAAAGTTTGAGTACACTTTTGTAGTTCAGCTTTAATCACTAAAATGCTATGGAGCTGCAATACCCCATATAGCCATGAATGAAGGTGGCGCTGTTTGTGCAAGAAAAAAACAAAACAGATTTTTTTCATGTTATACACCTTTCTTAAGATTATTAAAAAAAAGCAACCTGCCATACATTTATTGTCTTTTGTTTTAAGCTGTCACTGGCTTGAATGGTAGCAGAGAATGGAGGCTTAATCTGTTGTCAATGACCCAAACAGATCACTCCGTTATATTATGTCTGACACCCCCTCTCTCAAGTCAGCTAATCTATACAATCTAATCAGTCATTTGATCCACAGATCAGGAAATGTCTATACTGCAGAGCACATATATTGGCATGCCGTAATCATTCAATGTGCCTTGCAATTGACCAGAGGGCGCTCCATAACGAAATAAATAAATATATATGTACAACCTTTAGTTAGGTAGAATTAATCAATTAGCAATCAGGCTCATTGATAAACGTGGGTCGATGGTCACTATTGACCTGTTGTGGTCACCTTGTCACGGCATTAACAGGTTTCAGAAATGGAGAATGTATTCTGGCAGTTCAGCATGAGTCAAGAAAATCAAGAACGGACACAAAAATTTGGGTCCCAGAAAAAAATCTTAGAATGGACTTGGGCCCTCGAAAGCTGTAAAAGTTAAAGAGTTGAGATGAGTACATTTATTAAAGTAGAATTTAATTTTTACAAATATTTGTATTCTCCAGACTAAGGATTTTTTTTTTAATTCTCTCCACGCAACTTCAGCATTATGGAGGTAAGATGTGGATGCCATTTTGCTGAACTGTCCCGCCACCGTCTGTTTTTTGGCCTGCTTCACTCTAGGCCGGGGATCCCAGCTTGTCCGGGCCTCTGATGTCTCTGCACACTGTGAGGTAAAGGAGCACAATGTGGATGCCCAGACTAGGCCACAGGCAACGCATGTTGTGGTTGAGCTGGAAGCCTCGGCCTAGTGTGAAGATGCTGAAGAAGATGTCTTCAACCAGGGAAGGAGAAAAGAGGCGCGGAGGACCACATGATATGGCTGCGGGGGCGGCAGGGCAGGTGAACTGTGTAGATAGTATTACTTTCTTTTTTAGTTTTTTTCATGACCCCAGAGCATAATTAGGAACATTCAATTTGCACGGGATGACTTCAATGCAAATAAGATTTCCTTGTAAAATTTTTACGATTTGGTGAATTTGATTCTTAGCAGATAAAGGAAAACTGTGGGAGCATTCTTACCACGGACCCCACAGAAGGAGGAGTGGTTTCTCTATTTGGTAAGTATGACGCTAAACCCAAGTGTTGATGTGGCACCCCAGGGGTCTGGTTTCCACAGTAACGGCAGTGTTATGTCTGAGAGCAGGTGGGAAGTCTCTTGGTCAGGAATCCTATGCATGCCACACCTCCTGCCCAGTCCTGGGAGGGGAAGGACTTCCCCTATATAAACCTGGGGCTGAGGCAGGGTTAGGGAGTTCAGAGGGAGAGTGCAGCCAGGAGGGCTGACAGGGAGCTGTGGCTCCGGCTGGGCCTAGCTCCTGGGCCATGCCAGAAGTAGAGAAGAGAAACAGCTATGGGAAGAAACAACAGGAGCTCTGTGGGAGCAGTGCTACAAGGAGTCAGGGGCTGGCAGCTGCAGAGCTCGCCCTGACTGAGAAGTTATCACCGGACCCGGAGTCCGAGGCTGTGGGGACTAATCCTTACCCAGCAGCAGAAACCGACCGGCAGGGGATTGCAGGTCCTCTGGCCCAGAAACCCGAAGGCACGGTCACACGCGTGGGACCAGCACCGCCATCGTGGAGCGGAAGCCATTAGAAGGCCCCGAGTCACCGGCCATACGGGTGAGCACCACACGGTACACTCAGGGACGTGGGCTACTTTTACCCGCCTCTAGCAAGGTAGCCAGAAGAGTACAGTTAGCTGGGAAGGCCTACAACTCCGCCTAGCCAGGGGAGATCCCATCTGCTCAAGGACTGACCAGGCCCCGATCGCTAGCAAGTACTCTGGGAGGGTCTATCTTTGTCACCAGTAAAGATCCTGAACTACACGCATCGTCTCTGAGTGGTTCCTGCTACCCCCATCATCCACGTCGGCTGCCCTGAGGCCATACCCCTCCCGTTGGGGGTTATACCATCCCCGCTGCACCATCCTTCCACCGGCCTCAGCGGTCTGCCCTGCAGCGGCAGCTCCAAAGCTGCATTCAACGGGTGGCGTAGTCATCCAACATCTACTGCTAATAGACTCGCCACTTAGTTTGACTCCCTGGGCACGGACCGGGTCACCGCCACGAGACTACTACCCCCATCTGATCCGGCTCCGGGTAAGCCCCCGTGCACGCGATGCCGCACGACACAGAAGGCCCAGGGGCGCGTCATTGACCATAAGCAACACCAATTCCTTACGTTTACTGTATGTCATGACTGGTTACAGATAGAAACTACTTTGTGTTCTGTGATGCTCTTAGGCTGTGTGCCCACTATGCGTTTTTTAAGTGTTTCCGCAGTGGCAATTCCGCTGCAGAAACACTTGAAAAACGCTTGGTAGAAGGTCTGCAATGTTCCCCAATGATAATCCGCATGTGCTGTGCACATGCTGGGGAAATTTCCGCTGCGGATTATCATTGCGGAAAAATCCGCAGCACTACCAATTATTTTGCGGAATCGCGGCTTTTTTGCCGCCATTGATTTGCATTGGAACGCATGGAATCCGCATCACTCCATCTGTAGATGCGGATATTAAGCGTTTCAATGTGCGGATGGTACCCGGGTTTGGAGAAGAGAAGACTCTCCTCCAGACTCGGGTACCATAGTACCTGTGAAAAAGAAGAATAAAATAAAAAATATACATTATACTCCCCTTCTGATGGCCCCGGTGTCCTTGTCCTGGCTTCCCGGCAGCTCGCGATGGTCTAAAAGGACGTCCTTTAGTCATGTGACGGGTCACGCGACCGCTGACGTAGGCAGTCGTGTGACCCGTCACATGACTAAATGACGTCATGGCAGGTCCTTTTAGACCACCGCGAGACACCGGGGACACCGGACGGATCGGATAAGGACACCGGGGACCATCAGAAGGTAAGTATAATATTTATTTTTTATTTTTTACCATTCTTTTACGGTCACACTATATAAATCCATGCCGTTTGCATGGATTTATATAGTGTGAACAAGTTGTCAAGCACTTTCCAAGTGATGCTAAAATCGCTTGGAAAGTGTTTGACAACCCGCGTGCGGAAATGCATGTGAAGAACACTTCACTTCCGCTTGTCCCTGGCAGGAAAAACGCATGTAAAATCCGCATGTACAATCCGCATGTACAATCCGCATGCGTTTTTTCTGCCAGGGAGATGCAAAAACGCTCAGGAAAAATCCTGAGCATTTCTGCATCGTGGGCACATAGCCTAACAATACTTTACACTATGCCGCTGTGTCACCCAGGGGGATATAGGGGACTCGGTACCTTGTTTAGGATGTCACGGCAGTCGGCTCCCGGGCTCGTACTCTGGGGTCTCTCTTGAAAAAGGGGGTTATTTAGTGTAAAGTTCGTTTCGTGACGCCACCTGTGGCTTCCGGTAAAGGTTACCGGCGATGCTGCAGACCTCCGGGGGTGATGGGATGGCAGCTGGGATGTTTCCGCTCCCCACAGGTGGAGCTAGCACCCGGGGCATTGTAGATGGAAGGGATGCAGGTGCGAGATGGCCAGGTCAGGGGGAATGACGGACACTCAGACAGGGGATTCGCTTCAGTACCTTTACTGGTGTAACGGCAGGTATGGTCTAGGGTACTTGCTAGGAAGGGTGCACTTCAGGACTTCTCCCCAGTGAGCGGGTATAAGGCCTCCTGATCCGTGTCTCCCTCCCTAAGCTTCTAGTCAGCCTGAAACTTGACCTAGCTTCTGTGTTGTGTTGCTCTTTCACCTGACCGCTTGGTAGTAGGACCTTTCTTTGGCAACCGCTATCCCTGCACGCCGGGGCCTTCGTGGTTCCTAGTCCTGTTATTGCTGGTAGCTTCAGGATGACCAGGGGTCTGGAAGCCTCCTGGTAAGCCGGTAGTCCCTACTGGTTATAGAGGACCCTGTAGGCACGGACCCGGTGTCCGGTTTGTGTCTTGGGGTGAGCCTATGATGCTCCTCTGCCCCCTCAACTCCTCTCTCCTCTCCTTACTGCCTCCGGCCACACTCGGGGCCCTCAATTCAGCAGCAGACGTGCTGCATCTTCACTGCTCTCAGTGGCAGCACACTCTCTGAACTAGTAACTGAACTGCCTGGCTCCACCCTCCATATATATATCCCTATCAGGGGTCCCTCTGGCGGTATGAGGTGGAAGGGTGGAGGTGTCTGCATGTAATGAGGGCCTCTTGTGGAGAAGTGCATCCATGCACCCTTTTGGGTCCTGTGGTACCTGTGAACAGCAGGGTGCCACACCGCCATGGCAATAATAGGAAAATAATAATAATAATAATATCAATATAGAGATGAGGGAATCGATACACCCGACCCCGATGCAGTGACCTAGTCAATATTTCATGGCTGCCAGGTGAAGCGCCTCCTACCTGCTAGCATTCTCTTTTGATTAGCCGTCCTGGTGCAACGTCATGTCATCACGCCCTTATTTTCGGTTTAGAGTTTTGAGATTGAAAGGCAGATTCATTTGACCTTTATTATGTTATGTACTGTATATAGAGGTGTTATCAGTCATTGTACAGGAGGAGGTAAGCTGTGATATCACCTATTGTGAATGATGTATCCTGTGTTACCTACAGTATATAGAGGTGTTATCAGTCATTGTACAGGAAGAGAAGGTGAGCTGTGACATCATCTATTGTGAACGATGGATCCTACTGTATATAGAGGTGTTATCATCATTGTACTAGAGAAGGAGGAGGTGAGCTGTGACATCAGCTATTGTGAATGGTGTATCTGTGTTACCTACATTATATAGTGGTGTTATCAGTAATTGTAGAGGAGGAGGAGGTGAGCTGTGACATCACCTGTTGTGAATGGTGCATCCTGTGTTATCTACTGTATATAGAGGTGTATACCTACTATATTTACAGGTGTTACCTGTCATTGTAATCCTAATTGTGATGATAATGAGACTGCTGAAAAGTCTTCTGTACAGAACAGAAAGTATGAGCCTAGTCATATGCCTAGTAAAATAGTAATATAGAAAAAATGAAAAAGCATTATCAAACATTAAAAAAATACTTTAAACATGAGCATAAAAACAATCTAAGCAATACATGACTTACTGATGACACACTTCCTTTAATACTGTGAAAATAATATAATTTTTCATGAAAAATCCAACCTATCCAATCATCAGAGAACGGAGCTGAAGTCGTCTATAATCATTCTTATGGATAAGAAGAAAAACCCAACAGTGCAAACATACGTAACTGCTCAGTGATTTTAATATAAAGAAGAAATACCCTTTTTGGACTTGTTTTTACATTTTGTTTCGTACAGCTGCTTGTATTACGAAACGTTGCCATTGTTTGCCAAGAAAGATCAGAAACCTTTGAGTGGGGAAAAAAAAGATTTTTTTTTTGCCCAGTTTGGCAGCCATGAAAGGCAATTTAAAGAATTATTCATTTCATCCAGCTTGATATGGCATAAATATAATGGCATATTTGATTAAAGACTAATATCGCCAGAATACTGTAGAATTCATGCCTAATCCCACTGCGAATTCTGAAACCTGTTCTCGGTTCATGTTTTATGCAGAGAAGTAACGAAACCTGTGGAGACAGCCCCGGGCGTTAGTAATTAAAATATAAGCAGGCGCCACTTGACCTACAGGCATATTAGGATATAACCCTTCACCTTCCAAATTAGAAAAATATCGGCACCTCCTTGTGAACCAAAAAATTAAAAAAAAAATTATGCATTGGCCCAAAATCCACCATGAAACGCCCCCCTTCATATAACCTGACTCGTCCCTTTTCTCTATGTTCACAGATATAATATAGAGACAAAGCAATCAAACAAAAAGCCATTGGGATGAACACAATGGATATAAGACACAGGCGGCTGATGTATGCACTGAGCAGAGAAAACCAATTCTTCCCATTGAAAACACATATAATAACCCACTCCTGCCTCTGCTGTTCCTTCGGCTCGTACAAGTGATAGACTATCGACTGTAGGCGGAGGAAAATGGCTCAACACAAATTGATTGCTGTTCGGCATTAGGACAGGAGTAAACTCACTGGAAAAAAAAAGTGAATATTTCATCCTTTAAACTTTAAGCCGGCTGTAAAGCGAATGGCAAATGATTAGGTGCTCGAGAACGATCAATCTGTGCTTGGGTTGCGCCAAGTCTAGTACAATAGTTTCGTTTGATGAAATGTTGCTTTGCTCATGGATGATTTATATAGAGGAGGATCGCAGGTTTTGTGTTCGGTGACTGAGCCACTTACAGAAAAAGTGATTGTGGTTAAAAGAAAAACAAAAGGACTGATCGCCTGATTGATTCTTTCTGATGTTATGGTGCAACAAAGGTAGAAGAACAGTCACGGTTGTTTCAGGATATAGAACACATGTTTTTTTATATGCTGAGCGAGTGCAATGGGTCGCTTGAGACCTCTTGGTTTCCAGTATGACAAATATACCTGAGCATTCTATAATATATATTATACTATGTATAACACTTGCCGACTTTTATAAACTATTGTCCAAAAAGTCAGGTTTGGGTTTGCAAAAACAAAGGCCCCTTTTTCATGCCATTGTCAATCCAGAACCCTCTTCTGTGCCCTCAGTGTGCCTTTGGGCACCAAGGTTCACTATCACCACAGATGAAATTCTGGGGAGTGCGGCCTTACAGGTAGTTAGTGAGGTAGCTGGAAGACTCGTCAACTTTTCTAGGTGTCTAGGAGGTCTTCCCTTTTTTTCAGGAGCTCTCATTGACCTTCTGGATGTCAGGGAGGTCTTTGGTTTATTTATAAGAGTCTACCTGGACCTTCTGGGAGTCTAGGGCGTCTTTCATTTTTTTTACTGGAGCCACCTAGTCTGGGAAGTCTTCCCCTCTGGGAGTTTGGGAGGTTTTCCTCTTTTTACACGAGCCCACTTATAGGTGTATGGGAGGTCTTCCCTTTATTTACAGGAGCCTTCCTGGACCTTCTGGGAGTCTACGATGTCTGCCCTTTTTTCCAGGAGCCCACATAGATCTTCAGGGAGTCTGGGAAGTCTTTCCCTTTTTACAGGAGCCCTCCTTGACCTTCTGGGAGTCTAGGTGGTCTTCCCTTTTTTACAGGCTCCTACATGGACCTTCTGGGAGTCTTGGTGATCTTCCTTTTTTACAGAGTCCCCATAGTGATTCTCAAAGAGTTGGCCAGGAATGACATTAAGTGTCACAGATTGTGATGACATCTAACTATTAGAGATGAGAAACTCCATTGAAGTTTGAATTTTCCCGATTCACCAAATTTCCCCAAGTAATTTGATTCACACCTTGAATTGAGAGTACTCCAAAACCTTCAATTGCCATGAAAATTGTGTATGACACCATTCTCTTTTCCACACATACTAATGCTCTTCTTTTGATCTTCTGCAATGTGTAAAATAGCAGATGACATTTGAAGTAATTTGAGCAAATTTACTGGGTTGAGCAAATTACAAAGAAAAAAATGCAAAGTCAATTTGCATCTAATCTATTTGCTCATCACTACTAACTATGAAGAATCAATGAATAGAGAAACATTCTGAAACAACCAAAAATACATAAGATATAGGAGAATTGTAATTAAGGTAATAGAAAATTCTGGTCTAGGGTGGAGTCTTCTCAAAATGGGGTTTACTGTATGTAAAGGTTGCCATACACACTGGGTTATTGTGGGCCTAACCGGCTGATTTTGTTGGTGGTGGTGACAAATGTTGGGTGAAAAATTGGATCAAATAGAAGGATTTTACATTTCTTGATCTTTTTGTTCTCATCGGAGCACAGCTTATTTCCATCTTTCCATTTAAAAGACATGCATGGTCATCTAAATCAAGCATGCAATTGTGTGGGGGAAGGTCAGGAAGAATAGCTGAGGACTGAACAATTTTTTGGCTTTATAGTCAGCTTGAGATCGATGTGGTTACGCAACCTAATCCAAATGATGGGACTCCAACCTAATGTCTCCCACTTTGACTTTGATTCAGCCAATCTCTAGACATTTTTACAACACAATTTGGTGGCTACTCTAAGAATAATGACCAAGGAAATATCTTACCACTTACATGAATTCAAGGGTGAAGAACAAGGAGATTCCTTAGACTCTGCACCTCAGTTAAGGATTGCAATTAAGAGTCTCCTTCTTTGAAGAGAACCATCACAATGTGTAAAGGAGGTTATGTTTGATCCTTGTTCACCTGCTAAAGACATCATAATTGCTTTGGCCCAATATCAATAGTATGCTCTTCTACTATGATTCTGAGGATGAGGAGTGCCAACAAGACCCGGTCTGAATTTATACCAATGTGTTAATTATACCTATAGGATACACTGGTCATTTTGATTTGGTTGAGGAGCAAATCCTTGGGTCTAGTGTGACGCTCGCAGCCCTCCCTGGGAAGATGGGGGTACTCGGATCCGGGTCAAATGTTTGGTGGGTTGTAGCCGTGGCCTGGACCCGTTCCGTGCCCAGGGCCGTCACATTAAAAGGTTTAATGGGCATTCAGGGTTGGTGTACATCGAGTGGTTGTATTGACTACGCCACCTGTGGTTTCTGGTGATCCTCCACCAGTGCTGCGCTCAGTCCTCCGAGGCGGGATGTAGTGGCAGCAGAAGATGGTGCTACTCCCCACAGGCAGGGCAGGGCCTCAGGGCAGAGAGGACAAGAGGATGGGAATTGTAGTGGGAGCTGTGGTGCGGTGTCGTGCGGTGCCACGTTGCAATAAGAAACCGGAGGCCATAGGGGTAGTCTTCCAAGCTTTACTCACGGTAGAATGCACAGCCGCAAGGCTTCTCCCTGCTCCTCACGGCGTGCTGTGGCCACCAGGACCGGGGGTCGACAACCTCCGAGTAGTTCAGGTGCTTTCGTCAGGACCCCGTGACGCGCCCCTGGGCCTTCTGTGTCGTGCGGCATCGCGTGCACGGGGGCTTACCCGGAGCCGGATCAGATGGGGGTAGTAGTCTCGTGGCGGTGACCCGGTCCGTGCCCAGGGAGTCAAACTAAGTGGCGAGTCTATTAGCAGTAGATGTTGGATGACTACGCCACCCGTTGAATGCAGCTTTGGAGCTGCCGCTGCAGGGCAGACCGCTGAGGCCGGTGGAAGGATGGTGCAGCGGGGATGGTATAACCCCCAACGGGAGGGGTATGGCCTCAGGGCAGCCGACGTGGATGATGGGGGTAGCAGGAACCACTCAGAGACGATGCGTGTAGTTCAGGGTCTTTACTGGTGACAAAGATAGACCCTCCCGGAGTACTTGCTAGCGATCGGGGCCTGGTCAGTCCTTGAGCAGATGGGATCTCCCCTGGCCAGGCGGAGTTGTAGGCCTTCCCAGCTAACTGTACTCTTCTGGCTACCTTGCTAGAGGCGGGTAAAAGTAGCCCACGTCCCTGAGTGTACCGTGTGGTGCTCACCCGTATGGCCGGTGACTCGGGGCCTTCTAATGGCTTCCGCTCCATGATGGCGGTGCTGGTCCCACGCGTGTGACCGTGCCTTCGGGTTTCTGGGCCAGAGGACCTGCAATCCCCTGCCGGTCGGTTTCTGCTGCTGGGTAAGGATTAGTCCCCACAGCCTCGGACTCCGGGTCCGGTGATAACTTCTCAGTCAGGGCGAGCTCTGCAGCTGCCAGCCCCTGACTCCTTGTAGCACTGCTCCCACAGAGCTCCTGTTGTTTCTTCCTATGCTGCTTCTCTTCTCTACTCTTGTTCTCTCTCTCTCTCCTAACCCTGCCTCAGCCCCAGGTTTATATAGGGGAAGTTCTTCCCCTCCCAGGACTGGGCAGGAGGTGTGGCATGCATAAGATCCCTGACCAAGAGACCTCCCACCTGCTCTCAGACATAATATTGCTATTATTGTGGAGACCAGACCCCTGGGGTGTCACATTTCCCCCTAGTGAAATTTAGTACTCCGGGACTAAACATATTTTACAAAAACATAACAGGGTATAACAACAACAATAAAATACAATAAGGAAACACATAAAGATGGTCACGGTGTGTCCGCAACCGGGTGCAGTCTTTGAAGAAAACAAAGGTGTCCATTTCACCAAAACAGGGAGACGTAACCAGGTAGGGGTCTGTCCTGCCCCGAGTCCTTAACAGTCTTTAGTCCGTCCTGGGTTACGCTCCAACTATATACACAAAGGATTCCCGGTAAATCCACCAAAGACTCCTGTAAATAACTAGAAACACAAAATTATACACAAGCAACAATAACAGATAAACATTAATAAAATAACTTAAACACTTAGATCCTCCACCGTACGGGCAGCTGGCCTCTAGTGACCCTAGTGGACCTACGAAGCTGGTTGACTGGTCCTGAGCTACAGGGTATAGGAGCTGTCAAGGGTAAACTGGGCAGCCGTCTACGGACCCTTTGGCTCACTAGGGGTATGGCAGGCTCACTATAAGCAGAGGGTTGATCCTCCTGGTCTGCTTGTGTGGAGTCTTCTGCCTCCTGGACCGGCTGTTCTTCCAGCTCTACCGGTTGCTCTGTAAGTACTTGGGATTCTGGTTGGAGGAACGTGAGGACAGGTACCACAACTGCACCATTGACTTGAGTCCAGGACCGAGGGAAGTCTCCGAGCACAGTACTAACCATATCTTTCCCTTCCTCTACGGGTCGAGGGTCTTCTTGTTCCTCTTCAGGGTTCCGTAGCTGTTCGGGACACTTCTTCAGGTGATCCCGGGATACAATGGTTGTGGTTTCCCCTCCGTCTTTGCTGATGGTACAGACCTTCGGGTTGTCGTGGCTTGAGGGCAGTACGGTGTACGGGTCCTTCTCCCACTGGTCGTCCAACTTATGGAGCCGTCTTTTCCTCTTCAAGACCTGCTCTCCGGGCACCAGGGGAACAGCGGGAGCATACTGGTTGTAAGTTTTCTCTCGTCTTTCCCTAGCTTGACAGAGACTACGCTCCACGCTCTCCTGTACTTTCCGGTACTGCTGCTGCCTCTCTGTGTCCCAGTCTGCTTCTGGTGAAGTGTCCTCGGGTGTCAGGACTCCCATCTCCAGGTCAACAGGTAGCTTACCAGGTCTTGCCCTCATCAGGTAAGCCGGGGTACAGTTAGTGGAACCTACCGGGATGTGGTTGTATAGGTCCACTAGGTCGGGTAACCTCTCGGGCCACAGACTGCGTTCTTCCAGGGGCAATGTTTTTAGAAGATCTATCACCACCTGGTTCATTTTCTCACAAAGTCCATTAGTTTGCGGATGATAGGGTGTCGTCCTTATCTTCCGGCAGCCATACAGAGTGCAGAAATCTTGGAAGACCTCCGCTGCAAAGGCAGGTCCCTGATCCGTCAACACTTGGTCCGGGTACCCGTGTGGACGGCAGAAATGCTGCTGGAAGGCTCTAGCTGCTGTTCGAGCTGTTAAGTCCTTGACGGGGACGACAACCAAGAACCGGGAGTAGTGATCCACGATGGTTAGTGCGTAGACGTAGCCACTTCTGCTTGGGGTCAGTTTTACATGATCCAAGGCTACCAGTTCCAACGGCTGCCGGGTGACGATGGACTGCAGGGGAGTCTTCTGGCTGGCACGGTCCTTCCTTCTTAGGTTGCACGGGCCACAGACTCTGCACCACCTCTCGATGGTTCCTCTCATGCCCACCCAATGGAACCGCCCGCGCAGCAGGAACTCCAGCTTCTTCCATCCGAAGTGCCCAGCTCCGTCGTGGTATGCCTCCATCACCATAGCTGCGTCTCTTCTTGGCACCACTACTTGCCAGATTAATTAATGCGTCCGGGAGTTAACCATTCTGCGGCACAACTTCCCCTTATAAAGGAACAGTCGACTCTTCTCAGCCCACAGTTGCTTGGCTTCCTCCGGAGCGTCTGGGTCAAGGCGTGCATCTGGCCGAGTCAGCATCTCCTTTACCAGTCGGACGGCAGGGTCACTGTCTTGCGTCTCCGCCCAGTTGTAATGAGGTAAAGGGTTGAACGTAGCGGATTTACTCCTTACACGGTGGGAATACTGGATAGTCCCATGACGGTGGAATGCGGGGAGTTCAACTTCTTCCAGTCCCTCTGAGTCTTCCCCTACGTCCGGTAGATTTGGCATCTTGGACAGGGCGTCCGCGTTGGTATTGGAGCGTCCTGCCCGGTATTTGATTGTAAACTCATAGTTGGACAAACGGGCCATCCATCTCTGCTCTAGGGCACCGAGTCTTGCTGTGTCCAGGTGTGTCAACGGGTTGTTATCCGTGTACACGGTGAACCGGGAAGAAGCGAGGTAGTGCTTAAAGCGTTCGGTGACTGCCCACACCACTGCCAGGAACTCTAGCTTAAATGAGCTGTAATTTTCAGGGTTTCTTTCGGTGGGTCGCAGTTTTCGGCTGGCGTAAGCAATTACCCGTTCTTTCCCCTGCTGAATCTGGGACAGTACGGCTCCTAGCCCGATGTTACTGGCGTCGGTGTAGAGGATAAAGGGCTGGCTATAATCAGGGTATGCCAGGATTTCATCCCCCGTGAGGGCCATCTTCAGCTGGCGGAAGGACTCTTCTTCCAGCTTCTCCCATCTGAAGGGTGGCTTCTGGTTCTTGGCCTTCCTGGACTGGCCTATCAGGAGGTCCTGCATAGGAGCTGCCTTTCTGGTGAAACCGGGAATAAACCTTCGGTAGTAGCCTACCAACCCGAGGAACTGCCTCACTTCCTTAACGCTGGAGGGGCTTGGCCATTCCTTAATTGCGGTGATCTTATCAGGGTCGGGAGCCACTCCGTCAGCACTCACCACGTGTCCCAGGTACTGCACCTTTGGCTTCAGGAGGTGACACTTAGAGGGTTTCACCTTCAGGCCATAACTTGCCAGGGCTTCGAACACTTCCGCCAGGTGTTTCAGGTGGTCC
Organism: Phyllobates terribilis; assembly: GCF_046119375.1. Classification (NCBI taxonomy): domain Eukaryota; kingdom Metazoa; phylum Chordata; class Amphibia; order Anura; family Dendrobatidae; genus Phyllobates; species Phyllobates terribilis. The sequence continues at coordinate 59,763,793 of NW_027362767.1, forward strand.
TCATAAGTCTTGGAATATACGATGACATCGTCCAGGTACAGCAGGACCGTCTCGAAGTTTCTGTGTCCCAGACAGCACTCCATTAATCGTTGGAAGGTTCCTGGTGCATTGCAGAGTCCGAACGGCATACAAGTAAACTCGCTAAGTCCCATCGGGGTGGTGAATGCGGTCTTCTCCCGGTCCGCCTCTGCTACAGGAACCTGCCAGTACCCGCTAGTGAGATCCAAGGTAGAGAAGAAGTTAGCAGATTTTAAAGCAGCCAAAGACTCCTCTATCCTTGGTAAGGGGTACGCATCCTTGTGTGTGATTCGGTTGATTTTCCGGTAATCTACACACATTCTCATGGTGTTGTCTTTCTTTTTGACTAAGACTAGTGGGGCTGCCCAGGGGCTACAGCTATCCTTGATTACCCCAGCCTCCTTCATGTCTCTAAGCATCCCCTTGGCGTGTTGGTAGTGCGCAGGGGGTACGGGTCGATACCTCTCTTTTATGGGAGGATGGTCTCCCGTGGGGATGTGGTGTTCCACCCCCTTGACTCGCCCGAAGTCTAACGGGTGTTTACTAAACACTCTCTCGTACTCTTGAACCACCCGATAGACTCCCTGTTTCTGATGGGAGGGAGTGGAGTCAGTACCCAAATGTAGTTGCTGACACCAATCCTCCATTATTTTCTTAGAGCCGTTACCTTCCACCGGGTGAGATGGAGGCAAGGGTTCCACAGACTGTATAGAATTTTGGTTGATGGTGTATAATTTGGCTAGCGTGGCATACCGGGGTAGGTACACTTCCCTCTTCCCGATATTTATTATGCGAACGGGCACCCTCCCATGGCGTACATCAACCACCCCCCGGGCTGTCAAAATGGTGGGCCTACTGTCTGAATAGGCTGGTTCTACCATTGCTTGGTAATCTCTACCTCTCAGACCAATAGCTGCCCGACACCAAATCATCATTTCACTTTTCGGGGGCATGGCAATAGGGAAAGGGTCACACATTCTTACGCTACCAATCTCACCGCCGGAGAGTTCCACCTGTTGCCGTCGCATCAGTGCCCGGATCTCTTTCTGGAGCACTCTCTGCTGGCTGGAGCTGGCGTTCTTGGCAACCTGCTGTAAAATGAAAATCACCTCTGCAAGACAATTTTCAATCACATTAGTTCCTAGAGTTATCTTTGGGTGACTCTCACGCTTGTCAATGTCTACAATGATCAGTCCCTGTGCTGCCAGTTCGACTCTACCGATTTTAATGGTCATCTCTTTAAATCCGATCTGCGGCACGGGTTGACCATTGCTGGCGATGATACTCAAGTCGTCGTCAGGGTAGCGGGTTATATCCGAGTAATTCCAGTACTGCTTGAAGAGCACGTACGGGATGGTGGTGACCTGTGACCCGGTGTCAAGTAGGGCACTCATAGGAATGCCATCCAGTACCACAGGCAAGACTGGACGTCCTCCCACATATTTGTCGCGCCAGCTCGATGGGCCTGGTGATCTTTTTCCTGGGGGTTGGCCCTCTACCCCAGGTTGTGCCAGTTTAAAGGACAGTACCTTGCCATATGTCCGGGTTGATTGCAGCGGCGGCAGATGGGTTGTCCGTCCTCGTTGTATCGGTTGCTGGGTCTTCCTCTGGCCGGTGGGGTCCTCCTTGGTCGACGCCACGGGATGTCCTCCGGTCCGGATGCCAGCTGGATCTTCCCTGGAGTGGAAACCTGTAAAGACTGCACAGTTCGGGTTAGCGCAGCAACGCTTTTAGCTAGCTCTTGGACCTGATGGTGCAGGTCTGGAGCCGGGTCATTGTTCAAAGCCTGCGCATCAGCCCCCACAGGCCCTGCCGACAAGGGCGCCGCCTCCTGGTGGTAAGTGATAGCTGGGCGCCTGTGGGTCACAACGCCACCCGGTGCCGGTTCTCGGAGCACCCGGATGGCTCTGTCCCTGAACTGTGCAAAGTCCAGATGAGGATCCTGTAAGGCTATGGCCCGCAACTGGGTTCGGTGGACATTGCAATATAGTCCCTCTATAAATTGTTCGGTCAACAGCCTGTCCTCGTTTCCCACGCTGTCGGGGTCGGTCTGCTTAATGGCTCTCAGGGCCTCTTGTAGGTTTAGTGCATAGTCCCTTATACTCTCATGTGCTCGCTGCTTGCACCCATAGAATTTAAGCTTAATCTCGGCTGAGGTGCGGGTATCAAAGGTGTCCCTCAGCCGGGTTAGTATCCCTGCGACAGTCCTCCTCCCAGGTGGCCAGGACTTTACCTCCCTTTGGGCTGCCCCGGTTAGTTGGGCCACCAGGATGCTCACTTTTTGCTCTTCTGTGAGGGGGTACACCTGGAAGAGGCTATCCAGCTTTTCTCTAAAGTCATTCAGGGTATGTGACTCCCCTGAGTATTGGGGTAGCCAGGCTGCTCCCGGGATATAGGGCATGGTGAAAGGCATGACTGCAGCAGCGCTGGCGCTGGCGGGGGTTGAGGCAGTGAAGCTCTCCTCCGTATCCGACATCTTCCTCCCCCCCAGTGGACCATGGCCTACCTTGCGATGATCCTCTTCCGTAGGCCGCGGCTCCGCAGTGGATCGTCAGGGTCGAGGACCTTCCGTCGCGCTCCTGTGACGTCGGCGTCTGCTGGGCTCCTTCCAGGACCTTACGCAACGTCCGGACGTGAGGCGGGGCTTCAGTTCTCGCGCGCCTTCGGAGTCCACGCCCCTCTGCTTCCCGCGCGGTGTCTTCAAGATGGCGTCCAACGGCGGGAAAACTCCACGGATGGCGGGAAGAAGGCAGAAGATGGTGCCGGATGGCGGGAAAACTTCGCGGATGGCGGGAAGAAGGCAAAAGATGGCGCCGGATGGCGGGAAACTTCACCACTGGTAAGTTTGAACAGTCTTTTTCAGGCACGCAGTACCTGGTGGTTGCGGGCACGAAATCCTGCCGACTACGCCAAAAGTTGACGCGCCCCTGGGCCTTCTGTGTCGTGCCGCATCGCGTGCACGGTGGCTTACCCGGAGCCGGATCAGATGGGGGTAGTAGTCTCGTGGCGGTGACCCGGTCCGTGCCCAGGGAGTCAAACTAAGTGGCGAGTCTATTAGCAGTAGATGTTGGATGACTACGCCACCCGTTGAATGCAGCTTTGGAGCTGCCGCTGCAGGGCAGACCGCTGAGGCCGGTGGAAGGATGGTGCAGCGGGGATGGTATAACCCCCAACGGGAGGGGTATGGCCTCAGGGCAGCCGACGTGAATGAAGGGGGTAGCAGGAACCACTCAGAGACGATGCGTGTAGTTCAGGGTCTTTACTGGTGACAAAGATAGACCCTCCCGGAGTACTTGCTAGCGATCGGGGCCTGGTCAGTCCTTGAGCAGATGGGATCTCCCCTGGCCAGGAGGAGTTGTAGGCCTTCCCAGCTAACTGTACTCTTCTGGCTAAATTGCTAGAGGCGGGTAAAAGTAGCCCACGTCCCTGAGTGTACCGTGTGGTGCTCACCCGTATGGCCGGTGACTCGGGGCCTTCTAATGGCTTCCGCTCCACGATGGCAGTGCTGGTCCCACGCGTGTGACCGTGCCTTCGGGTTTCTGGGCCAGAGGACCTGCAATCCCCTGCCGGTCGGTTTCTGCTGCTGGGTAAGGATTAGTCCCCACAGCCTCGGACTCCGGGTCCGGTGATAACTTCTCAGTCAGGGCGAGCTCTGCAGCTGCCAGCCCCTGACTCCTTGTAGCACTGCTCCCACAGAGCTCCCGTTGTTTCTTCCTATGCTGCTTCTCTTCTCTACTCTTGTTCTCTCTCTCTCTCCTAACCCTGCCTCAGCCCCAGGTTTATATAGGGGAAGTTCTTCCCCTCCCAGGACTGGGCAGGAGGTGTGGCATGCATAAGATCCCTGACCAAGAGACCTCCCACCTGCTCTCAGACATAATATTGCTATTATTGTGGAGACCAGACCCCTGGGGTGCCACACCCGCACCAGAGTGTTCCTAGACTTTTCCCACTAGGTCTTCTCCTGTCCGTGTGTGGTACGTGTACTAAGGCCGGGTCTCCCTCTGGACTATGCACAGAACAAGGGTACAGGTGGCGACTCCGCTCCATCCGTTACCCGGTGGGATCCACTGAGCCTCCGGGCTTCTCCGACTAAGACTTAAAGTGACAGAGTCAGATATCGGGGGCCGGTACCCCTTTTGCAGCAGGAATCCCTCTGACTAGGCCAGAATAGTGAGGACAGGTGGCGTTTACCGCTCCGTCTGCATCCCCCTGGGATCCTTTTGCTTGCGGAGCTTTACTCCTCCGCTCCCCTCCAGGCCTTCTTGGATAGGGACCTTGACCGGGTAGAGACAGCCGTTAACTCTTGCCCGCTCCTCGTCTCAAGGCCAGAGCACGAGGACCGTGTCCCCATCAACTGCAGATTCACACAGAAAGCCACGTTCAGTGATGAAGATCACAATCAAAGACTATAAGCCCAAGATGGCTGTTTATTAAATATGAATTTTTGTTGTGTGACCTAAATGTGCGTCCTCCACCCTCACCCACTACCAGGTTCCCCCCTATCTCTTGGTTCCCCCCCATCTCCTCTTATCCCGGCTGGGGCAGCACCCTGGTGCCTATAAGCCCCCCTCAGGTGGGAGAGGTGTAGTGTTGGATGCCGAGGTGGGGTCCTGACAGTTACACCATCCTTACCTCGAAGGAGAGATACCACACCTCATTAAAGAGATGCAGTACCCCTGTGGCGATCAAACCCTCAGGGGCGCCACACTAGATAATCTTCAAGTTTCTGTAGCAGTTTGGTAGATTTTTTTCCTCGTTAGTTCTCTACTGGTTTATATTTTGGAAACTAGTCTAGAAGAACCATTGTTGGCTTGTAAGCAGGAACATCAGCTCTAACCAAAAAAATAGTCGGATTCATGGTTACAACGTCTGAACCCCATTGCTATTGTGCCTCCTTTCCACAGCCTTTCTCTGCCATTATCTCAATCATATCAATGGTTCAGATCTGTAGGGGGTCCTCATTAGCTTCATCCTCTTTAGCATTACTTCCGTTCAGCCGCTCATTAAGAGCAGCATTCGTCTCTGACTCAAGAACCTAGCAATAATCTTACACACTCATTAATTATATCTCACCTCAAGTGTGCCATTTTCTCCCAGCTGGCATCCCTGCCAAATTTCTACTTTTTCAGCTTCTTATATCCACTTTATTTAGCTCTCTCCCCATCTGCCAATTCACAATGCTAATTCTTTGCCAAGCTACCAATTTCTTACAGATTGAGATTCAAAATTGCAATTTTCACACATAGATCCCTTAATAGGAAAGCTTTGAGAAATCAGGTTAAGAGGACTTCATTGTTGGGTGGTGACCTGTTTCCATGTAGCTTTTGACAAATAATTCCAGAATCCCAATTAAACATCTACCTAATATCCAGGACATAGCTAGAGGAGGTGCAGTGTTAGACACATGGGCCTTTATGCCTCGGGAGGCACAAGCAAGATGACACCTGTATAATAAATAGCATAATGGAAGTGGGGGGCACTGTAGCATATTTTGCAGAAGAGCCCAAATTTTGCCTCTAAATAATATCACTTGACTTTTGTATATTTGTGTATTTTAATAACTATCACTTTTAAATGAAAAATTATAGTTTCCAATTTTGCCATTTTTTTTTAGTACCAAGTCTAACTGCTCTTTACAGTGAAGAGTGCTCTTCTATGCTCATACAGTCAAATACAGTCATATTTCAAAAAGTTGCAATCGATAAATCAGCAGAGAACATCTATAATCCTCAAACCTTCCCCACAACGACAAACATAAAAAAACAGCAACAGACATACAGATATAAAATGGACTTTCAAAAAAGATTTATGATTAAAAGAATGAAGCACAAATGAAAAACAGCCAAAAAAAAATGAATCCTAAACAAAAGAGAAAAGGTGCAAATGCAATAATGAATGGGGCCTGAAACCGGGCGTAACGATTGCAGTCGCAGAGGGTGTGACCATGACCAGGCCCATGCTGGAGGGGGGACTGACGACTCTAGCGCATATTTCAGATGGATGTGCTTCTGAGGACGCATATTCAGCTGAAATACATTGCGGTGCAGGGTCCCTACACAGCATTACATGTCGCCAGCCGATCAGAGGCCGTAAATTGACATCGGCGTGAAAATTATTGATGGTGCACTGCAGTGACATCACGTGCTGCCCATTGCTTGCACACTGAAGTCATCTGCTGGCTTCTACGCCGGCTATTGAAAAGGATGCCGAGTGTCAAGCGAGCAGAAAAAGATGAGTATAATCGTAGAATCTGTTTTTATATGTGTTAAAAAATAGCAGCAGAATGGGGGACATACAGTATATAACAGGATGGGGTCATGTATACCAGGATGGGGGTCATACACTATATACCAGGATGGGCCCAGGATGGGGGTCATATATACCAGGATGGGGGTTATATATATCAGAATTGGAAACATATATACCTGGATGCAGGACATATATACCAGGATTGGCCCCAGATGGGGGACATATATATAAGGATGGGGGTCATATATACCAGGATGGGCCCAGAATGGGGACATATACCCAAGGATGGGGAATATATACACGAGGATGGGGAACATATATAAGAAGATGGGGGTCATATATACCAGGATGGGAGACACATACAGTATACCAGGATGGGCACAGGATGGGGAACATATATACCATGATGAGGACATATATATCAGGATAGGCCCAGGATGAGGACATATACACGAGGATGGGGGTCATACATACCAGGATGGGCCCAGCATGGGGGACATATACACGAGGCTGGGGGACATATATACGAGGATGAGGGTCTTATATACCAGGATGGGCCTCTGATGTGGGACACATATACGAGAATGTGGGACATATATATGAGGTTGGAGGTCCTATTTACCATGATAGGGGACATATATAGCAGGAAGGGGGACATATATACCAAGATGGGGGGACATTACTACATAATGGGGCATGGGGGGCAGTGTGGGGGGAGGTCTAGTTATGCCACTGCCCGAAATGTTTTATGAAATTGAAAGCAATATATTTGTTGTTCCATACTTTTAACGTTCGATTTCAGCAAATCTATGGCTCTATGAACCAGGCAGAAAGTGAGAAAGTGTTTCAACCTTACATGGCCAAGAGGAGATCATTCCGCTTTGTTTTTTTGACACAAAATCGTATCTGAACTGTCTTTTATTTTCCAAACAATATAATAATTTAATCTTGTTGGCAGAACAAAGAAGAGAAAACACATATATAAAAAAACAAGTAAAATTGGAGCCAATGTCTGACGTCTAGTGCATCCAAAGTGCTACAAATTGAAATTTGATGTGCACATCAGAGCTTCTTCAAGCACTCGTCTGCTAAGCTAAAATCGTGATCAAACACGTCTCAGATGTAGTGGGATTGCTAATAATGGCTAGCATTGTATTTGTTTGTAAAGATAACCGCGTTTGATCTCCGTCTTGCTTTCGATTGTTAACTTTTAATTAATTCTTTATCCCAACTGCTCAATCCACATGATATTAAATCTTGCAACGGAGAAGAAGGTTTCAAGATGAGGATGAAAAAGGAAGCGTTGTACGTATCTAAGGGAACGTTAATCATCAAGACTTTGACGATGTATCGGCACCGGGGTCCAGATGGAGAGCGTCAGACGTGTTTATGCATCGGGAGGAAATTCAAAGAAAGATTTCACTGGGGAAGAAACAAAAAAGAACTACTTGTGTGACTTTTCTGCAATGACGGTAAAGGAAAGTAGCGAGAATCGTGCTGATGAAAGGGTTTCTTCGCGGCGGCCTTGATGGAATTTAGTTGCTTGAAATGATTATGGAAGACTGAACCTGATGACTAGAGATAAGCAAATCTTTAAAATGTTATTCTACATTGAAATTCCAAATTGGGAATTAAGGGGCAATATCAAATTAAAAAAATATTATATACTTCCAGAAACAGTGCTAGTCTTGTCCAGTGGCTGTCTCTGGTATTGCAGCTCAGGCCAATTTACTTGTTAAAGGAGTTGTCCAGGCTCGGGGTTGAAGTCTGCCATCAGTCTTTGTCATACATGTCAAACTCTGGTCTGTTGGCCAAATATGGCCTGCAGGGTGATTATATTTGGCCCGCAATGCCAGCACCGCCCCCTCCATCCTGGATGCCGATACAGTTGAAAGCAATGATGGAAGAGGGAAGCTTGCTAACACTTGATAAAGACCGGCAAAAGGTAGAAATGTTGTAATCTGGCGGAATAAACTACAATTTTGATATCTTGAACACCCTGGATTGGACGCTGTTTTTTCTTTTAGATGCTGCAATTTTTCCAAGTTGGTTCTGACGCGCCCCTGGGCCTGTGTCGCGCTGCGTTGCGCACGCGGGAGCTTACCCGGAGCCGGATCTCTTGAGGGTTGTAGTCTCGTGGCGGTGACCCGGTCCGTGCCCAGGGAGTCAAACTGAGCGGCGATGTAACAGCGGTAGATGTAGGACGACTACGCCACCCGTTGAATGCAGCTATGGAGCTGCCGCTGCAAGACAGTCTGCTGAGGCCGGTGGATGGATGGTGCAGCGTAGATGGTATAACCCCCAACGGGAGGGGTATGGCCTCAGGGCAGCAGATGTGGATGATAGGGGTAGCAGGAACCACTCAGAGACGGTGCGGTGTAATTCAGGGTCTTTACTGGTAACAACGATAGACCCTCCCGGAGTACTTGCTAGTGAACGGGGCCTGGTCAGTCCTTGAGCAGATGGGATCTCCCCTGGCCAGGCGGAGCTGTAGGCCTCCCAAACTGACTGTACTCTTCTGGCTACCTTGCTAGAAGCGGATATAAGTAGCCCACGTCCCTGAGTGTACCGTGTGGTGCTCACCCGTATGGCCGGTGACTCGGGGCCTTCTAATGGCTTCCGCTCCACGATGGCGGTGCTGGTCCCACGCGTGTGACCGTGCCTTCGGGTTTCTGGGCCAGAGGACCTGAAATCCCCTGCCGGTCGGCTTCTGCTGCTGGGTAAGAGTTAGTCCCCACAGCCTCGGACGCCAGGTCCGGTAAGAAAGCTTCTCAGTCAGGGCGAGCTCTGCAGCTGCCAGCCCCTGACTTGTAGTAGTATTGCTCCCACTGAGCTTCTGCTGTTTCTTCCTGTAACTGTCTCTTGTCTCTACTCTCCTTGACTCCTAACCCTGCTTCAGCCCCGGGTTTATATAGGGGAAGTTCTTCCCCTCCCAAGACTGGGCAGGAGGTGTGGCATGCACAGGATCCCTGACCAAAGGACCTCCCACCTGCTCTCAGACATAACATCTCTATCACTGTGGCAACCAGACCCCTGGGGTGTCACATTCCCCCCTAGTGAAATTTAGTACTCCGGGACTAAACATATTTTAGAAAAACATAACAAGATAAAAACAATAATAATACAATAAGAAAAACATATAAAGATGGTTACGGCATGTCCGTAACCGGGTGCAGTCTTTGAAGAAAAGCAAGGTGTCCATTTCACCAAAACAGGGAGACGTAACCAGGTAGGGGTCTGTCCTACCCCGAGTTCTTAACAGTCTCTAGTCCATCCTGGGTTACGCTCCAACTATGTACAAGGATTCCCGGTAATCCACCAAGGATTCCTAAAAGTAACTGGAAACACAAAATTATACACAAGTAACAATACACAGGTAAACATAAATAAAACAATTTATACACTTCAAATCCTCCAGCGTGCGGGTAACTGGCCTCTAGTGGCCCTAGTGGACCTACGGAGCTGACTGTCTGGCCCTGAACTACAGGGTGTAGGAGCTATCAAGGGTAAACTGGGCAGCTGTCTACCAGCTCTTTGTCCCACTAGGGGTCCGGCAGGCTCACTATAAGCAGAGGGTTGATCCTCCTGTTCTGCTTGTGTGGAGTCTTCTGCCTCCTGGACCGGCTGTTCTTCCAGCTCTACCTGTTGCTCCGTAGGTGCTTGGGATGCTGGTTGGAGGAAGGTGAGTACGGGTACCACAACTGCACCATTGACTTGAGTCCAAGACCGAGGGAAGTCCCCGAGCACAGTACTAACCATATCTTCCCTTTCCTCTACGGGTCGATGGTCTTCTTGTTCCTCTTCAGGGTTCCTCAGTTGTTCGGGACACTTCTTCAGGTGGTCCCGGGATACAATGGCTGTGGTTTCCCCTCCGTCTTTACTGATGGTACAAACCTTCGGGTTCTCGTGGCTTGAGGGCAGTACGGTGTACGGGTCCTTCTCCCACTGGTCGTCCAACTTGTGGAGCCGTCTCTTCCTCTTCAAGACCTGCTCTCCGGGTACCAGGGGAACAGCGGGAGCATACTGGTTGTAAGTTTTCTCTTGTCTTTCCCTAGCCTGACAGAGACTTCGCTCCACGCTCTCCTGTACTCTCCGGTACTGCTGCTGCCTCTCTGTGTCCCAGTCTGTTTCTGGTGAAGTGTCCTCGGGTGTCAGAACTCCCATTTCCAGGTCAACAGGTAACTTACCAGGTCTTGCCCTCATTAGGTAAGCCGGGGTACAGTTGGTGGAACCTACCGGGATGTGGTTGTATAGGTCCACCAGATCGGGCAACTTCTCAGGCCACAGATTGCGTTCTTCCAGGGGCAACGTTTTTAGAAGATCCATTACCACCTGGTTCATTTTCTCACAAAGTCCATTAGTTTGCGGATGGTAGGGTGTCGTCCTTATCTTCCGGCAGCCATACAGATTGCAGAATTCCTGGAAGACCTCCGCTTCAAAGGCAGGTCCCTGGTCCGTCAGCACTTGGTCCGGGTACCCGTGTGGACGGCAAAAGTGCTGCTGGAAGGCTCTAGCTGCTGTTTGAGCCGTTAAGTCCTTGACGGGGACGACAACCAGAAACCGGGAGTAATGATCCACGATGGTTAACGCGTAGACGTAGCCACTTCTGCTTGGGGTCAGTTTTACATGATCCAAGGCTACCAGTTCCAACGGTTGCCGGGTGACGATGGACTGCAGGGGAGTCTTCTGGCTGGCACGGTCCTTCCTTCTCAGGTTGCACGGGCCACAGTCTCTGCACCACTTCTCAATGGTTCCCCTCATGCCTACCCAGTGGAATCGCTCGCGCAGCAGGAACTCCAGCTTCTTCCACCCGAAGTGTCCAGCTCCGTCGTGGTATGCCTCCATCACCATGGCTGCGTCTCTTCGTGGCACCACTACTTGCCAGAGTAGTTCATGCATCCGGGAGTTAACCATTCTGCGGCACAACTTCCCCTTGTAAAGGAACAGTCGACTCTTCTCTGCCCATAGTTGTTTGGCTTCCTCCGGAGCGTCTGGTTCAAGGCAAGCCTCCGGGCGAGTCAGCATCTCCTTCACCAGTCGGACGGCAGGGTCGCTGTCTTGCGTTTCCGCCCAGTTGTAGTGAGGTAAGGGGTTCAACGTAGCAGCCTGCTTACTCCTTACCCGGTGGGAATACTGGATAGTCCCATGACGGTGGAACGCAGGGAGTTCAACTTCTTCCAGTCCCTCCGGATCTTCTCCTTCGTCCGGCAGGTTGGGCATCCTGGACAGGGCATCCGCGTTGGTATTGGAGCGTCCGGCCCGGTATTTGATTGTGAACTCGTAGTTGGACAGACGGGCCATCCACCTCTGCTCCAGGGCACCGAGTCTTGCCGTGTCCAGGTGTGTCAACGGGTTGTTATCCGTGTACACGGTGAACCGGGAAGAAGCGAGGTAATGCTTAAAGCGCTCGGTGACTGCCCATACTACGGCCAGGAACTCTAGCTTAAATGAGCTGTAATTCTCGGGGTTCCTTTTGGTGGGTCGCAGTTTTCGGCTGGCGTAGGCGATTACTCGTTCCTTCCCCTGCTGGATCTGGGACAGTACGGCTCCTAGCCCGATGTTACTGGCGTCGGTGTAGAGGATAAAGGGCTGGCTATAATCCGGGTACGCCAGGATTTCGTCCCCCGTGAGGGCCATCTTCAGCTGGCGGAAGGACTCTTCTTCCAGCTCCTCCCATTTGAAGGGCGGCTTCTGGTTCTTGGCCTTCCGGGACTGGCCTATCAGGAGGTCCTGCATAGGTGCTGCCTTTTTGGTGAAACCGGGAATAAACCTTCGGTAGTAGCCTACCAACCCGAGGAACTGCCGCACTTCTTTTACGCTGGAGGGGCTTGGCCATTCCTTAATTGCGGTGATCTTATCAGGGTCGGGAGCCACTCCGTCAGCGCTCACCACGTGTCCCAGGTACTGCACCTTTGGTTTCAGGAGGTGACACTTGGAGGGTTTCACCTTTAGGCCGTAACTCGCCAGAGCCTCGAACACTTCCGCCAGGTGTTTCAGGTGGTCCTCATACGTCTTGGAATATACGATGACATCGTCCAGGTACAACAGGACCGTCTCGAAGTTTCTGTGGCCTAGACAACACTCCATTAGTCGTTGGAAGGTTCCTGGTGCGTTGCAGAGTCCGAACGGCATGCAGGTGAACTCGCTAAGTCCCATCGGGGTGGTGAATGCGGTCTTCTCCCGGTCCGCCTCTGCTACAGGAACCTGCCAGTACCCGCTAGTGAGATCCAAGGTAGAGAAGAAGTTAGCAGATCTTAAAGCAGCCAATGACTCCTCTATCCTTGGCAAGGGGTACGCATCCTTGTGTGTGATACGGTTGATTTTCCGGTAATCTACACACATCCTCATGGTGTTGTCTTTTTTTCTGACTAAGACTAGTGGAGCTGCCCAGGGGCTACAGCTATCCCTGATCACCCCAGCCTCCTTCATGTCTCTAAGCATCCCCTTGGCGTGTTGGTAGTGGGCAGGGGGTACGGGTCGATACCTCTCTTTTATAGGAGGATGGTCTCCCGTGGGGATGTGGTGTTCTACCCCCTTGACTCGCCCGAAGTCTAACGGGTGTTTACTGAACACTCTCTCGTACTCCTGAACCACCCGATAGACTCCTTGTTTCTGGTGTGCGGGAGTGGACTCAGTACCCAGATGTAGTTGCTGACACCAGTCCTCCATGTTTTTCTTAGAGCCGTTACCTTCCTCCGGGTGAGATGGAGGCAAGGGTTCCACAGATTGTATAGAATTTTGGTTAATGGTATATAATTTAGCTAGCGTGGCATACCGGGGCAGGTACACTTCCCTCTCCCCGATATTTATTATGCGAACGGGCACCCTCCCATGGCGTACATCAACCACCCCCCGTGCTGTCAAAATGGTGGGCCTACTGTCCGAGTAAACTGGTTCTACCATTGCCTGGTAATCCCTACCTCTCAGACCAATAGCTGCCCGGCACCAAATCATCATTTCACTTTTTGGGGGCATGGCAATAGGAAAAGGGTCACACATTCTTACGCTACCAATCTCACCGCCGGAGAGTTCCACCTGTTGCCGTCGCATCAGTGCCCGGATCTCTTTCTGGAGCACCCGCTGCTCGCCGGAGCTGGCGTTCTTGGCAACCTGCTGTAAAAGGAAAATCACCTCTGCAAGACAATTTTCAATTACATTAGTTCCTAGAGTTATTTTTGGGTGACTCTCATGTTTGTCAATATCTACAATGATCAGTCCCTGTGCTGCCAGTTCGACTCTACCGATTTTGATGGTCACCTCTTTAAATCCGATCTGTGGCACGGGCTGGCCATTGCTGGCGATGATACTCAAGTCGTCGTCAGGGTAGCGGGTAATATCCGAGTCATTCCAGTACTGCTTGAAGAGCACGTACGGGATGGTGGTGACCTGTGACCCGGTGTCAAGTAGGGCACTCATGGGAATGCCATCCAGTACCACAGGCAAGACTGGACGTCCTCCCACATATCTGTCGCGCCAGTTCGATGGGCCTGGTGATCTTTTTCCTGGGGGTTGGCCCTCTACCCCAGGTTGTGCCCGTTTAAAGAACAGTACCTTGCCATATGTCCGGGTTGATTGCAGCGGCGGCAGATGGGTCGTCCGTCCTCGCTGTATCGGTCACTGGGTCTTCCTCTGGCCGGTGGGGTCCTCCTTGGTCGACGCCATGGGATGTCCTCCGGTCCGGATGCCAGCTGGATCTTCCCTGGGGTGGAAGCCTGTAAAGACTGCACAGTTCGGGTTAGCGCAGCAACGCTCTTAGCTAGCTCTTGGACCTGATGGTGTAGGTCTGGAGCCGGGTCATTGTCCAAAGCCTGCGCATCAGCTCCCACAGGCCCTGCCGACAAGGGCGCCGCCTCCTGGTGGTAAGTGATAGCAGGGCGCCTGTGGGTCACAACGCCACCCGGTGCCGGTTCTCGGAGCACCCGGATGGCTCTGTCCTTGAACTGTGCAAAGCCCAGATGGGGATCCTGTAAGGCCATTGCCCGCAACTGGGTTCGGTGGGTATTACAATACAGTCCCTCTATAAACTGTTCGGTCAACAGCCTGTCCTCGTTTCCCACTCCATCAGGGTCGGTCTGCTTAATGGCCCTCAGGGCCTCTTGCAGGTTTAGTGCATAGTCCCTTATACTCTCATGCGCTCGCTGCTTGCACCCGTAGAATCTAAGCTTAATCTCGGCTGAGGTGCGGGTATCAAAGGTGTCCTTCAGCCGGGTTAGTATCCCTGCGACAGTCTTCCTCCCAGGTGGCCAGGATTTTACTTCCCTTTTGGCTGCCCCGGTTAGTTGGGCCACCAGGATGCTCACTTTTTGCTCTTCTGTGAGGGGGTACACCTGGAAGAGGCTATCCAGCTTTTCTCTAAAGTCATGCAGGGTATGTGACTCCCCTGAGTACTGGGGTAGCCAAGCTGCTCCCGGGATATAGGGCATGGTGAAGGGCATAACTGCAGCAGCGGTAGCGCTGGCGGGGGTTGAGGCAGTGAAGCTCTCCTCCGTATCCGACATCTTCCTCCCCCCTAGTGGACCGTGGCCTACCTTGCGATGATCCTGTTCCGTAGGCCGCGGCTCCGCAGTGGATCGCCAGGGTTGAGGACCTTCCGTCGCGCTCCTGTGACGTCGGCGTCTGCTGGGCTCCTTCCAGGACCTTACGCAACGTCCGGACGTGAGGCGGGGCTTCAGTTCTCGCGCGCTTTCGGAGTCCACGCCCCTCTTCTTCCCGCGCGGCGTCCTCAAGATGGCGTCCAACGGCGGGAAAACTCCACGGATGGCGGGAAGAAGGCTGAAGATGGCGCCGGATGGCGGGAATCTTCACAGATGGCGGGAAGAAGGCTGAAAATGGCGCCGGATGGCGGGAATCTTCACCGATGGCGGGAAAACTTCACGGATGGTAAGTTTTAAAAGTCTCTTTTTCAGGCACGCAGTACCCGGTGGTTGCGGGCACGAAATCCTGCCGACTACGCCAAAGTTGACGCGCCCCTGGGCCTGTGTCGCGCTGCGTTGCGCACGCGGGAGCTTACCCGGAGCCGGATCTCTTGAGGGTTGTAGTCTCGTGGCGGTGACCCGGTCCGTGCCCAGGGAGTCAAACTGAGCGGCGATGTAACAGCGGTAGATGTAGGACGACTACGCCACCCGTTGAATGCAGCTATGGAGCTGCCGCTGCAAGACAGTCCGCTGAGGCCGGTGGATGGATGGTGCAGCGTAGATGGTATAACCTCCAACGGGAGGGGTATGGCCTCAGGGCAGCAGATGTGGATGATGGGGGTAGCAGGAACCACTCAGAGACGGTGCGGTGTAATTCAGGGTCTTTACTGGTAACAACGATAGACCCTCCCGGAGTACTTGCTAGTGAACGGGGCCTGGTCAGTCCTTGAGCAGATGGGATCTCCCCTGGCCAGGCGGAGCTGTAGGCCTCCCAAACTGACTGTACTCTTCTGGCTACCTTGCTAGAAGCGGATATAAGTAGCCCACGTCACTGAGTGTACCGTGTGGTGCTCACCCGTATGGCCGGTGACTCGGGGCCTTCTAATGGCTTCCGCTCCACGATGGCGGTGCTGGTCCCACGCGTGTGACCGTGCCTTCGGGTTTCTGGGCCAGAGGACCTGAAATCCCCTGCCGGTCGGCTTCTGCTGCTGGGTAAGAGTTAGTCCCCACAGCCTCGGACGCCGGGTCCGGTAAGAAAGCTTCTCAGTCAGGGCGAGCTCTGCAGCTGCCAGCCCCTGACTTGTAGTAGTATTGCTCCCACTGAGCTTCTGCTGTTTCTTCCTGTAACTGTCTCTTGTCTCTACTCTCCTTGACTCCTAACCCTGCTTCAGCACCGGGTTTATATAGGGGAAGTTCTTCCCCTCCCAAGACTGGGCAGGAGGTGTGGCATGCACAGGATCCCTGACCAAAGGACCTCCCACCTGCTCTCAGACATAACATCTCTATCACTGTGGCAACCAGACCCCTGGGGTGTCACAGTTCCTTGGAGTCAACAGGCGTCCATTTTGCTGAGTGCTGTCGGTTCCCTCTTCTTTGGAAGAGGGAAGCTGTCGCTCCCTCCCCCATCACTCTCCTTCTGCGTCTGACGTCTCAGCACAGCGGGCGCGATGATGCCACTATTTCGCACCTGCTGTGCTGAGCAGTTAAGCGCTTCAGAGAGCTTGCTGCTAAGACCAAGCAGCGGAGGAACAAGGAGAGGAGAGTACTTATTTTTATTTGTTTAATGTGGGGCCCATTATTCTGTATGGAGGACTGTGTGGGGCCCATTATACTGTATGGAGGATTATGTAGATCCATTATTCCGTATGGAGGACTATGTGGGGCCCATTATTCTGTATAGAGGACTATGTGGGGCCATTATACTGTATGGAGGACTATGTGGGGCCTATTATACTGTATGGCGGACTATGTGAGGCCCATAATACTGTATGAAGGACTATGTGGGGCCCATTATTCTGTATGGAGGACTATGTGGGGCCCATTATTCAGAATGGAGGACTGTGTGGGGCCCATTATACTGTATGGAGCACTATGTGGGGCCCATTATACTGTATGGAGGACTATTTGGGGCCCATTATACTGTATGGTGGACTTTGTGGGGCCCATTTTACTGTATGGAGGACTATGTGAGGCCATTATTCTGTATGGAGGACTATGTGGGGGCCCATTATTCTGTATGGAGGACTATGTGGGGCCCATTATTCTGTATGGAGGACTATGTGAGGCCATTATTCCGTATGGAGGACTATGTGGGGCCCATTATGCTGTATGGTGGACTTTGTTGGGCCCATTTTACTGTATGGAGGACTATGTATGGGGCATTATTCTGTATGGAGGACTATCTGGGGCCAATGTTCTGTATGGAGGACTATATTAGGCCATTTTTCTGTATGGAGGACTATGTGGGGCCAATTATACTGTATGGAAGGCAATGTGGGGCCTATTTTACTATATGGAGGACTATGTGGGGCCGTTATTCTGTATGGAGCACTATGAGGGGTCCATTATTCTGTATGGAGGACTATATGGGGCCTATTTTACTATATGGAGGACTATGTGGGGCCATTATTCTGTATGGAGGACTATGTGTGGCCCATTATATGTATGAAGGACTGTGTGTGGCCCATTATACTATATGGAGGACAATGTGGGGGCCATTATACTATATGGAGGATTATGTGGGGCCCATTATATGTGGAGGGCTGTGTGAGGATCACAGTTGGGGTATCATACTGTGTTTGGGTCACCATACTTTACCAGGGGGGATGAGAGGTGGGGTACAGTAGGGTCATCATACCATGCTTGTGGAGGGTACTGTGGAGGAATTTACTGTGGGAGTATTATACTGTGTTTGCGAGGCACTATTATTGGCATCATACTTTATGGGGGCAATGAAAGGTCCATCTAGGGGCTTCAATAGGGGGGAAATTACTTCTTAAGGGCTGCAAAGATGTGAGCTCTTCTGTGACCCCACCAAATATTAAGTTTTTTTTTTGGGGGGTAGGGCCCAATTATAACTTCTGCTATGGAGCCCCATGATTTCTACGTATGCCCCTGATAGATAGGAAATACCAAATGCTCCGGTCATATGATCCGACTCTTAAGATCTATTAATTAAAATGTACTTTGTTCGTGGGATAACCCCTTTAAGTTTGTTTCCATATGAAAAGGTTCACAGTTATATTTGATGATAAGGACAAACTTCCTCAATTGTAGACATTTTTTAATAAATAAAATAATAAGTTTTTTTTTAATAAATAAAATAATAAGTTTTTAATTTTGGCCCTGTGTGTATTTGAGTTTGACATCTCTGCTATGTGATTGCAGACTTGTGAATCCTCACAGTGTGCACACTGGACACTGTCAGGATTCTGTGCTGCTGGCGCTAGGATTACATGCGTCAAATCTTCAGAGCATGAATATGCCCTAAAAGTGATATTGATCCGGTCATAACCCTGAAGGACTGAAATCAATTTAAGGTGGTGTCCAGAAAATCCTGACAGCACACACTGTGCATGCTGGGAGGATTCAGAAGTCTGCAATAGATAGACATAGTATAACCTCATGCCTTGGTTCAGTAGGGCTGAATATATGATGCCTTAAGAAAGCTAAGCTACCGAGTCCATTCAAGTCCAAACAGGGGCATAATAGTTAGGAAAACCCATTTTCAAAAAGTCTGTTAGGGAATCTTGAAAGTCTTTTCCTGTCCCCCATTTATTAGCGAGAGTTGAGAGCAGCTTCAAAAAGTCCCAATCCAATGATAAAAATAGAGAATGTGTAATCCTACAGTTCCCCTGCGGGAGTGCTATAGAAAAGTTGAACATTGCTGCTGAAGTAACCCTATTGATGATATGTCATCAGCTTATCATTAAGGACTCAAAGACAAAAAAAAAAAGAAAATCGACAACCCCCTATCTTAATTTAAAGGGCCCCATCTTGTGGACGTCCTGTAACCACTGGTTTGACTATAGGCCAATCGCACTCTGAAAATAGCAAACTAATAATTCATTTTTGCATCTAGTTCTTTTGAGTTTTTTTTGTCTCTTTTTAGTTGAGAGAAGTTCATTTGTTACAAGGAGTAAATCAGCAGCGACAGCTTAATAAGCTCAGCCATGCTTGTTGGATATGATACTGTAGTATTAATAAACTATTGACCAGCGATAGATTAAACAAATAGAAGACGTTCCCTCAGTAATGACTTCAGAGGGTCGTGTTTAATGCTCTCCAAATTTACAAGACACAGTGAATTCCACTTTTGCTTGGAAAATTAATAGTTGCTTTAATTAATCCAATAAAACTCGCTTTGTGGCCAAAGTGAAGAAGATTTAAAGGAAATGAAGTTGATGATTTCATTTTCATTTGACAAGCTTGTTTACAGCAAGCAATAAAATACCAAAACCAGGACTGTAATGAATGAGACAGAAAACGTTACATAATAAAGCACCGCAGCGATCCTGAGACGAGAGGAAACAAAACATCTCAAGGCTGTCTGATCCGCATATAGGAAACAGCACTGACGACATCCAGATATACAGAAGATACAACAGAAGTATTTGCTACTGTTATGTAGGAGATAGATAGATAGATAGATAGATAGATAGATAGATAGATAGATAGATAGATAGATAGTCTTTCAAATCTTGTTTGAGGGATTTTCATCCATTCTTCTTTGGAAAATTCTTCCAGTTCTGTGAGATTCCTGGGTCGTCTTGCATGCGCTGCTATTTTGAGGTCTAGCCACAGATTTTCAATGATGTTCAGATCAGGGGACTGTGAGGGCATTGTGAAACCTTAAGCTTGCGCCTTCTGAGGTCGTCTATTGTGGATTTTGATGTGTTTAGGATCATTATCCATTTGTAGAAGTCATCTTCTTTTCAACTTCAGTTTTTTTTTACAGATGGTGTTATGTTTGCATCAAGAATTTGTTGAAATTTCATTGAAAACATTCTTCCCTCTACCCGTGAAATGTTCCCCTGCCATTGGCTACAACACAACCCCAAAGCAGGATTGATCCACCGCCATGCATAATGGTTGGCAAGATGTTCTTTTCCTAAAATTCTATGCCTTTTGTCACGGGTGTGTCAGGTGTGACAGACAGTCGCTCTGGAGCCGGCTGCAGAAGGTCACGGCGCTTGGCATTGCAGGCACCTTCTTGATCCTGTCATCTATTTGGTATTGTTGTGTCCTTCTTCCTTTAGGACCAAGCAGCTACCTTCACCTTCTGCTGCTGATTGACACATCCTTGCTTGGTAGTTAAAAACTCTTAGTTTCTCCAGAGAGGGGCCGGTGATAGTTCTATGTACCTCTGTGTTGGCTTGGAGCACTTGCAGTTGGCTAGTTTCTTCTCTGGTGCCCTTGGAGGAAAGTTGGCCTTATCTCTCTAGTGTCTGTTCAAGCTAAGTGTATCCCCTTTGTTTGTCTACCTTGTTGTCTTTAGTTTGTAGTGAGACTTGACTAGTGCTCATCCTGTTCCCTTCCTATTTAGGGCCAAGCTCTAGGGACATTCAGGGCTTAGGTTCCTGCTCGGCGATAGGTGTGGAACCTATATAGGGATGGTAGGGTAGGCAGGGTGATATTAGATCTGCCTAGGGGTTTTCACTCCCCCTTTCCCATTTAATTTGGACTTCCTTCCCCTCTTCCCTTCATGTTGCACTTAGTCTTTCCCTCACCTTGCGTGACACCTTTATTTTCCCCACACACCTTTGGGCATTGTGGCCTAAGAGTTCTATTTTACCTCATCGGGCCACAGGACTTGTTTCCAAAATTGCATCAGGCTTATTTTGATGTTCTTTTGCACACTTTTGACGCTGAATTTTATGGTGAGGACGCAGGAAAGGTTTTCTTCTGATCACTCTTCCATGAGGCCATATTTGTGCAGGTGTCTCTGAACAGTAGAACAATGTACCACAACTCAAAAGTCTGCTAAATCTTTCTGAAGGTCTTTTGCAGTCAAGCGAGGGTTCTGATTTGACTCTCTAGCAATCCTACGAGTAGCTCTCACTGAAATTTTGCTTGGTCTTTCAGACCTCATCTTCCTGACCACCACTGTTCCTGGTAACTGCCATTACTTAATTACATTTTAAACTGAGGAAAGGGTAACTTGAAAATGCACTGCTATCTTCTTATAGCCTTCTCCTCCTTTATGGGCCTCCACCATTTTCATTTTCAGAGTGCTAGGCAGCTCCTTAGATGAATCCATGCCTGAAACCTTGGTCAAAGCTATCTCAGCACACAAATCTCCAAGGGCGCCCAAAGTTTTGCATCTGCCCATTTTCCTTTTTTCATATTTTTTAAAATGAAAAAAAAAGACTATATATACAGTGGGGAAAAAAGTATTTAGGTAGACCTCAACAATCAGAGACAAAACGAGAAAACAAATCCTGAAAATCACATTGTCTGATTTGGAAAGAATTTTTTTTCAAATTTTGGTGGAAAATAAGTAGTTAGTCAATTACAAAAGTTCATCTCAATACTTTGCTATATATCCTTTGTTGGCAATGACAGAGGTCAAACGTTTTCTGGAATTCTGCACAAGGTTGGCACACACTGTATTTGGTATGTTGGCCCATTCCTCCATGCAGATCTCCTCTAGAGCAGTGATGTTTTGGGGCTGTCGCTGGGCAACATGGACTTCCAACTCCCTCCAAAGGTTTTCTATAGGGTTTAGATCTGGAGACTGGCTATGCCACTCCAGGACCTTGAAATGCTTCTTATGAAGCCACTCCTTCATTGCCCTGGAGGTGTGCTTGGGATCATTGTTTTGCTGAAAGACCCAGCCACATTTCATCTTCAATGCCCTTGCTGATGGAAGGAGGTTTGCACTCAAAATCTCACGATACATGGCCCCATTCATTCTTTCATGTACACGGATCAGTTGTCCTGGTCCCTTGGCAGAGCAACAGCCCCAAAGCATGAAGTTGCCACCCCCATGCTTCACAGTACGTATAGTGTTGATTTCTTCACACCAGCTGCTTGCCTATTGCATATTTAGTCTTCCTAGCCTGGTGCAGGGCTACAATTTTGTTTCTGGTGTCCTTCGACAGCTCTTTGGTCTTCACCATAGTGGAGTTTGGAGTGTGACTGTTTGAGGTTGCGGACAAGTGTCTTTTATACTGATAACAAGTTCAAACAGGTGCCAGTACTACAAGTAATGAGTGGAGGATAGAGGAGCCTCTTAAAGAAGAAGTTACAGGTCTGTGAGAGCCAGAAATCTCGCTTGTTTGTGTAACGGGTCTGGGAGGTGGAACCACAGAGCAACTATACAAAGGGGCAGTCCTTGTAAGGAAGCGGGTGACACCCAGGGAAGGCAGGTAGGCAGTCACGGCTAGTGACGGGGACAGTCTCTGGGTAAGAGGGCAGGAGGTCACGGCAAGTGACGGGGACAGTCTCTGAGTAAGAGGGCAGGAGGTCACGGCAAGTGATGGCTAAGCCTCCAGGTAGGCCAGCAGGCAGGTAGCAGGTGGACGCTCCCAGGTGAGCGGGCGAGAGTCTCTGGACAAACGGGTGGTCACAGCAAGTGACGGCAGAGCCTCCAGGTAGGCTAACAGGCAGGTAGCAGGTGGACGCTCCCAGGTGAGCGGGCGAGAGTCTCTGGACAAGCGGGTGGTCACAGCAAGTGACGGCAGACCCTCCAGGTAGGCTAACAGGCAGGTAACAGGTGCACGCTCCCAGGTGAGCGGTTAAGAGTCTCTGGACGGGCAGGTGGTCACAGCACGTGACGGCAGAGCCTCCAGGTAGGCTAGCAGGCAGGTGGCAGGTGGACGCTCCCAGGTGAGCGGGCAAGATTCTCTGGACGGGCAGGTGGTCACAGCACGTGACGGCAGAGCCTCCAGGTAGGCTAGCAGGCAGGTAGCAGGTGAGCGCTCCCAGGTGAGCGGGCAAGAGACACTGGACGGGCAGGTGGTCACAGCATTTGACGGCAGAGCCTCCAGGTAGGCTAGCAGGCAGGTAGCAGGTGAGCGCTCCCAGGTGAGTGGTCATACGGATCCATAGACAAACTGGCAGGGCTGGTAGGCAGACTGTCGGACCGCAGGAATAACAGCAGATAGACACGAGTCAGGCAGGTATCAGACAGGAAACTGGCAGGTAGCTGGCAGGAAACTGGCAGGTAACTGGAAACGGGACCTGAAGGCTGAAGCAGAGTGATGAACTATGCTACAACATTGCTCGGGCACCTCCATTTTGGAGGAGGTGCCTTATATATGGAGAGGTCCTCCGGCCATTGGCCGGGGACTCCTTAGGACGCCAGCAGAGCGGGAGGAAGACGCCGGGCACGGAGCGGAGAGGTGAGGGGAACAGCGTCCCTGCCTAGCAGGAGGCAGAGACGCCGACGCTACAGTACCCCCCCCTTTAGGCCCCCCCCTTTTTAGGCCAGACAGAAATTTACCAAGGATGAGAGGGGCATGGATGTTCTCCCTGGGCTCCCACTTTCTCTCCTCAGGACCAAACCCCTTCCAATCTACTAGAAAAAAGGTCTTTCCTCTTACCCTTTTGGTGGCCAGAATGTTCTCTACCTCAAACTCGTTTTCAGCGGAAACCGGAGCAGGAGGCGTACCTGTAGACTTGTAAAAAGAGTTAAGCACCACGGGTTTGAGGAGAGATACATGGAAGGAATTAGGGATCCGCAAGTTGGCCGGGAGTTTCAATTTATAGGCCACCGGGTTGATCTGTTTGACAACCTCCAGTGGGCCGATGAACCGAGGCCCTAACTTGTAGGAAGGAACCTTGAGCCGGACATACTTGGACGAGAGCCAGACTTTATCTCCAGGACGGAATTGTGGAGGATCCAGGCGTTTTTTGTCAGCGTGTTTTTTCATCCGCTCGGACGACTTAAGGAGTGCGGATCGGGTACTCTCCCAAATGGAGGAAAATTTGCTAACGAGAGATTCCGCAGCCGGATTGTCCACCGAGGTGGAGACGGGAAACGGGATCCGAGGATGCTGACCGAAGACTACAAAAAATGGGGATTTGGAGGAAGATTCGCTCTCGTGATTATTGTAAGAGAATTCGGCCCATGGCAGGAGATCCACCCAGTCTGAATGGTGGGCATTAACGAATTGCCAGAGGTAACTGGTCAGGATCTGGAGGTACTGGAAGAGGAAGGAGGCGACCGGCTGGCAGGTGTCTCGGAACCTTGTTGCGGGCGCAGGACACACAGGCAGAAACAAAGTCTATTACGTCCTTGTGCAGGGTAGGCCACCAGTAGTGCCGGGTGATAAGGTGGAGGGTCTTTTTCTGACCGGCGTGGCCAGCTAGCTTAGACGAGTGACCCCAGTGTAGAATCTTCTCCCGATCAGGTACCGTTACGAACGTCTTACCGGGAGGGAGATGATTTAGACTCACGGGGGCCACCTGCATTACTCTGGCGGGATCGATGATGTGTTTAGGTTCCTCCTCAAGATCAGACACCAGGAAGGATCGGGACAAGGCATCAGCTTTGATGTTTTTGTCAGCCGGGCGAAAATGAAGAACAAAATCAAAGCGAGCAAAAAACAAGGACCACCGGGCTTGGCGCGGGTTAAGTCTCTGGGCACTCTGGAGGTAAGCCAAGTTCTTGTGGTCCGTGTAAATTATTACCGGGTGAAGAGCCCCCTCGAGCAGGTAATGCCACTCCTCCAATGCCAGCTTAATGGCCAATAACTCTCGGTCTCCTATAGAATAGTTGCGCTCAGAAGAGGAGAAGAGTTTGGAGAAGAAGCCGCAAGTTACCATTCTCCCGGAAGACGATTTTTGGGTAAGTACCGCTCCGGCTCCAGAGGAGGAGGCGTCAACATCCAGGAAGAATTGCTTGTTGCCGTCCGGGCGATGCAGCACCGGGGCGGAAGGGAAAGCCTGTTTTAAGGAAAGAAAGGCTTCCTCTGCTTCGGGCGGCCATTCTCTGGGATTAGTGCCCTTACGGATGAGCGCAGAGATTGGGGCAGTACGGGAAGAGAAGTGCGGTATGAAGAGGCGGTAGTAGTTGGCGAAGCCCAGGAACCGCTGAATAGCCTTCAACCCCTCTGGTCGAGGCCACTTCTCGATGGCAGACAGTTTCTCAGGATCCATTCGTAGGCCGGTCTGAGAAATTATGTAGCCCAAAAACAGAAGCGAGGTCTGCTCAAAGAGGCACTTCTCATATTTAGCGTAGAGGTGGTTCTACCTGAGCCTGAGCAGGACCTGACGAACGTCCCTCCGGTGAGTCTGGAGATCCGGAGAGAAGACCAAGATGTCGTCCAGGTACACCACTACGCAGGAGTAGAGAAGGTCCCGGAAGATGTCATTGACCAACTCTTGAAAGACGGCGGGAGCGTTACAGAGACCAAAGGGCATTACCAGATATTCATAGTGGCCGTCCCGGGTGTTGAATGCCGTCTTCCATTCATCCTCCTGACGGATACGGACCAGGTTATAGGCCCCACGGAGGTCCAGCTTGATGAAGATTCTAGCCCCCCTCAGACGGTCAAATAATTCCGGAATGAGCGGAAGGGGGTATTTATTCTTCACCGTGATCTGGTTAAGGCCTCTATAGTCTATACAGGGACGGAGAGAGCCGTCCTTCTTTTTAACGAAGAAGAAGCCTGCTCCCGCCGGGGAGGTCGATTTCCGGATAAATCCCAGGGCCAGATTCTCCTCAATATATTCAGACATAGACCGGGTCTCAGCAGCGGACAACGGGTAAATACGCCCACAGGGAGGACTAGTGCCGGGAAACAGGTCGATTGGGCAGTCGTATGGTCTATGAGGGGGTAATGTCTCTGCCTCCTTTTTATTAAAGACGTCCGCATAACACCAATAAGGAATCGGAAGTCCAGGTAGATTAGCTGGGGTAGGGGAAGGACGGACAGGATGGACGGGAACTAAACAAGTCTTATGGCAGTCCTGTCCCCAGCGAAGGACTTCTCCGGTCTGCCAATCAAGCACGGGTGCATGTCTCTGAAGCCAAGGTAGGCCTAGCAAGAGGGCGTGAGAGAGTCCAGGCAGAACATGAAAGAAGATGCTCTCAGAGTGCAGCATTCCCACCTGCAGAGTAATGGATTCGGTGATGAGTTGGATGGGACGTGGTAAGAGGCCCCCATCCACGGCAGCGACAGATAAGGGTACAGCCAGAGGTTTGGTGGGAATGCGGTATTTTTCTATTAGGGACTGAGAAATGAGATTCCCGGCAGCTCCAGAGTCAAGTTGGGTTAGTTCAAAATAACGGTTCTCCCCGCAGATGATAGAGACCGACAGCAGCAGAGATGGAGAGGGTTTATTCTTGTCTAGGACGACCTCTCCGAGCGATCCTAGACACAGGCGTTTCCCGACCTCTCCAGGCAGGAACGGATCCGGTGCTCCTTACTGCCACAGTAGAAGCAGCTCCCCTCAGCTCGGCGTAACTCTTGACGGGTTTTGACCATCTTGGTCTGGTCGACCTGCATAGGTTCGGGTGAGTGCGCCTGGGGAGTAGCGGGAGAAGAGACGGGTTTCTGAAAGGTAGGGGCTAGACGTGGAAACCTCCTCTCACGGGTGACCTCTTTGGTGCGCTCCTGGAACCGGATGTCATTCCGGGTGGCAAGAGTTATTAAGTCATCGAGAGTGGTAGGAATGTCCCGACTGGCGAGTTCATCTTTAATACGGCCGGACAGACCCTCCCAAAAGACAGACACCAGGGCGTCGTTATCCCAGGCCAGCTCCGAAGCAAGGGTACGAAACCGTATGGCATATTGGCCCACGGTGAGATTTCCTTGATGGAGGCGTAGCAGAGATGATGCGGATGAGGTCTTCCGTCCGGGTTCATCGAAGACTTTCCGGAAAGCCGTGAGAAAGGCTGGCAGGTCGGACACCAGGGGGTCTCCTCTCTCCCATAGAGGATTTAGCCAAGCCAGTGCCTCCCCCGTGAGATGGGACATAATGAAGGCTACTTTGGCCCGGTCGGAGATAAACTGGTGGGACAGGAGTTCAAAGT
The DNA here is from genome assembly GCF_046119375.1 of Phyllobates terribilis. Taxonomy (NCBI): domain Eukaryota; kingdom Metazoa; phylum Chordata; class Amphibia; order Anura; family Dendrobatidae; genus Phyllobates; species Phyllobates terribilis. The sequence goes on from NW_027362767.1 coordinate 59,790,457, forward strand.
GCAGGGTGCACTGGTTTATGAAGCCCCGGGCTTGAGCGGGATCGCCTCCGAAGCGAGGAGGTACAGAAAGCCGGGGTCCGGGGCCGGATACCATGGTATTGGTGGACAGCGGCGCTGCCGGGTTGCGAGTCATGACACTAGCGGTGGTTGCTGGTGGAGCAGTCAGAGTGTCCAGGCGAGAGTTGACATTCAGCAGGTGACTCAGGATGGACTCCTGTTGGGACCTCTGCCGGGACAGTTCATGACATAGGTCCGAGAGCGAGGGAGCTTGGGTGCCACCGGGTTCCATGGCCCGAGCAAACTGTAACGGGTCTGGGAGGTGGAACCACAGAGCAACTATACAAAGGGGCAGTCCTTGTAAGGAAGCGGGTGACACCCAGGGAAGGCAGGTAGGCAGTCACGGCTAGTGACGGGGACAGTCTCTGGGTAAGAGGGCAGGAGGTCACGGCAAGTGACGGGGACAGTCTCTGGGTAAGAGGGCAGGAGGTCACGGCAAGTGACGGGAACAGTCTCTGGGTAAGAGGGCAGGAGGTCACGGCAAGTGATGGCTAAGCCTCCAGGTAGGCCAGCAGGCAGGTAGCAGGTGGACGCTCCCAGGTGAGCGGGCGAGAGTCTCTGGACAAGCGGATGGTCACAGCAAGTGACGGCAGAGCCTCCAGGTAGGCTAACAGGCAGGTAGCAGGTGGACGCTCCCAGGTGAGCGGGCGAGAGTCTCTGGACAAGCGGGTGGTCACAGCAAGTGACGGCAGACCCTCCAGGTAGGCTAACAGGCAGGTAACAGGTGGACGCTCCCAGGTGAGCGGGTAAGAGTCTCTGGACGGGCAGGTGGTCACAGCACGTGACGGCAGAGCCTCCAGGTAGGCTAGCAGGCAGGTGGCAGGTGGACGCTCCCAGGTGAGCGGGCAAGATTCTCTGGACGGGCAGGTGGTCACAGCACGTGACGGCAGAGCCTCCAGGTAGGCTAACAGGCAGGTAACAGGTGGACGCTCCCAGGTGAGCGGTTAAGAGTCTCTGGACGGGCAGGTGGTCACAGCACATGACGGCAGAGCCTCCAGGTAGGCTAGCAGGCAGGTGGCAGGTGGACGCTCCCAGGTGAGCGGGCAAGATTCTCTGGACGGGCAGGTGGTCACAGCACGTGACGGCAGAGCCTCCAGGTAGGCTAACAGGCAGGTAGCAGGTGAGCGCTCCCAGGTGAGCGGGCAAGAGACACTGGACGGGCAGGTGGTCACAGCATTTGACGGCAGAGCCTCCAGGTAGGCTAGCAGGCAGGTAGCAGGTGAGCGCTCCCAGGTGAGTGGTCATACGGATCCATAGACAAACTGGCAGGGCTGGTAGGCAGACTGTCGGACCGCAGGAATAACAGCAGATAGACACGAGTCAGGCAGGTATCAGACAGGAAACTGGCAGGTAGCTGGCAGGAAACTGGCAGGTAACTGGAAACGGGACCTGAGGGCTGAAGCAGAGTGATGAACTATGCTACAACATTGCTCGGGCACCTCCATTTTGGAGGAGGTGCCTTATATATGGAGAGGTCCTCCGGCCATTGGCCGGGGACTCCTTAGGACGGCGCGCGCGGCCCCATTAAGAGAGGGGGGGCGCGCGCGCGCCCTAAGCACAGTGACCGGGGAGGAGCACGCTTTGCCAGAAGAGCGGGAGGAAGACGCCGGGCACGGAGCAGAGAGGTGAGGGGAACAGCGTCCCTGCCTAGCAGGAGGCAGGGTCGCCGACGCTACAGTTTGTAGGTGACCAAATACTTATTTTCCAAGAAAAATGTGAAAAAAAATTCTTTCCAAATCAAACAATGTGATTTTCAGGATTTGTTTTCCCGTTTTGTCTCTGATTGTTGAGGTCTGCCTAAATACTTTTTTCCCCACTGTATATATAGTCTTTTTTTTTTTCATTGTAAAAAATATGAAAAAAGGAAAATGGGCAGATGCAAAACTTTGGGCACCCTTGGAGATTTGTGTGCTGAGATAACTTTGACCAAGGTTTCAGACCTTAGCCTGTTAGGGTTATGGCTTGTTCACTATCATCATTAGGAAAGGCCAGGTGATGCAAATTTCCCAGATTTATAAAAACCAAGCCTTCTCTAACCTTGTGCCAAAAAACGGCAGGCATGGATTCATCTAAAGAGCTGCCTAGCACTCTGAAAATGAAAATGGTGGAGGCCCATAAAGGAGGAGAAGGCTATAAGAAGATGGCAGAGCATTTTCAAATTACCCTTCCTCAATTTAAAATGTAATTAAGTAATGGCAGTTACCAGGAACAGTGGTGGTCAGGAAGATGAGGTCTGAAAGACCAAGCAAAATTTCAGTGAGAGCTACTCCACCATTTTCATTTTCAGAGTGCTAGGCAGCTCCTTAGATGAATCCATGCCTTCCGTTTTTTGGCACAAGGTTAGAGAAGGCTGGGTTTTTATAAATCTGGGAAATTTGCATCACCTGGCCTTTCCTAATGATGATAGTGAACAAGCCATAACCCTAACAGGCTAAGGTCTGAAACCTTGGTCAAAGTTATCTCAGCACACAAATCTCCAAGGGTGCCCAAAGTTTTGCATCTGTCCATTTTCATTTTTTCATATTTTTTAAAATTAAAAAAAAAGACTATATATACAGTGGGGAAAAAAGTATTTAGGTAGACCTCAACTATCAGAGACAAAACGAGAAAACAAATCCTGAAAATCACATTGTCTGATTTGGAAAGAATTTTTTTTCACATTTTGGTGGAAAATAAGTTTTTGGTCACCTACAAACAAGCAAGATTTCTGGCTCTCACAGACCTGTAACTTCTTCTTTAAGAGGCTCCTCTGTCCTACACTCATTACCTGTAGTACTGGCACCTGTTTGAACTTGTTATCAGTATAAATACACTTGTCCGCAACCTCAAACAGTCACACTCCATACTCCACTATGGTGAAGACCAAAGAGCTGTTGAAGGACACCAGAAACAAAATTGTAGCCCTGCACCAGGCTGGGAAGACTAAATCTGCAATAGGCAAGCAGCTTGGTGTGAAGAAATCAACACCATACACACTGTGAAGCATGGGGGTGGCAACATCATGCTTTGGGGCTGTTGCTCTGACAAGGGACCAGGACAACTGATCTGTGTACATGAAAGAATGAATGAGGCCATGTATCGTGAGATTTTGAGTGCAAACCTCCTTCCATCAGCAAGGGCATTGAAGATGAAATGTGGCTGGGTCTTTCAGCAAGACAATGATCCCAATCACACCGCCAGGGCAATGAAGGAGTGGCTTCGTAAGAAGCATTTCAAGGTCCTGGAGTGGCCTAGCCAGTCTCCAGATCTAAACCCTATAGAAAACCTTTGGACCGAGTTGAAAGTCTGTGTTGCCCAGCGACAGCCCCAAAACATCACTGCTCTAGAGGAGAACTGCATGGAGGAATGGGCCAACATCCCAGCAACAGTGTGTGCCAGCCTGGTGAAGACTTACAGAAAACGTTTGACCTCTGTCATTACCAACACAGGATATATAACAAAGTATTGAGATGAACTTTTGTAATTGACTAAATACTTATTTTCCACCAAAATTTGAAAAAAAATTCTTTCCAAATCAGACAATGTGATTTTCAGGATTTGTTTTCTCATTTTGTCTCTCATAGTTGAGGTCTACCTATGATGTCAATTACAGGCCTCTCTCATCTTTTTAAGTGGGAGAACTTGCACAATTGGTGGCTGACTAAATACTTTTTTCCCCACTGTATATATTTTGCTTAAAATACAAAGGAAATGTGTCATCTTTAACTTTAGGCCTTTTAGAGATCATTTCATCTTCAACTTGCTTAACTGTTCACAATAACATTAATTTTGACCAGGGGTGCCCAAACCTTTACATGGCACTGTAGATAGATAGGAGATATATAGATAGATAAAGAGAACTGTGATATGCCATGGACTTCCATAGCATCCACCCTGGATGTGCCCCATCTATCATTCCTACAGTCCCTACCCAACATCTCCACAGTCCCAATCCCTATTCCATACTGTACACGTGATTTGGCAAAACTAATGTTTATTTGGTCCTGATAGATAGATAGATAGATAGATATGAGATAGGTGGATAGATAGACATAGATATATATGAGATAGATGGATAGAGATAGATAGATAGATAGATAGATAGATATGAGATAGATATGAGATAGATGGATAGATAGATAGATAGATATGAGATAGATATGAGATAGATGGATAGATAAGAGATAGATAGATATGAGATAGGAAGATAGATAGACATTAGTGATGAGCAAGCATACTCGCTGTTGCTCGGTGCTCGCTCGAGCATCTCACTGCTCGAGATGCTCGGAGCTCGCCGAGTATTTCCGGGTTGCTCGGCAGGAGCTCGGGTCCCCTCCCTGCATGTTTGGCACTCTTTAGAGCCCCAATCAACATACAGGGATTGTCTGCCACACACTGTAATGCCGCAGTGATTGCCTGGCCGCACAGCGTCATCAGGTCTATATCAGACCTGGTGCCACCATGCTCGTCACAGTCACTCCGGATCAGACAATGTAGGGAGAGGTGCTGCTGAGCTAGGGAGAGATTTGCTTGTTTCTAGTTAGTGTATGTATACCAGGCTATATTAGAGACACATATCTATCTCAACTAACAGTCCTTCTGAGGACTAATCCAGCTGCAGAGATATCAGTACTAGGCAGGCAGGCAGGGTGTATAGCAGACTGCAGTGCACATAGCAAGAGGGTCCATTCCAGTTCTGTCTGCTGGTGCTTTTACAGATATTTGTAGAAATAGGCCCAGGTATCAGGGGCCAGGAATATTTTTTTTTTATCTTCATCCTGATTATTTTCTTAAAAAGCGATCCAGAGAACACCGTTTTTCTGCTTCATTTGCTTGTTGGCACTGTAGAATACAGCCAGGTCCTTTCCATATTATAGAGCTAAAAATCTAGCTATTTAAAACTGTGGTTTGTCCATCACACAGATTACATATAATTGCTCTGAAAATACTGCCATTTCTGGCCTCCATTGAAATTTTGTTGCAGTGTGTCAGTGAACTTATTGACACGAGGTCGGTGCTGTGAAAAATAGTTACCTACAGGCCAGCTATTTAAATCTGTGGTTTGTCCATCACACGGATCACATATAATTGCGCTGAAAATTCTGCCACTTCTGGCATCCATTAAAATTTTATTTCAGTGTGTAAGTGAAGTTATTGACACCAGTTTGCTGTTAAAAATAGTTACCTACAGGCCAACTATTTAAAACTGTGGTTTGTCCGTCACACGGATCATATATAATTGAGCTGAAAATATTGCCATTTCTGGCCTTCATTGAAATTTTGTTGCAGTGTGTCAGTGAACTTATTGACACGAGGTCAGTGCTGTTAAAAATAGTTACCTACAGGCCAGCTATTTAAAACTGTGATTCGTCGGTCACACGGATCACATATAAGTTCGTTACCAATTCAGCCATTTGTACTGAGCGTGGAAGATATTGTCCTCCATTTAAAATGGGCAAGGCACTTGGCAAGGGACTGGGACCTGGACGTGATGGTGATGGTGCATGCAGAGGCCGAGGCTGTGGGCAAGCTGAAATTGTGCCACAACAAACACCCACATCTTCTCGCTCGACCTTCCTGTCTCAATTAATAGGGGACCGCAGAACACCACTATTGAATGCAGAGTAGTGTGAAAAGGTTATTGGTTGGATAGCAGATAATGCTTCCAGTCACTTAGCCACCACCACCACCACCATCCTGTCTTCCACACGGTCAAGTCCCAGTAGCCGTCAGTTTGGACTGCATATTCCTCACCCTGATCCTCCTTCCTCCCACCATGCCAAGTGCCCAGAGACAACTGATCCCACATTTGGACACTCCGAAGAACTGTTTACTTTTCCATTTATAGATTCGGGCCTCTCGCCTGGTCCACTTGAAGCGGGGCAAGAGGAGATCGCATGTAGCGATGTCCAAATATTTGAGCAGCCACAGTCATACGAAGGCAATGGTGGGAAAATGTCACAAGAGGTGGACGATGATGAGACTCAATTGCCAGAAAGTCAGGAGGAGGACCAGGGTGCGGAAGTGGAAGACGAGGTGGTGGATGATATAGTAACTGACCCAACCTGGCAGGAGGACATGCAAAGTGAGGACAGCAGCATACAGGGGGAGGGAGGCAGAGCACCCCAACAAGCAGGAAGAATCAGTGTGGTGGCCACAGACAGAAGGTGGGCAACCGTTCCCCGTAACACCAACACGACGGAAGTGGCCAGTACAATTGTTAGGTCTTCCCGAGTCTGGTTGCTTTTTAAAGACTCTGCCATGGCAGCATCAGCAGGGGTAGCAAAACTACCAGCCTGACCACCACCAGCATGATCAGTCACATGGCAGAAAGCACCCGACTTTGTGGGCTGAACTCCAGGGTCCAGGAACAGTGTCTGGGCGTGACACCACTGCTTCTTGCGCTGTTGTGCGTGCAAGCCAATCCCCTGTCCATAGTGCCTGCGAGGATGCCTCCTGCCCTGCACCTTTCGTTGCACACTCTCAACTAGCACCATCTGCAAGCACGTCCTTTTCCCAGCGCAGCGTTCAGTTGTCCATACCCCAGTCCTTGGAACACAAGCGCAAATATGCAGCCAAAGCCCCACAGGCCACACTACTAAATTCCCACATTTCGCAACTGCTTGCGCTCGAAATGTTGCCTTTTAGGCTCGTGGAGAGGGAAGCTTTCTGCAACCTGATGACAGCAGCCATCCCTCTGTAATTGGTCCCCAGCCTCCACTATTTCTCACGGTTTGCCGTCCCCGCATTACACAAGCACGTGTCCCACAACATTAGCCCTCAACAATGTAGTTACTGGGAAAGTCCACCTAACCATGGACACGTGGACAAGTGCTTGTGGGCAGGGACGGTACATCTCCCTGACGGCACACAGGGTTAACATAGTGGAAGCTGGGACCCAGTCGGACCTTGGGACGGAACACATTCTCCTGACTCTGAGGATTGCGAGCCCTAGTTCAATAAGGGTTGCCCCCACAGTCTACAGCTCCTGCACCTCATCCTCTTCAGCCTCCGTCTCCAAAATGACCACATCAGTCACAAGCTGGAAGCACTACAGCACTGCCTCGGCCAAGCGGCAACAGGCTGTGCTGAAGCTAATATGCTTAGGTGACAAACCGCACAATGCTGAAGAGTTGTGGAGAGCTCGGAAAGATAAGGCAGATCTCTGGCTGACACCGCTCAACCTACAGCCTGGCATGGTTGTGTGTGACAATGGCCGAAACTTGGTGATAGCTCGGAGGCAAGGGGAACTCAAATATGTACCATACTTGGCCCATGTGCTTAACCTCGTGGTTCTGGGGTTTCTCAAAAGGTACTGACTCGCCCCCTGGGCCGTGGGGCACTCGGAGCCGGGCAATCGGGAAACGATGGGGGTAGTAGTGGCGACCCGATCCCATGGCTCAGGGTGGTCAGACCAGTGGTAGTCCCTTTATAAGTTTTAAGTGATGTCCGACTACGCCACCCATGGATTGCGGTCAGGGTTAACCGCCGCTGCAGTGCAGACCGCTGGGGCTGATAGTGTGTGCAGCTGAGACTGTATAACTCCCCACGGGAGGAGTGTAACCCCAGGGCAGTGCAGTGGATGGTGGGGGTGATGGTGCAGGGAGTCCCAGTACCGGTAGTGCTGGAGAAGCAAGAAAGTACACAGACAACGTACTGCAATCCAATGTCTTTTACTCACAGTTCATGTGCTCCGGGTCACTTCTGTACAGGTAGTGACCGCCCAAGCCGTGCTGCGTCCACTAGGTGTGGGGCTCGGTCAACTCCCAGGCAGTTCAGAAGTCTGGCTCAGGACCCCCTTTTGTCCTTTCTCTGGCCTGCCTCACCAGTGACCCACTTTTGTCCAGCTGCTGCGGATCTGCGCGGGTAAACGTGGGCCCCGTTCCCCGCTGTCCTATATGGTGCCTTCCTAGCAGGTTTGATGAGGTGTCGCACCAATAAATGATCACGACCTCCGGTCTTTGGCTGAGGGTAGTTTGTCCTCCACCAACTTGGGATCCGGTACCCTTAATCTGCCTGACCCTTCACCCGGTATGCTCATGGGTTCTTAGGGACCCTTCCACCATCTTGTTCCTGAGCCCTTCTGTTTCTCTATATCTTCTCCTCCTTTTCTGTTCCTTCTTCTCCTGTTCCTTCTCTTCCCCCTTTCTCGGCCTCTTCTCTAGGCCCACTCCTGAGCAGAGCTCCTACAGAGCCTCTGCTCCCTGTCTTCTCCTCTGACGGAACAGAGACTCTCCTCTCACTCTCTCCTCCTGTGCCCACCTTTTATACTTCCCTCTAAAGCATGAGCCCAGGTGACCAGCAACCAATGGGCTCCTATCTATGCTCAGGAACCGTCCCCTCCTGCTCCTACATCACTGGGTTTTCCTCCCCCCTCCCCACTCCAGCCAGGGACATGGTCTGTCGTGCCTGCATTACTGTCTAATGGGAGCACCGTTGAACTGTCCCTCGGAAATGGAGTGTGTGTGCTGTATGCAGCTACCTGAGCCCTAGTCCATACTCCATCCTTACCCGGGAGTGGAATATCACACCTCTGGCAGAGGTGCAATACCCCTGTAGCGGCCGAGCCCTCGGGGCGCTACAGTACCTGGAGCTGCCGGATCTGCTTGTCAAAGTACGCCGCCTGTGTACCCATTTTAGAAAGTCAGCTACAGCTTCCGCCGCCCTTGTCATGCTTCAGCAGCGTTTGCAGCTTCCGGCTCAGCAACTGGCGTGTGATCTCCCCACACGTTGGAACTCTACACTGCAGATGTTGGGAAGGATTTGTGAGCAGAAGAGGGCATAGAATCATAGAATCATAGAATGGTAGAGTTGGAAGGGACCTCCTGGGTCATCTGGTCCAACCCCCTGCTCAAAGCAGGATTCACTAGATCATCTCAGACAGATGTCTGTCCAGCCTCTGTTTGAAGACGTCCATTGAAGGGGAACTCACCACCTCTCGTGGCAGCCTGTTCCACTCATTAATCACCCTAACTGTCAAAAAGTTTTTTCTAATATCTAATCTGTGTCTCCTCCCATTTAGTTTCATCCCATTGCTTCTAGTCTTTCCTTGTGCAAATGAGAATAAAGATGATCCTTCTACAATGTGACAGCCCTTGACATATTTGTAGACAGCTATTAAGTCTCCTCTCAGTCTTCTTTTTTGCAAGCTAAACATTCCCAAATCCTGCAACCGTTCCTCATAGGACATGGTTTGCAGGCCAGTCACCATTCTGGTCGCTCTTCTCTGAACTTGCTCCAGTTTGTCTATGTCTTTTTTAAAATGTGGTGCCCAAAACTGTACACAGTATTCCAGATGAGGTCTGACCAAAGAGGAGTAAAGACCGATAATGACTTCACGTGATCTAGACTGTATGCTTCTGTTAATACATCCCAGAATTGTATTTGCCTTTTTTGCTGCTGCATCACACTGTTGACTCATGTTCAGTCTATGATCTATTAGTATACCTAAGTCTTTTTCACATGTACTGTTGCTTAGCTCTATTCCTCCCATTCTGTATATGCTTTTTTCATTTTTATTGCCCAGATGTAGTACTTTGCATTTTTCCCTGTTAAAAACCATTCTGTTGGTTGCTGCCCACTGCTCCAGTTTATTTAGGTCTTTTTGAATCCTCTCTCTCTCTTCTCTAGTATTAGCTATCCCTCCTAGCTTTGTGTCATCAGCAAATTTAATCAGTTTACCCTCAATTCCTTCATCTAAATCATTGATAAAGATGTTGAACAATACAGGTCCCAGGACGGAGCCCTGTGGTACCCCACTTGAGACATTCATCCAGCTGGATGTGAAGCCATTTACAACCACCCTTTGAGTCCGATCACTAAGCCAGTTATGAATCCACCTAACAGTTGCCTGGTCCATTGCATACTTGGTCATTTTTTCAATAAGGATGGTGTGAGATACTTTGTCAAATGCTTTGCTGAAGTCAAGATATACTATATCTACAGCATTTCCCTGATCCACCCAGTCAGTGATTCTGTCATAGAAGGAAATTAAGTTAGTCTGACATGACTTGTTAGTTACAAACCCATGCTGACTCTGGTTAATCACTTCATTCTTATCCATGTACTTACATACATGTTGTTTAATAATTTGTTCAAAGATCTTTCCTGGTATAGAAGTCAGACTCACCGGCCTATAGTTCCCTGGGTCCACCTTCTTCCCCTTTTTGAAGATAGGAACAACATTTGCTCTTCTCCAGTCTTCTGGGACTTCTCCTGTTCTCCAAGAATTTTCAAAGATTATGGAGAGTGGTTCTAAAATTTCTTCTACGATCTCCTTCAGTACTCTGGGGTGTAATTCATCTGGACCTGGAGACTTGAACTCATTTATGTTAGCTAAATATTCCCAGATGTGAGGTCTTATGTGTGGAATCTGAACTGAACACCGACAGCCTTGTTGATGCTGGTAGTCAACAACTGCCCTCTTCTGCTCACAAATCCTTCCCAACATCTGCAGTGTAGAGTTCCAACGCGTGGGGACATCACACACCAGTCGGTGAGCCGGAAGCTGCAAACGCTGCTGAAGCACGGCAAGGGCGGTGGAAGCTGTAGCTGACTTTCTAAAATGAGCACACAGGCAGTGTACTTTGACAAGCAGATACGGCAGCTCCGGGTAGGTTTTGAGAAACCACTGAACCACAAGGTTAAGCACATGGGCCAGGCATGGTACATGTGTGAGCTCGCCTCACCTCAGAGCCGCCACCAGGTTCCGGCCATTGTTACACACGACCATGCCTGGCTGTATGCTCAGCGGTGTCAGCTACAGATCTGCCTTATCTTTCAGAGCTGTCTACAACTCTTCAGCATTGTGCGGTTTGTCACCTAAGCATATTGAGGTAGTGCTGCAGTGCTTCTAGCTTGTGACTGATGTGGTCATTTCGGAGGTGGAGGCTGAAGAGGAGGAGGAGTCTGAGAAGGATGAGGTGCAGGAGCTGCAGACTGTGGGGGCAACCCTGATTGACCTAGGGCCCGCAATCCTCGGCGTCGGGAGGATGTATTCCGTCCCAAGGTCCGACTGGGTCCCTGCTTTCACTATGTTATCCCAGTGTGCCTTCAGCGAGATGTACCATCCCTGCCCACGAGCACTTGTCCACGTGTCCATGGTTAGGTGGACTTTCCCAGTAACTGCATTGTTGAGGGCACAGCTAATGTTGTGGGACAAGTGCTTGTTTTATGCGGGGATGGCACACCGGGAGAAATAGTGACGGCTGGTGACTGAGTACAGAGGGACAGCCGCCGCCATCAGGTTGCAGAAAGCTTCCGTCTCCACGAGTCTAAAAGGCAACATTTTGATAGCAAGCAGTCGCGAAATGTGGGAATTTAGTAGTGTGGCCTGTGGGGCATTGGCTGCGTATTTGCACTTGAATTCCAAGGACTGGGGTATGGGCAACTGAACGCTGCGCTGGAACAAGGACGTGCTTGCTGATTGTGCTAGTTCAGAGTGTGCAATGAAGGGTGCAGGGCAGGAGACATCTTCACATGCACTATGGACAGGGGATTGGCTTGCACGCACAACAGCGGAAGAAGCAGTGGTGTCACCCGCAGATACTGTTCCTGGACCCTGGGGTTCAGCCAACAAAGTTGGGTGCTTTGCTGCCATGTGCCTGATCATGCTGGTGGTGGTCAGGCTGGTACTTTTGCTTCTCCTGCTGATGCTGGCCTGGCAGGTGGTGCAAATGGCCTTTTTGGGGTTATCAGCAGAGTCTTTAGAAAACAACCAGACTCGGGAAGACCTAACAGTTGTACTGGCAACTTCCGTCATGTTGGTGTTACGGGGAATGGTTGCCCACCTTCTGTCTGTGGCCACAATACTGCTTCTTCCTGCCTGTTGGGGTGCTCTGCCTCCCTCCCCCTGTGTGCTGCTGTCCTCGCTCTGCATGTCCTCCTGCCAGGTTAGGTCAGTTAGTATATCATCCACCACCTTGTCCTCCACTTCTGCAGCCTGGTCCTCCTGCTGACTTTATGGAAATTGTGTCTCATCATTATCCACCTCTAGTGACATTTTCCCACCACCGCCTTCGTATGACTGTGGCTGCTCAAATATTTGAGCATCGCTACATGCGATCTCCTCTTGCCCCACTTCAAGTGGGCCAGGCGAGAGGCCCAAATCTATAAATGGAAAAGTGAACAGCTCTTCGCAATTTCCAAGTGTGGGATCAGTTGTCTCTGGGCACTCGGCATGGTGGGAGGAAGGAGGATCAGGGTGAGGAATATGCAGTCCAGACTCACAGCTACTGACACTTGACCGTGTGGAAGACAGGATGATGGTGGTGGCTAAGTGACTGGAAGCATTATCTGCTATCCAACCAATAACCTTTTCACACTCCTCTGTGTTCAATAGTGGTGTTCTGCGGTCACTTATTGATTGGTACAGGAATTGCCAAGCGAGAAGATGTGGGTGTTTGTTGTGGCATAATTTTCAGCTTGCCAATGGCCTCGGCCTAGTGGCCAAGTGCCTTTCCCATTTTAGATGGAGGACAATATTTTCCACGCTCACTACAAATGGCTGAATTTGGAGCGAACTTATATGTGATCCGTGTGACAGACAAACCACAGTTTTAAATAGCTGGCCTGTAGGTAACTATTTTTAACAGTGAAAACCTTGTGTCAATAAGTTCGCTGACACACTGCAACAAAATGTCAATGGCAGCCAGAAATGGCAGAATTTTCAGCGCAATTATATGTTAACCGTGTGACCGACAAACCACAGTTTTAAATAGCTGGCCTGTAGGTAACTATTTTAAACAGCAAACTGGTTTCAATAACTTTGCTGACAACACTGAAACTAAATTTTAATGGAGGCCAGAAATGGCAGAATTTTCAGCGCAATTATATGTGATCCGTGTGATGGACAAACCACAGTTTTAAATAGCTGGCATGTAGGTAATTATTTTTCACAGCGCCGACCTTGTGTCAATAAGTTCACTGACACACTGCAACAAAATTTCAATGGAGGCCAGAAATGGCAATATTTTCAGCGCAATTATATATGATCCGTGTGACGGACAAACCACAGTTTTAAATAGCTGGATTTTTAGTGCTGTAATATGGAAAAGACCTGGCTGTATTCTGCAGTGCCAACAAACAAATGGCGCAGAAAAACGATGTTCTCTGGATTGCTTTTTAAGCAAATAATCAGGATTAAGATTAAAAATATATATATACTCCTGGCCCCTGATACCTGGGGCTATTTCTACAAATATCTGTAAAAGCACCAGCAGACAGAACTGGAATGCACCCTCTTGCTATGTGCACTGCAGTCTGCTATATACCCTGCCTGCCTGCCTAGCACTGATATCTCTGCTGCTGGATTTATTCCTCAGGACTGTTAGTTGAGATGGATATGTAGAGAATCTTGTAGAATACATACACTAGCTAATAAACAAGCAAATCTCTCCCTAGCTCAGCAGCACCTCTGCCTACTCTGTCTGATTGCGGAGTGACTGTGAGGAGCATGGCGGCGCCAGGTCTTATATAGACCTGATGACGTTGTGCGGCCAGCCAGTCACTGTAATGCCACAACCAACATGGCTGCGGCATTACAATGTGTGGCAGACAATCCCTGCATGTTCATTGGCTTTCTAAAGAGCGCCAAACATGCACGGAGAGGACCCGAGCTCCCGCCAAGCAACCCCGGAAATACTCGGAGAGCACTGAGCAGTAGCGAGCATGCTCGCTCATCACTAATAGAGATACAGTTAGGTCCATATATATTTGGACAGAGACAACATTTTTCTAATTTTGGTTCTAGACATTACCACAATGAATTTTAAACAAAACAATTCAAATGCAGTTGAAGTTCAGACTTTCAGCTTTCATTTGAGGGTATCCACATTAAAATTGGATGAAGGGTTTAGGAGTTTCAGCTCCTTAACATGTGCCACCCTGTTTTTAAAGGGACCAAAAGTAATTGGACAGATTAAATAATTGTAAATAAAATGTTCATTTCTAGTACTTGGTTGAAAACCCTTTGTTGGCAATGACTACCTGAAGTCTTGAACTCATGGACATCACCAGACGCTGTGTTTCCTCCTTTTTGATGCTCTGCCAGGCCTTCACTGCGGTGGTTTTCAGTTGCTGTTTGTTTGTGGGCCTTTCTGTCTGAAGTTTTGTCTTTAACAAGTGAAATGCATGATCAATTGGGTTGAGATCGAGTGACTGACTTGGCCATTCAAGAATATTCCACTTCTTTGCTTTAATAAACTCCTGGGTTGCTTTGGCTTTATGTTTTGGGTCATTGTCCATCTGTAGTATGAAACGACGACCAATCAGTTTGGCTGCATTTGGCTGGATCTGAGCCCACAGTATGGCTCTGAATACATCAGAATTCATTCGGCTGCTTCTGTCCTGTGTCACATAATCAATAAACACTAGTGACCCAGTGCCACTGCAAGCCATGCATGCCCAAGCCATCACACTGCCTCCGCCGTGTTTTACAGATGATGTGGTATGCTTTGGATCATGAGCTGTACCACGCCTTCGCCATACTTTTCTCTTTCCATCATTCTGGTTGAGGTTGATCTTGGTTTCATCTGTCCAAAAAATGTTCTTATAATAATAATAATAATAATATTTTTTGTTTATATAGCGCCAACATATTCCGCAGCACTTTACAATTAAGCGGGGACATGTACAAACAATAAATTCAATACAAGGTGAGACAGTTTAACAGTTACATCAGGAGTGAGGTCCCTGCTCGCAAGCTTACATTCTACAAGTAAATGGGGGGACACAATAGGTGGAAAGTGCTTGTTATTTCAGGTCAGGCAATTATAATAATTGGAGATTATCATATAAAGCTGTATGATCCGGTCATCAGCCTGTATGTTCAAGTGCAATACTCAATTAACGAGTGCAGTTATCGTGTGCATGGAGGGTGTAGAAACAGATGAACAGTAGAGGGGCAGATTCTGAATAGTATTTAGGAGGGAACAGGGGAAAGTTAGTTTACTGGGTATTTGAGATGGTAGGCTTGTTTAAAGAGATGGGTTTTTAAAGCGCGCTTGAAGACATCGGGGCTAGGCATCAATCAGATCGTCTGGGGTAGAGCATTCCAGAGAACTGGTGCAGCACGAAAGAAGTCTTGGAGACGGAGGTGCGAGGTTCGGATTAGGGGGGATGTTAGTCTTAGGCCATTTGTGGAACGGAGGGCACGTGTAGGACAATAGACTGAGATGAGAGAGGAGATATAAGGTGGTGCAGAACTGTGCTGGCTTTTGTAGATGTTTTTTAGCAAAGTCCAGTCTAGCCTTTTTATTCTTGATGCTTATGAGTGGCTTGCACTGTGCAGTGAACCCTCTGTATTTACTTTCTTGCAGTCTTCTCTTTATGGTAGATTTGGATATTGATACGCCTATCTCCTGGAGAGTGTTGTTCACTTGGTTGGCTGTTCTGAAGGGGTTTCTCTTCTCCATGGAGATTATTCTGCGATCATCCACCACTGTTGTCTTCCGTGGGCGCCCAGGTCTTTTTGCATTGATGAGTTCACCAGTGCTTTCTTTCTTTCTCAGGATGTACCAAACTGTAGATTTTGCCACTCCTAATATTGTAGCAATTTCTCGGATGGTTTTTTCTGTATTTGCAGCTTAAGGATGGCTTGTTTCACCAGCATGGAGAGCTCCTTTGACCGCATGTTTACTTCACAGCAACACCTTCCAAATGCAAGCACCACACCTCAAATCAACTCCAGGCCTTTTATCTGCTTAATTGAGAATGACACAACGAAGGGATTGCCCACACCTGTCCATGAAATAGCCTTGGAGTCAATTGTCCAATTACTTTTGGTCCCTTTAAAAACAGGGTGGCACATGTTAAGGAGCTGAAACTCCTAAACCCTTCATCCAATTTTAATGTGGATACCCTCAAATGAAAGCTGAAAGTCTGAGCTTCAACTGCATCTGAATTGTTTTGTTTAAAATTCATTGTGGTAATGTCTAGAACCAAAATTAGAAAAATGTTGTCTCTGTCCAAATATATATGGACATAACTGTATATAGATAGATATGAGATAGATGGATGGATAGATAGATAGATAGATAGATAGATAGATAGATAGATAGATAGATAGATAGATATGGGATAGATAGATAGATATGAGATAGACAGATAGATAGATAGATAGATAGATAGATAGATAGATTGATAGATATTTTTTGAAACATTAAACCTTGTTTCACAGTTGCCCTCATTGAGATGTTATGGCATGAAGAAGTAGCTGAAAAGGTTGAATGTTATTTTTCCAGGGTGAATGGGAAGTTCAAATGTTATCAGCGCCTGAAAGCTGAAGAGCTGTAATTAGGAACTCAGGCATAATTGTATTTGATTGAAGTAGAAAATCTTTGATGTGCTGGAGCAGTTTAGAAAGATTGCCTTTCAGATGTGAGATGGGATGCACTAATGACAGCGGTGGGCTGGAAATGATATAAGATCACTTGTATGGAAATGGGTGCATGCGCTTACCAACAGCATCTCATACCTGCATTGTATCAATCAGGGTCAGATCAAGGTGTGTGGAAGCCCCTGGGTGCCATTGTATGGACTCCCTCCCAATTGTGCTTGAGAGCAATGGAACATGGTTCAGAAAAAAATCAAACCAAATGAAATTGATGCTTTTCACTACTAACTGTGCCATTTAGTGTACAAATAAATCTACTATCCCTAAATAACATTGCATAAATGATGTCACCATACAGTGCCAAAATAGTGAAAACAATGAACACATAGTACCCGCATATGTAGCACCCCGAGGACTCGGCTGCTACAGGGGTATTGCACCTCGAACCAGAGGTGTGGTATTCCACTCCCGGGTAAGGATGGAGTGTGGAACAGAGCTCAGTAAGCTGCATGCACCACATACACCCCATTTCCGGGGGACAGAACAACGGTACTCCCACCAGATAGTTGTGCAGGTACGACAGCGTCTGTCCCTGGCTGGAGTGGGGGGGGGGGAGGAACATCCCAGTGGTGTAGGAGCAGACAGGGGAGGGACTCTGGGCATAGGTAGGAGCCCATTGGTTGCATTGTCACCAGGGCTCGGGTGTCAGAGGGAGTATAAAAGGTGGGCACCATCTAGGAACAGGGTCAGTTGAGACTGAGGAGAAGCTGAGAGAGAGTTCAGCCAGAGAGGGCTGACAGGGAGCTGTGGCTCCGGCTGGGCCCAGCTCCAGGGCCAGGCCTGAAGCAGAGAGAAGGAGGCAGAAAGGCCCAGAGACGCAAGGAGAGAGGGAACCCTGAGATCCCACAGGAGAACGAAAAGGGTGAAGGGTTGGCAGAGAGAAGGGTACCGGATCCCAAACTGGTAGAGGCTAATCATCCTCAGCCAGGAACCGGAGGTCGTGGTCAAGCTTTGGCACGACCCTCACCACATCCACCAGGAAAGCATACCACGCATAGGGCCAGGGAAGCCAGGAAAGGTTTCACCACCAAGAGGCCCGAGGGAGCCGGACATAGGTGGGTCCCTGGTGAGAACGGCCAGTAGGAAGGAAGAGAGGGGAGCTCTGGACCACGCTCTGGAACTACCTGGGAGTTGGCCGAGTCCCTGACCTGGTGGACGCAGCATGACTCGGGTGGTCCTTACTGTGCACAAGCGACCGGATAAAGAACAGTGAGTAAAGCTTTTGAAACTGCACTTCAAGCCTCCGTGTTTCGTGGTCACACCTGCACCTTCAGTACTGGGACACCCGCACCATCACTCCCCTCATCCAACTCACAATAGCTGCCCTGAGGCCATACCCCTCCCGTTGGGGGTTATACCATCCACGCTGCACAATCCTACCACCGGCCTCAGCGGCCTGCCCTGCAGCGGCAGCTCCATAGCTGCATTCAACGGGTGGCGTAGTCGAACAATACAGTATCATCTGCCAAACACTGCCACTCAGCTTGACTCCCTGGGCACGGACCGGGTCACCGCCACGAGACTACTACCCCCATCTGATCCGGCTCCGGGTAAGCCCCCGTGCGCGCGATGCCGCACGACACAGCAGGCCCAGGGGCGCGTCACATACAGTGCCCAAATAATACTGTAATATAATGAACAATTAGGAGTCCTATACAGTGCTAAAATAATACGGTGATATAATGATAAAATAGAAATCTATACAGTGGCCAAATAATACAGTGATGTAAAGAATAGTGTTGAGCCACCCCCCTAGTGTTCGGGTTCGGTTCGGTTCGTCGAACACCGGGATGTTCGAGGAACTGTTCGTCGAACTGTTCGTCGAACACCTTAGAACACCGTCGAACACCGTTAAAACCAATGGCAGGCAAACAAAAACACATAGAAACACATAGAAAACACCTTCAAAGGTGTCCAAAAGCTGACAAACTGCTCAGAAGACGCTTTCTTTAAAAAAGCCGGCCGGCAATTCAGCAGCGGCATACACCGGTACCCGACAATTTAGATAAGAAGGAATAGAGCATCACACATAGATTAGATAGATAGAAACATGTCAGTCACATATATATGAAGTACAGTGACAGTGTTGCTTACTGTACTTGTCATTTAGTGTAAAGGATTTATTAAAAAATATAATAGTGTTTTCATGCACTGTCTCTTTAAAAAAGCCGCCGGCAATTCAGCATCTGTACCCGACAATTTATAACAGACAGAATAGAGCTTCACACATAGATTAGATAGATAGAAACATGTCAGTCACATATATATGAAGTACAGTGACAATGTTGCTTACTGTACTTGTCATTTAGTGTAAAGGATTTATTAAAAAAAATAATAGTGTTTTCATGCACCGTCTCTTTAAAAAAGCCGGCCGGCAATTCAGCATCTGTACCCAACAATTTATAACAGACAGAATAGAGCTTCACACATAGATTAGATAGATAGAAACATGTCAGTCACATATATATGAAGTACAGTGACAGTGTTGGTTACTGTACTTGTCATTTAGTATTAAAATAAAGGATTTATTATTAAAAAAAATTGGCGTGGGGTTCCCCTTAATTTTAGTCTCTAGCGGAGGTTAAGCAGACAGCTGGGGCAGATGTTTGAAGCCTGGGAAGGGGGTAATACCCACGGAGCTTCCCAGGCTACTAATATGAGCCCCCAGCTGAATACATAGCCTTTACTAGCTATTAAAATGGGGGACCCCCCAAAAAAAATGACATGGGGTCCCCCCTAATTTAATAGCTAGCAAAGGCTAGGCAGACAGCTGGGGGCTGATATTAATAGCCCAGGAAGGGAGCCATGAATATTGGCCCCCTCCCAGGCTAGAAACACCAGCCGTCAGCCGCCCCAGAAATGGCGCATTCATAGGATGCGCCAATTCTGGCACTTAGCCTCGCTCTTCCACGCTGCCCTGGTGCGGTGGCAAGGGGTAATAGGGCTGGGGTTGATGTCAAATTATAATGCCAGCTGACATCAAGCCCAGGTTAGTAATGGAGAGGCGTCTATAAGACACCCCCATTACTAACCCCATAGTCAAAGTTAAAAGAAAACACAAACACCCAGAATAAAGTCCTTTAATTGAAATAAAGACACAATCCTTTATTGTTCTAAATTAAACCATACTTACCATCACGCCCATTCCAGCTGAAGCCAACGATCTCCTGCAATAAAAGAAAAATAATAAAGCAACATCATCCTTACCTTTCCATGGTTCCCACGACAGCTTCAGCTCTACTACATCGAGATGACAGGCTGGACCGCAGCAGAACGCTGCCATCCAGTCTGTCATCCCGCAGACACTGAGAAGCGCAGGCATGCTTGCGCTCTGCAGTGTCTGGCTGTGACGGCATAAAGATGAGACGAGTTCATGTCCAATGAACCCAGCTCACCTCCTGCACGTCACTAACAGCGTGGGAGAATGCTCCTGCACACAGCGCTTCAGCGTGAGAATTCTCCCACGCTGAAGCGCTGAGTGCAGGAGAATTTTCCCACGCTGTCAGTGACGTGCATAAGGTGAGCTCATGTCCAATGAACTCAGCTCACCTCCTGCACGTCACTGACAGCGTGGGAGAATTCTCCTGCACTCAGCGCTTCAGTGTTAGAATTCTCCCACGCTGAAGCGCTGAGTGCAGGAGAATTTTCCCACGCTGTCAGTGACGTGCATGAGGTGAGCCGAGTTCATTGGACATTAACTCGGCTCATCTGGATGCCCTCACAGAGAGACACTGTGGAGCGCAAGCAAGCCTGCTCTTCTCAGTGTCTGCGGGATGACAGGCTGGATGGCGGCGTTCTGCTGCGGTCCAGCCTGTCATCTCGATGTAGCAGAGCTGAAGCTGTCGTGGGAACCATGGAAAGGTAAGGATGAGGTTGCTTTATTATTTTATTTTTATTGCAGGAGATCGTTGGCTTCAGCTGGAATGGGCGTGATGGTAAGTATGGTTTAATTTAGAACAATAAAGGATTGTGTCTTTATTTCAATTAAAGGACTTTATTCTGGGTGTTTGTGTTTTCTTTTAACTTTGACTATGGGGTTAGTAATGGGGGTGTCTTATAGACGCCTCTCCATTACTAACCTGGGCTTGATGTCAGCTGGCATTATAAGCTGACATCAACCCCAGCCCTATTACCCCCTGCCACCGCACCAGGGCAGCGTGGAAGAGCGAGGCTAAGTGCCAGAATTGGCGCATCCTATGAATGCGCCATTTCTGGGGCGGCTGACGGCTGGTGTTTCTAGCCCGGGAGGGGGCCAATATTCATGGCTCCCTTCCTGGGCTATTAATATCAGCCCCCAGCTGTCTGCCTAGCCTTTGCTAGCTATTAAATTAGGGGGGACCCCACGTCATTTTTTTGGGGGGGTCCCCCATTTTAATAGCTAGTAAAGGCTAGGTATTCAGCTGGGGGCTGATATTAGTAGCCTGGGAAGCTCCGTGGGTATTACCCCCTTCCCAGGCTTCAAACATCTGCCCCAGCCGTCTGCTTAACATCCGCTAGAGCCTAAAATTAAGGGGAACCCCACGCCAATTTTTTTAATAATAAATCCTTTATTTTAATACTAAATGACAAGTACAGTAACCAACACTATCACTGTACTTCATATATATGTGACTGACATGTTTCTATCTATCTAATCTATGTGTGAAGCTCTATTCTGTCTGTTATAAATTGTCGGGTACAGATGCTGAATTGCCGGCCGGCTTTCTTAAAGAGACGGTGCATGAAAACACTATTATTTTTTTTAATAAATCCTTTACACTAAATGACAAGTACAGTAAGCAACACTGTCACTGTACTTCATATATATGTGACTGACATGTTTCTATCTATCTAATCTATGTGTGATTCTCTATTCCTTCTATTCTAAATTGTCGGGTACCGCTGCTGAATTGCCGGCCGGCTTTTTTAAAGAGACGGTGCATGAAAACACTATTATTTTTTTTGATAAATCCTTTACGCTAAATGACAAGTACAGTAAGCAGCACTTTCACTGTACTTCTTATATATGTGACTGACATGTTTCTATCTATCTAATCTATGTGTGAAGCTCTATTCTTTCGGTTCTAAATTGTCGGGAACCGGTGTATGCCGCTGCTGAATTGCCGGCTTTTCATGTTTCACTGTTGGCACTGTTCCCATCGATTTGGGCAATCACTGTAATGCCACAACCACCATGGCTGTGGCATTACAGTGCATGATTGGTGCTCTAAATAGCACCAGACATGCAGGACACGCTTTTGGTGCACGAACAGTTATCGAACATAACCTTGAACAGCCAAATTTTTTGCAAATCGTTCGGGTTCGTCGAACAACTCGAACACCGCCCAAAACAGCTCGAATTTGAGATTGGCGAACAGTTCTAGTCGAACACCGCTCATCTCTAGTAAAGAACACATAGCTCCCCCATATATGAGCCCTGCTACAATGTGGTAAAGCATCCAAATAATATCCAAATGCACTCATATAGAAATGCCATACCATGCTAATCTAATGCCATACTTTGCCCAATAAATACTACCATGTGCGTTAGTTACTGTACATGTTAGCATGCAGCCTTCCATCACTTAGCTTAATGCCAAGCGTCAGATGGAGTGCTGTAAAGCTGCCACAACTGGACTTTTGGGCAGTGGAACGTGTTCTGTGGAGTGACGGATCACCAGGGGAGTAACAATCGCTGTCACAGAGGGTGTAACCGCGACCGGGCCGGTGCGGGAAGGAGGCCTGCCGATGCCAGCTCCTATTTCAGCTGGATGTGCGTCTAAGGACGTACATTCAGCTGATGTGTATTGTGGTGCAGAAAAAAATGCTGGCTCACTGCACTGTAATACACGCCGCTGGGCAATCAGAGGAAAGATGCTGATGTCGTTGTGCCCGTCATGAGAGGACTAGTGTTGAGCGAGCATGCTCGACACTGCTCGGTACTCGCCCGAGCATCTCACTACTCGGGATGTTCGGCGAGCACCGAGCATTTCCGGGTAACTCGGGCGGGAGCTCGGGTCTCCGCCCTGCACGTTTGGCGCTCTTTACAGAGCCAATGAACATGCAGGGATTGCCAGCCAGTCACTGTAATGCCGCAGCCATGTTGTTTGTGGGCATTACAGTGATTGGCTGGCCGCACAGCATCACCTCGAGTATTTAAAACCGGGCGCCGCCATCTTGGACACAGTCGCTCCGGATCAGACAGTGTAGGGTCAGTGCTGCAGAGCTAGGGAGAGATTTATACTGCGAAATAGTTAGTGTAGGGTCTCTAAAGCCTGCCAAATCAAACAAACAGTCCTTCTCAGGACTAATATCCATCCCAGATATCAGGCTGGCAAGCAGGCTGTATAGGAGACGCAGTGGTTATACCAACAAACGCTGCATTACAGTCCTGTGTGCTCCTGTTGGTCAAATTGCTAGACTTATCCCCCGGTCTCAGGGGCCAGGCAAAAATCCTTTTTTTTTCATCTAAATCCTGTATTTTTTTTTCCCTCAGTTAGACTGTACAAATACGCGTTTTATTAACCTTTTGGTATTCCCCCCCCCCCCACCAAAAAAAAAAAATTGAGTATGTCTGTGACTGTTCAGACACCAATATATCTGTTTAAAAGAGTCTGGTGTAGGCCAGATAACTAGAAGTTTGGTTTTGCAGTTCCACGGTCCAAATCTCTGTATTATGCAGCTTTTGGCCTTTTTTACATTAAAAAAAAACAGTAATAGTGTCTCCCTGACTGTTCAGACACAAATATATATGTTTAAAATATTCTGGTGTAGGCCAGATAACTAGAAGTTTGGTTTTGCAGTTCCACGGTTCAAATCTCAGTATTATGCAGCTTTTGGCCTTTTTTACATAAAAAATACAGTAATAGTGTCTCCCTGACTATTCAGACACAAATATATCTGTTTAAAATAATCTGGTGTAGGCCAGATAACTAGAAGTTTGGTTTTGCAGTTCCACGGTTCAAATCTCACTATTATGCAGCTTTTGGCCTTTTTTACATAAAAAAAACAGTAATAGTGTCTCCCTGACTGTTCAGACACAAATATATCTGTTTAAAAGATTCTGGTGTAGGCAGGAGAAATAGAACTGTGGTTTTCCTCTTCCACGGTTCTAATATCCCTTTTATTACCCTTTTTCCATTGATAGTGCGAATGTAACCTATTTTACTTCATTTATAAAGGGCAAGGCGCGTGGCAAGGGACGTGGAACTGGACGTTCTGGTGATGGTGCGTGTAGAGGACGGGGCCGTGGCCAAGGTGAAAATGTGCCACAACCAACAACCACATCTTCTCGCTCCCACTTCTTGACCGAATTACTAGGGAAGCACACTACAACACCAGTATTGCGAACTGATCAGTGTGAACAGGTTATTAATTGGAAAGCAGATAATTCTTCCAGTTACCTGGGCACCACCACCTCTGGTCTGTCTTCCACACGGTCAAGTTTTAGTAGCCGTGAGTCTCGATCGCATACTCCTCCTCTCCCTGATGCTCCTTCCTCCCACCATGCCGAGTGTCGTCAGACAGCAACTGATCCCACACTTGGACACTCTGAAGAGCTGTTCACTGGTCCATTTCCAGATTTGTGCCCCTCGCCTGCTCCACTTGAAGTGGTGAAAGAGGAGATCCCATGTAGCGATGCCCAAATATTTGAACAGCCACGGCCATAGGAAGTCGACGCTGGCAATTTTTCACAAGAGGTGGACGATGACGAGACACAATTGCCACGAAGTGAGGAGGAGGATCGTGGTGCGCAAGTGGAAGAGGAGGAGATGGTGGATGATCTAGTAACTGACCCAACGTGGCAGGAGGACACGCAGAGCGAGGCCAGCAGCACACAGGGGGAAGAAGGCAGAGTACCCCAACAGGCAGGAAGAAGCAGTGTGGTGGCCGCACACAGAAGGCGGGCAACAGTTCCCCGTAACACGAACACGAGGGACGTTGCCAGTACAACCGGTAGGTCTTCCAGAGTCTGGAATTTTTTTAAAGGCTCTGCTGATAACCCCAAAAATGCCATTTGTACCACCTGCCATGCCAGCATCAGCAGGGGTGACAAAACTACCAGCCTGACCACCACCAGCATGATCAGGCACATGGCAGCAAAGCACCCGACTTTGTGGGGCGAACCTCAGGGTCCACGACCAGTGTCAATGGGTGTCACCACTGCTTCTTCCGCTGTTGTGCGTGTAAGAGAACCCCATGTTGTGCGTGCAAGGCAATCCTCTGTCCATACTGCATGTAAAGATGCCGCCTCCTCTCAGTCTTCACTTGTTATGGCAGTTTCTCAAGAAACAGCATCAACGTCCATGTCCACGTCCCACCGCAGCGTTCAATTGTCCATATCCCAGAGGTTTGAACGAAAGCGCAAATTTGCAGCCAACGCCCCACAGGCCACAGTCCTAAATTCGCACATTTCACGACTGCTTGCGTTGGAAATGCTGCCTTTTAGGCTGGTGGAGACGGAATCCTTCCGCAACCTTATGCTGGTGGCCATCCCTTGGTACTCGGTCCCCAGCCGACACTGTTTTGCCCGGTGTGCCATAACCGCACTACACAAGCACGTGTCCCAAAGCATCTGCCGTGCCCTCAACAACGCAGTTACTGGGAGAGTCCACCGGACAACGGACACGTGGACAAGTGCTTGTGGCCAGGGACGGTACATCTCTCTGATGGCACACTGGGTAACCATAGTGGAAGCCGGGACCCAGTTGGACCTTGGGACGGAACACATCCTCCCCACACTGAGGATTGCGGGCCCTATGTCAGTCAGAGTTGCCCCCACAGTGTACAGCTCCTGCGCATCATCCTCCTCCTCCTCCTCATGTTCAGCCTCCATCTCAGATATCACCACATCAGTTACAAGCTGGAAACACTGCAGTACTGCCTCAGCCAAGCGGCAACAGGCTGTGCTGAAACTCATAAGCTTAGGTCATAAACACACTGCTAGTGAGTTGTGGACAGCTGTGAAAGAGCAGGCAGATCTGTGGCTGAGACCGCTGAACCTACATCCAGGCATGGTCGTGTGTGACAATGGCCGTAACCTGGTGGCAGCTCTGAGGCGAGGCGAGATCACACACATACCATGCCTGGCTCATGTGCTTAACCTCGTGGTTCAGCGGTTTCTTAAATCGTACCCCGAGTTGCCAGATCTGCTCGTCAAAGTACGCCACCTGTCAGCTCATTTTCGGAAGTCGGCTACAGCTTCCGCCGCCTTTGCTGTGTTGCAGCAGCGTTTGCAGCTTCCGGCACACCGACTGGTGTGTGATGTCCCCACATGTTGGAACTCTACCCTCCACATGTTGCAAAGGATTTGTGAGCAGAAGAGAGCAGTTGTGGAGTACCAGCTGCAACAAGGCCGTCGATGTTCAGGTCAGACTCCACACATAAGACCTCAGGAGTAGAGATGAGCGGTGTTCGACTAGAACTGTTCGCCAATCTCAAATTCGAGCTGTTTTGGGCGGTGTTCGAGTTGTTCGACGAACCCGAACGATTTGCAAAAAATTCGGCTGTTCGAGGTTATGTTCGATAACTGTTCGTGCACCAAAAGCGTGTCCTACATGTCTGGTGCTATTTAGAGCACCAATCATGCAGGGATTGTCTGCCACTCACTGTAATGCCACAGCCATGGTGGTTGTGGCATTACAGTGATTGCCCAAATCGATGGTAACAGTGCTCACAGTGAAACATGAAAAGCCGGCAATTCAGCAGCGGCATACACCTGTACCCGACAATTTAGAACCGAAAGAATAGAGCTTCACACATAGATTAGATAGATATAAACATGTCAGCCACATATATACGAAGTACAGTGAAAGTGCTGCTTACTGTACTTGTCATTTAGCGTAAAGGATTTATCAAAAAAAATAATAGTGTTTTCATGCACTGTCTCTTTAAAAAAGCCGGCCGGCAATTCAGCAGCGGTACCCGACAATTTATAACAGACAGAATAGAGCTTCACACATAGATTAGATAGATAGAAACATGTCAGTCACATATATATGAAGTACAGTGATAGTGTTGGTTACTGTACTTGTCATTTAGTATTAAAATAAAGGATTTATTATTAAAAAAATTGGCGTGGGGTTCCCCTTAATTTTAGGCTCTAGCGGAGGTTAAGCAGACGGCTGGGGCAGATGTTTGAAGCCTGGGAAGGGGGTAATACCCACGGAGCTTCCCAGGCTACTAATATCAGCCCCCAGCTGAATACATAGCCTTTACTAGCTATTAAAATGGGGGACCCCCCAAAAAAAATGACGTTGGGTCCCCCCTAATTTAATAGCTAGGAAAGGCTAGGCAGACAGCTGGGGGCTGATATTAATAGCCCAGGAAGGGAGCCATGAATATTGGCCCCCTCCCAGGCTAGAAACACCAGCCGTCAGCCGCCCCAGAAATGGCGCATTCATAGGATGCGCCAATTCTGGCACTTAGCCTCGCTCTTCCACGCTGCCCTGGTGCGGTGGCAGGGGGTAATAGGGTTGGGGTTGATGTCAGCTTATAATGCCAGCTGACATCAAGCCCAGGTTAGTAATGGAGAGGCGTCTATAAGACACCCCCATTACTAACCCCATAGTCAAAGTTAAAAAAAGCACAAACACCCAGAATAAAGTCCTTTAATTGAAATAAAGACACAATCCTTTATTGTTCTAAATTAAACCATACTTACCGTCACGCCCATTCCAGCTGAAGCCAACGATCTCCTGCAATAAAAGAAAAATAATAAAGCAACCTCATCCTTACCTTTCCATGGTTCCCACGACAGCTTCAGCTCTGCTACATCGAGATGACAGGCTGGACCGCAGCAGAACGCTGCCATCCAGCCTGTCATCCCGCAGACACTGAGAAGCGCAGGCTTGCTTGCGCTGCTCAGCGTCTCTCTGTGACGGCATCCAGATGAGCCGAGTTCATGTCCAATGAACTCGGCTCACCTCATGCACGTCACTGACAGCGTGGGAAAATTCTCAAGCTGAAGCGGTGAGTGCAGGAGAATTCTCCCACGCTGTCAGTGACGTGCATAAGGTGAGCTCATGTCCAATGAACTCAGCTCACCTCCTGCACGTCACTGACAGCGTGGGAGAATTCTCCTGCACTCAGCGCTTCAGTGTGAGAATTCTCCCACGCTGAAGCGCTGAGTGCAGGAGAATTTTCCCACGCTGTCAGTGACGTGCATGAGGTGAGCCGAGTTCATTGGACATTAACTCGGCTCATCTGGATGCCCTCACAGAGAGACACTGTGGAGCGCAAGCAAGCCTGCGCTTCTCAGTGTCTGCGGGATGACGGGCTGGATGGCAGCGTTCTGCAGCGGTCCAGCCTGTCATCTCGATGTAGCAGAGCTGAAGCTGTCATGGGAACCATGGAAAGGTAAGGATGATGTTGCTTTATTATTTTTCTTTTATTTCAGGAGATCGTTGGCTTCAGCTGGAATGGGCGTGATGGTAAGTATGGTTTAATTTAGAACAATAAAGAATTGTGTGTTTATTTCAATTAAAGGACTTTTTTCTGGGTGTTGTGTTTTTTTTAAATACTTTACTAGAAATTCATGGTGGTCATGTCTAATATTGGCGTGACCCCATGAATTTCGGGCTTAGGGCCAGCTGATAATACCAAGCTGGCCCTAACCCCTTTATTACCCAGTGAGCCACCGCATCAGGGCCCTGGATGAGTTGGGTACAGCGCCAGAAGATGGCGCTTCTATGAACGCGCCATTTTCCGGGGTGGCTGCGGACTGCAATTTGCAGCGGGGGTGGCCCAGAAAGCTTGGGCCTCCCTGCGCTGCGGATTCCAGCCCCCAGCTGCCTAGTTGTACCTGGCTGGACACAAAAACAGGGCGAAGCCCCACGTCAATTTTCTTTAAATTATTTCATGAAATAATTAAGAAAAAAAGGGCTTCCCTATATTGTTGTGTCCGGCCAGGTACAAATAGGCAGCTGGTGGTTGGGGGCAGCCCGTTCCTGCCTGCTGTACCTGGCTGGACACAAATATAGTGCGAAGCCCCACGTCAATTTTTTTAAAATTATTTCATGAATTTCATGAAATAATTAAAAAAAAAGTACGTGGGGCTTCGCCCTATTTTTGTGTCCAGCCAGGTACAACTAGGCAGCTGGGGGCTGGAATCTGCAGCGCAGGGAGGCCCAAGCTTTCTGGGCCCCCCCCCCCCGCTACAAATTGCAGTCCGCAGCCACCCCGGAAAATGGCGCGTTCATAGAAGCGCCATCTTCTGGCGCTGTACCCAACTCATCCAGGGCCCTGGTGCGGTGGCTCACTGGGTAATAAAGGGGTTAGGGCCAGCTTGGTATTATCAGCTGGCCCCAAGCCCAAAATTCATGGGGTCACGCCAGTATTAGACATGACCGCCATGAATTTCTAGTAAAGTATTTAAAAAAAACACAACACCCAGAATAAAGTCCTTTAATTGAAATAAAGACACAATTCTTTATTGTTCTAAATTAAACCATACTTACCATCACACCCATTCCAGCTGAAGCCAACGATCTCCTGCAATAAAAGAAAAATAATAAACCAACCTCATCCTTACCTTTCCATGGTTCCCACGACAGCTTCAGCTCTGCTTCATCGAGATGACTGGCTGGACCGCAGCAGAACGCTGCCATCCAGTCTGTCATCCCGCAGACACTGAGAAGCGCAGGCATGCTTGCGCTCCTCACTGTCTCGCTGTGACGGCATCCAGATGAGCCGAGGTCATGTCCAATGAACTCGGCTCACCTCATGCACGTCACTGACAGCGTGGGAAAATTCTCACGCTGAAGTGCTGAGTGCAGGAGAATTCTCCCACGCTGTCAGTGATGTGCATGAGGTGAGCTCATGTCCAATGAACTCAGCTCACCTCCTGCACGTCACTGACAGCGTGGGAAAATTCTCCTGCAATCAGCGCTTCAGCGTGAGAATTTTCCCACGCTGTCAGTGACGTGCATGAGGTGAGCCGAGTTCATTGGACATGAACTCGGCTCATCTGGATGCCGTCACAGTCAGACACTGAGGAGCGCAAGCATGCCTGCGCTTCTCAGTGTCTGCGGGATGAGAGGCTGGATGGCAGCGTTCTGCTGCGGTCCAGCCTGTCATCTCGATGTAGCAGAGCTGAAGCTGTCCTGGGAACCATGGAAAGGTAAGGATGAGGTTGCTTTATTATTTTTCTTTTATTGCAGGAGATCGTTGGCTTCAGCTGGAATGGGCGTGATGGTAAGTATGGTTTAATTTAGAACAATAAAGGATTGTGTCTTTATTTCAATTAAAGGACTTTATTCTGGGTGTTTGTGTTTTTTTTAACTTTGACTATGGGGTTAGTAATGGGGGTGTCTTATAGACGCCTCTCCATTACTAACCTGGGCTTGATGTCAGCTGGCATTATAAGCTGACATCAACCCCAACCCTATTACCCCCTGCCACCGCACCAGGGCAGCGTGGAAGAGCGAGGCTAAGTGCCAGAATTGGCGCATCCTATGAATGCGCCATTTCTGGGGCGGCTGACGGCTGGTGTTTCTAGCCTGGGAGGGGGCCAATATTCATGGCTCCCTTCCTGGGCTATTAATATCAGCCCCCAGCTGTCTGCCTAGCCTTTGCTAGCTATTAAATTAGGGGGGACCCCACGTCATTTTTTTGGGGGGGTCCCCCATTTTAATAGCTAGTAAAGGCTATGTATTCAGCTGGGGGCTGATATTAGTAGCCTGGGAAGCTCCGTGGGTATTACCCCCTTCCCAGGCTTCAAACATCTGCCCCAGCCGTCTGCTTAACCTCCGCTAGAGCCTAAAATTAAGGGGAACCCCACGCCAATTTTTTTAATAATAAATCCTTTATTTTAATACTAAATGACAAGTACAGTAACCAACACTGTCACTGTACTTCATATATATGTGACTGACATGTTTCTATCTATCTAATCTATGTGTGAAGCTCTATTCTGTCTGTTATAAATTGTCGGGTACAGATGCTGAATTGCCGGCCGGCTTTTTTAAAGAGACAGTGCATGAAAACACTATTATTTTTTTAAATAAATCCTTTACACTAAATGACAAGTACAGTAAGCAACACTATCACTGTACTTATTATATATGTGACTGACATGTTTCTATCTATCTAATCTATGTGTGAAGCTCTATTCTTTCTGTTAAAAATTGTCGGGTACAGATGCTGAATTGCCGGCCGGCTTTTTTAAAGAGACGGTGCATGAAAACACTAATATTTTTTTTAATAAATCCTTTACACTAAATGACAAGTGCAGTAACCAACACTGTCACTGTGCTTCTTATATGTGTGACTGACATGTTTCTATCTATCTAATCTATGTGTGATGCTCTATTCCTTCTTGTCTAAATTGTCGGGTACCGGTGTATGCCGCTGCTGAATTTGCCGGCAGGCTTTTTTAAAGAGAGTGTCTTCTGAGCAGTTTGTCAGCTTTTGGACACCTTTGAAGGTGTTTTCTATGTGTTTCTATGTGTTTTTGTTTGCCTGCCATTGGTTTTAACGGTGTTCGACGGTGTTCTAAGGTGTTCGACGAACAGTTCGACGAACAGTTCCTCGAACATCCCGGTGTTCGACGAACCGAACCGAACCCGAACACTACGGGGGTGGCTCAACACTACTCAGGAGTGGACCTGGATGTCTGACATATGTACCATCCTGACAAACTTTGAGGAGTCCACCAAGATGGTGAGTGGCGATGACGCCATCATTAGCGTCAGCATCCCACTTGTCTGTCTTTTGCAACGCTCTCTGCAGAGAATTAAAGAGGAGGCGTTGCAGCCAGAGTATGATGAGATGGATCAAGAAGCCGTAATGGGCGATTACACACAGCCCAGCCTCATCTCATCCCAACGTGCATTGGGGGACAATGAGGGAGAGGAGGAGGAGGAAGAACAGGAGCTGGTATCATGCGCTGTAGACGGTAGTACCTGTACAACTGTCATAGCTTCGGTTCAGTGCGGGAGGCCTCAGGACAAGGGGAAGGAGGAGGACGAGGAGGAGAGCATGGTCAGTCATCATCTTGGTGAGGACACGGAAGTCTTGCCCGTTACCAGTCTGGCACGCATGGCTGACTTCATGTTACGCTGCCTTAACCGTGACCCTCGCGTTGTCAAAATGTTGGGTGACAGTCATTACTGGTTGGTGACACTTTTAGACCCCCGCTACAAGGAGAACTTTCACTCTCTTATTCCTGAGGTGGAGAGGTCTACAAAAATGGGGCAGTACCAGAAGGCCCTTGCTGCAGAACTGTTAAAAAAATTCCCATCTGAACACGCTAGCGGCAGAGGTCACAGTTCGTTGACCAACCAAGGCATACAAGCGAGAGAGACGCAACTCCAATCCAGCAGAGGCAGGGTAACACTGTCAACATTCTGGGACAGTTTTCTGAGACCCGCCCAGTTTACAGGCCCTGAGGCGTGGGGTACTCTCACAAGGAGTGGAAAGTTTCAAAAGATGGTGAAGGAGTACCTTGCCAACTGTACCAGCGTCCTCCGTGATTCCTCTGTGCCTTTTAATTATTGGGTATCCAAGCTGGACACTTGGAATGAACTCACTCTGTATGCCTTGAAGGTCCTGGCCTGCCCTGCCACTAGCATGTTATCGGAGCGTGTTTTTAGTGCCGCTGGGGGATTTATAACTGATAAGCGCACTCTCCTGTCAACTGACAATGCTGACAAGCTGACCCTTATCAAAATGAACAAGGGCTGGATTGGGCCAGACTTCTCATCACCACCAAATGACAGCAGAGTAACATAAAGTCAAATCCACTGTGTTATTTCGGGAGGTGTATTTCCATGCACCGCTTCACACCCACACATGGGTACACGATTCAACATTTCAGCTGTTTTTTGCTCTTCTCCTTATCCTCAGCCTCCACCACCACTATACCACCAGGGTGACCATGGTCTGTGTTGCCAGCATTGCAAGTTCCTCCGTCCTAATTTTTGGCAGCTTTTGCTTGGAAGGCAAAGGCAAAGACTATGGGCGACCCACTCCCCAATAATGAGAATAATGTTTTGAATATGCTGTACTGCATGGCTCTTGTAAGGGCCATGAAAACTGTCTTGTTAAGCTACTGTGACCTCCACGGCTCTTGCAATGGGCATTAAAACCGTCTTGTTAAGCTACTGCGACCTACACCGCTCTTGCAATGGGCATTAAAACCGTCTTGTTAAGCTACTGCGACCTCCATCACTCTTCCAAGGGGAATTAAAACAGTCTTGTTATGCTACTACGACCTCCACCACTCTTCCAAGGGGCATTAAAACCATCTTGTTAAGCAACTGCGACCTCCACCACTCTTCCAAGGGGCATTGATATTGTCTTTTTATTCCACTGAGACCTCCACCACTCTTCCAAGGGGCATTAAAACCGTCTTGGTAAGCTACTGCAACCTCCACCACTTTTCCAAGAGGCATTAAAACCATCTTGTTAAGCTACTGCGACCTCCACCACTTTTCCAAGGGGGATTAAAACCATCTTGCTAAGCTACAGGGACCTCCACCACTTTTCCAAGGGCGATTAAAACTGTCTTGATAAGCTACTGCGACCTTCAACGCTTTTCCAAGGGGCATTAAAACCTTCTTGTTAAGCTACTGCGACCTACACAGCTCTTCCAAGGGGGATTAAAACCGTCTTGGTAAGCTACTGCGATCTCAAACACTTTTCCAAGGGGCATTAAAACCATCTTGTTAAGCTACTGAGACCTCCACCACTCCTCCAAGGGGCATTGATATTGTCTTTTTATTCCACTGCGATCTCCACCACTGTTCCAAGGGGCATTAAAACCGTCTTGTTAAGCTACTGCGACCTCCACCGCTTTTCCAAGGGGCATTAAAACCATCTTGTTAAACTACTGCGACCTCCACCACTTTTCCAAGGGGCATTAAAACCATCTTGTTAAGCTACTGCAACCTCCACAGCTCTTCCAAGGGGCATTAAAACCGTCTTGTTAAGCTACTGCGACCTCCACCACTCTTCCAAGGGGCATGAAAACCATCTTGTTAATCTACTGCGATCTCAACCACTCTTCCAAGGGGCAATGATATTTTCTTTTTATTCCACTGCAACCTCCACCACCCTTCCAAGGGGCATTAATATCGTCTTTTTAAGCTACTGCGACCTCCACCACTTTTCAAAGGGGCATTAAAACCATCTTGTTAAACCACTCTGCACTCCAAAGCTCTTCCAACGGGCATTGAAACCATCTTGTTAAGCTATTGCAACCTCCACCACTCTTCAAAGGGGCAATAAAACCGTCTTGTTAAGCTACTGCGACCTCCACCACTTTTCCAAGGGGCATTAAAACCGTCTTGTTAAGCTACTGCGACCTCCACCACTTTTCCAAGGGGCATTAAAACCGTCTTGTTAAACCACTCTGACCTCCACAGCTCGTCTAAGGGGCAAAAAAAACGTTTTGTTAAGCTACTGTGACCTCCACGTCTCTTCCAAGGGGCATTAAAACCGTCTTTTTAAAACACACT
This sequence comes from Phyllobates terribilis, assembly GCF_046119375.1. Lineage (NCBI taxonomy): Eukaryota > Metazoa > Chordata > Amphibia > Anura > Dendrobatidae > Phyllobates > Phyllobates terribilis. The sequence goes on from NW_027362767.1 coordinate 59,824,324, forward strand.
GAACTCCACAGCTCTTCCAAGGGGCATTAAAACCGTCTTGTTAAGCTATTGCGACCTCCACCACTCATCCAAAGGGCATTGATATTGTCTTTTTATTCCACAGCGACCTCCACCACTTTTCCATGGGGCAATAAAACCGTCTTGTTAAGCTACTGCGACCTCCACCACTTTTCCAAGGGGCATTAAAACCATCTTGTTAAGTTACTGTGACCTCCACCACATTTCCAAGCGGCATTAAAACCGTATTGTTAAGCTACTTCTACCTCCATCACTCTTCCAAGGGGCATTAAAACCGTCTTATTAAGACAAAGCGACTTCAACCATTATTCCAAGGGGCATTAAAACCATCTTGTTAAGCTACTGCGACCTCCACCACTCTTCCAAGGGGCATTAAAACCGTATTTTTAAGCTACTGAGACCTCCACCACTTTTCCAAGGGGCATTAATACTGTCTTGTTAAGCTACTGCGACCTCCACCGCTCTTCCAAGGGGCATTAAAACCGTCTTGTTAAGCTACTGCTTCCTCCACCGCTCTTCCAAGGGGCATTAAAAAGGTCTTGTTAAGCTACTGCGACCTCCACCATTCTTTTAAGGGGCATTAAAACCGTCTTGTTAAGCTACTGCGACCTCCACCCCTCTTCCAGGGGGCATTGATATTGTGTTTTTGTTCCACTGAGACCTCCACCACTCTTCCAAGGGGCATTAAAACCGTCTTGGAAAGCTACTGCAACCTCCACCACTTTTCCAAGGGGCATTAAAACCGTCTTGTTAAGCTACTGCGACCTCCACCACTATTCCAAGGGGCATTAAAACCATCTTGTTAAGCTACTGCGACCTCCACCACTTTTCCAAGGGGCATTAAGACCGTCTTTTTATAACACTGCGATCTACACCACTTTTCCAAGCGGCATTAAAACCGTCTTTTTCAGCTACTGCGACCTCCACCGCTCTTCCAAGGGGCATTAAAACCGTCTTGTTAAGCTACTGCGACCTCCACCACTTTTCAAGGGGCATTAAACCCATCTTGTTAAGCTACTGCGACCTCCACCACTCTTCCAAGGGGCATTAAAACCGTCTTGTTAAGCTACTGCGACCTCCACCGCTCTTCCAAGGGGCATTAAAACCATCTTGTTAAGCTACTGCGACCTCCACCGCTCTTCCAAGGGGCATTAAAACCGTCATGTTAAGCTACTGCGACATCCACCACTCTTCCAAGGGGTATTAAAACCGTCTTGTTAAGCTACTGCTACCTCCATCACTCTTCCAAGGGGCATTAAAACCGTCTTATTAAGACAATGCGACTTCCACCATTATTCCAAGGGGCATTAAAACCATCTTGTTAAGCTACTGCGACCTCCACCACTCTTCCAAGGGTCATTAAAACCGTATTGTTAAGCTACTGAGACCTCCACCACTTTTCCAAGGGGCATTAATACCGTCTTGTTAAGCTACTGCGACCTCCACCGCTCTTACAAGGGGCATTAAAACCGTCTTGTTAAGCTACTGCTACCTCCACCTCTCTTCCAACGGGCATTAAAAAGGTTTTGTTAAGCTACTGTGACCTCCACCACTCTTTCAAGGGGCATTAAAACCGTCTTGTTAAGCTACTGCGACCTCCACCCCTCTTCCAGGGCGCATTGATATTGTGTTTTTATTCCACTGAGACCTCCACCACTTTTCCAAGCGGCATTAAAACCGTCTTTTTCAGCTACTGCGACCTCCACCGCTCTTCCAAGGGGCATTAAAACCGTCTTGTTAAGCTACTGCGACCTCCACCACTTTTCAAGGGGCATTAAAACCATCTTGTTAAACTACTGCGACCTCCACCACTCTTCCAAGGGGCATTAAAACCATCTTGTTAAGCTACTGCGACCTCCACCACTCTTCCAAGGGGCATTAAAACCGTCTTGTTAAGCTACTACGACCTCCACCACTCTTCCAAGGGGCAATAAAACCGTCTTGTTAAGCTACTACGACCTCCACCACTCTTCCAAGGGGCATTGATATTGTCTTTTTATTCTACTGCGACCTCCACCACTCTTCCAAGGGGCATTAAAACTGTCTTTTTATTTCACTGCAATCTCCACTACTTTTACAAGGGGCATTAAAACCGTCTTGTTAAGCTACTGCGACCTCCACCGCTCTTCCAAGGGGCATTAAAACCGTCTTGTTAAGCTACTGTGACCTCCACCACTGTTCCAAGGGGCATTAAAACCATCTTATTAAGCTACTGCGACCTCCACCGCTCTTCCAAGGGGCATTGATATTGTCTTTTTAATCCACTGCGACCTCCACCACTCTTCCAAGGGGCATTAAAACCGTCTTGGTAAGCTACTGCAACCTCCACCACTTTTCCAAGGGGCATTAAAACTGTCTTGTTAAGCTACTGCGACCTCCACCACTCTTCCAAGGGGCATTAAAACCGTCTTGTTAAGCTACTGCGACCTCCACCGCTCTTCCAAGGGGCATTAAAACCGTCTTGTTAAGCTACTGTGACCTCCACCACTGTTCCAAGGGGCATTAAAACCATCTTATTAAGCTACTGCGACCTCCACCGCTCTTCCAATGGGCATTGATATTGTCTTTTTAATCCACTGCGATCTCCACCACTCTTCCAAGGGGCATTAAAACCGTCTTGGTAAGCTACTGCAACCTCCACCACTTTTCCAAGGGGCATTAAAACTGTCTTGTTAAGCTACTGCGACCTCCACCACTCTTCTAAGGTGCATTAAAACCGTCTTGTTAAGTACTGAGACCTCCAACACTCTTCCAAGGGGCATTGATATTGTCTATTTTTTCCACTGCGATCTCCACCACTATTCCAAGGGGCATTAAAACTGTCTTGTTAAGCTACTGCGACCTTCACCGCTCTTCCAAGGGGCATTAAAACCATCTTGTTAACCTACTGCTACCTCCACCACTTTTCCAAGGGGCATTAAAACCATCTTGTTAAGCTACTGCGACCTCCACCGCTCTTCCAAGGGGCATTAAAACCATCTTGTTAAGCTACTGCGACCTCCACCACTTTTCCAAGGGGCATTAAAACCGTCTTGTTAAGCTACTCTGTCCTCCACCACTCTTCCAAGGGGCATTGAAACCGTCTTGTTAAGTTACTGCGACCTCCACCACTTTTCCAAGGGGCATTAAAACTGTCTTGTTAAGCTACTGCGACCTTCACCGCTCTTCCAAGGGGCATTAAAACTGTCTTGTTAAGCTACTGCGACCTCCACCGCTCTTCCAAGGGGCATTAAAACCATCTTCTTAAGCTACTGCGACCTCCACCACTTTTCCAAGGGGCATTAAAACCGTCTTGTTAAGCTACTACGAGCTCCACCACTCTTCCAAGGGGCATTGAAACCGTCTTGTTAAGTTACTGCGACCTCCACCACTCTTCCAAGGGGCATTGATATTGTCTTTTTATTCCACTGCGACCTCCACCACTCTTCCAAGGGGCATTAAAACCGTCTTGTTAAGCTACTGCGACCTCCACCATTCTTCCAAGGGGCAATGATATTGTCTTTTTATTCCACTGGGACCCCCACCACCCTTCCAAGGGGCATTAAAACCGTCTTGTTAAGCTACTGCGACCTCCACCACTTTTCCAAGGGGCATTAAAACCATATTGTTAAGCTACTGCGACCTCCACCGCTCTTCCAAGGGGCATTAAAACAGTCTTGTTAAACCACTCTGAACTCCAAAGCTCTTCCAACGGGCATTGAAACCATCTTGTTACACTACTGCGACCTCCACCACTCTTCAAAGGGGCATTAAAACTGTCTTGTTAAGCTACTGCGACCTCCACCACTTCTCTAAGGGGCATTAAAAACGTCTTGTTAAGCTACTGCGACCTCCCCCACTTTTCCAAGGGGCATTAAAGCCGTCTTTTTAAACCACACTGAACGCCACAGCTCTTCCAAGGGGCATTAAGACTGTCTTGTTAAGCTACTGTGACCTCCACGTCTCTTCCAAGGGGCATTAAAGCCGTCTTTTTAAACCACACTGAACTCCACAGCTCTTCCAAGGGGCATTAATACCGTCTTGTTAAGCTACTGCGACCTCTACCACTCTTCCAAAGGGCATTGATATTGTCTTTTTATTTCACTGTGTAACATACCTGGCGGCGTTCTTGCATAGGGCACCATCTCCCACTATGCAAGATCGCAAACTTGATCATCAGTCCAGTCTGTTAGCCTGGCTTCTTTCCATGCTGTCTGCTTGCTTCTGTTCTGGATGCTTAGGATGGCGGCCCGGTCACTTCCTGTTTCTTGGAGCCGCTGTGGGCACATCCCTAATGCGTCCTCAGCCTATTGCTGTCAGTGATTGGATATTTAAACCAGCTCCACATACAAGCTGGTGCCTGAGCAACTTTAACATTCAGTGTGCTCCTTGACTCTGAATGTGCCAGGTCCTGTTCTGTTTTTCCCTGCTTTTCCGCCTTCCTGGAGGCTGTATTCCCAGGCCTGTTTGAACAAGCTCCTAGCCTGTTCGCTTCTGCCTCTGGAGGACGTATACCCAGGCTCGTTCCTGTATTTCGCTGCAGTAACAGTTCCTTTCTGATCTGTCTCCTAACCTGTTACTTGTTTTGTTCCTATGTCCGTTTCCTCCCTTTTGCTGCAGTGTCTGAACCAGCTCTTGGCTATACCTAGGCTCGTTCCTGTATTTCGTTGCAGTACAGTTCCTGTCTGAACTATCTCCTAACCTGTTACCTGTTTTGTCCTCATGTCCGTTTCCTCCCTTTTGCTGTAGTGTCTGAACCAGCTCTTGGTTATACCTAGGCTCGTTCCTGTATTTCGTTGCAGTACAGTTCCGGTCTGAACTATCTCCTAACCTGTTACCAGTTTTGTCTCTTTGTCCGTTTCCTCTCTTTTTCTGCAGAGTCTGAACCTGCACCTAACTCCTACTCATTTTCGCTGTACTTCTGTTTGTGAGTTTGGAGTCCACTCGCTACTTCTTTGCAAGTTCCTTGTGTGTATCTGTTTCTGCCTTTCTCTTCCAGTCTGTTCCGTGTGAACAGAGCCCTGTCCCCTCTGCTCTGTCTTTGCTCACCGCTTTTGCGGTTTATCTCTGCTCTGCCTTACTTACCGCTCTGGCGGTTTCTGCTCGCTCTGCTCTGCCTTGTCCACTGCATCTGGTTTCGCTCTGCTCAGCCTTGTTCACCGCATCTGCGGTTTCGCTCTGCTCAGCCTTGTCCACCGCATCTGCGGTTTCGCTCTGCTCAGCCCTGTCCACCGCACCTGTGGTATCGCTCTGCTCAGCCCTGTCCACTGCACTTGCGGTTTCACTCTGCTCAGCACTGTCCACCGCACTTGCGGTTTCGCTCTGCTCAGCCTTGTCCACCGCACCTGTTGTTTCGCTCTGCTCAGCAGCATTGTCTACAGCACCTGCAGTTTCGCTCTGCTCAGCCTTGTCCACCGCACCTGCGGTTTCACTCTGCTCAGCCTTGTCCACCGCACCTGCGGTTTTGCTTTACTCTGCTTGATTACCGCATCTGCAGCTCTGAACCCGTCTCCTAGTCTGTACTGGACCCTACCCAGCCTGTGCTCTAACCTGCCTGTTCCTGTATTCCCCGGTGTGGGTCAACAGCCGTGTCCGGGGTCTGACCTGGAGTCGCACCTGGTCCCTCTGCTCGGTTCCTCCCTGGTGCACGGCGTCGTAGCCATTGTGCGACCTGGGTCGGATCGGGTTGATACTTAGTTACGCCCCTCCAGGCACTCTCCGGTTCATGGCACAGTGGGATCACTAATCACGCACACGCCAGTCAGTCCGGGCGTGTGCATAACAGTTTGCTCAGGCCATGGTTCCCGTTGAGCCCCATGGCCCTTCGCTCTCAGAGACATTTTGAATCCATATCCAGCGAATACGTGCAAAAAAAAATAAAAATAAAAAATAAATATTTTTTATTTTTTTTCTGTAGCTAAGGCCCAGGCGATTTACGCACCTGTTCAAATGAAGCTTTCTGCACCTGTTCCTGCGGATACGCCACGGTACTATGGGGATCCTAAACAAAGCCGTGCGTTTGTGGAGCAATGCATGCTGCATTTCAAGTTCTACCCTCTCTATTTTCCTACCGATTGGGCTAAAGTGGCATTTATGTTATCCTACCTAGCGGGTGATGCCTTGAAATGGATCACCCCCCTATGGGAAGCATGGGAACCTATCGTTCTTGACCTGCAGGCCTTCGTGGTGGCCTTTCTAATGGTCTTCGACGACCCTAATCCTGGGGACTCTGCTGAAGCTGCCCTTCCCAGTGTCTCGGAGCAGTCCCGATGGGTGATGTGTGTGGGTAGCTCACCAGTTCTCCTGCCCGAAGAGACTGCTTACCACCCAGAAACCAGACTGAATATGGTCCCAAAGCAGGGACTCTCCATCTTTAATGAATCTGGCAATACGTCCATCGAGGCAGAGGATACTCCCGAGTCTCTGCACCCCTCCAACCAGGCGTAGGTCCTCCAGTTGCCTCATGAATCCTCCGGGGTGCTACCTGTTAACAAATGGAGAGAGACTTTCCTACACCCTGTACGGGATACCTTGCCCACTTTATCCAGTGAGCTTGACCAAGTGTACTCCGAAACAGTGGTTACCCCCGAGTGTCAACACCTGTCACGCTGTCTCTGTATACTGGAGGTAGGGGGCCTAAGCTGACCCTAAGCTGGGGCCCTGACTAATCCCTCAACCTGGAGGTACTGTTAAAGGTACAGAGGTCCAGGCCGCCAGCGTAACCCCTACCTCCTGAGGATCCCTGCACCTAAGTAATCTAGTCCTGAGAAGGACCCCGATCACAACAAAAGGGGACAAGTAATAATATGCCCACACACAGTACTTAGACGAACGAGACAGTACAAGGGAAAAACCAAAACCACCTTGCATACAAAAACTACACAACTACAACAGAGGGAACACCAACGGGAAAGGAGATAAATGATAAAGCGAGGAAGGGAAAAGACACTCCAAATACACTTATCTCTGAAACTTCAAATACCACGATCCGCTCTGTAAGTCTGAATGAAATGCTTTCACCGACACTTCCCAAACAGACCAGCAGGCATATGAAGGAGTCTCACTACAGAAGTATTGATTGCAGCTGGGCGAGGCTGGACCTCGTCTAGCACAGAGAGAGAGAGAATTAACTCCCTCACTGCCGAAAAACACAAAGCACCAACAAGTCAGCTGCGAGAAGTCAGGCTGTGTACTCGTGACGATCTTCGTGGCGCCACACCCGTGACAGTACCCCCCCTTCTACGAGGGGCCTCCGGACCCTCAGGGCCAGGTTTATCCGGGTGAGTCGTGTGGAAGGCCCGAACTAATCGGTCTGCGTTAATATCCGACGCAGGAACCCACATCCTCTCCTCCTTTCCAATGAACCAGGTACTGAAGGGACCGGCGATTAAAGCGTGAATCGATGACCCTCGATACCTGGAACTCCAAGTTACCATTGACCACCACTGGAGGGGGAGGTAAAGGTGACGGTACCACCGGCGCCACATACCTCTTAAGCAATGATCTGTGGAACACGTTGTGAATTTTAAACGTAGGGGGGAGGTCAAGACGGAATGCCACCGGATTAATAATAGAACTGATTCTGTACGGCCCGATGAACCTGGGACCCAGTTTCCAGGAGGGAACCTTAAGTTTAATATTCCTGGTAGACAACCATACCCGATCGTTCACACTTAGGTCCGGACCAGACACTCTCCTCCTATCAGCCATACGTTTGTATCGGTTCCCCATAGTATTCAGATTCTTCAGCACTCCTCTCCATACTGAAGCGAGTGATGAGGAAAATCGTTCCTCCTCAGGAACCCCCGAAGAGCCCCCCCCTACTGAAAGTACAAAACTGGGGGTGAAAACCATATGCCCCAAAAAACGGGGACTTACCAGTGGACTCGCTCCGCCTATTATTAAGAGCAAACTCTGCCAGAGGTAAGAAAGAAGCCCAGTCCTCCTGGTTCTCTGACACAAAACACCAGAGATATGTCTCCAAGCTCTGGTTCATACGTTCCGTCTGACCATTGGTCTGAGGATGAAAAGCCGATGAGAATGACAAATGCATCCCCCGCCGTGCACAAAACGCCTTCCAGAACTTGGACACAAACTGAGACCCCCGATCAGACACCACCTCGGAGGGTACCCCGTGAAGCCTCACAATCTCCCCAATGAACACCTGCGCAAGAGTTTTAGCATTAGGGAGAGCAGGAAGAGCGATAAAATGTGCCATCTTGCTGAACCTGTCCACTACAACGAGTATGACCGTTTTACCCGAAGATGGAGGGAGGTCCGTAATAAAGTCCATAGACAGATGAGTCCAAGGACGCTCCGGGATCTTCAAAGGTAAGAGGGCCCCAGACGGACGGGTATGTGAGGTCTTAGAGCGCGCACAAACCCCACAGGACGCGACAAAAGTTACCACCTCCTTATGTAAGTTAGGCCACCAAAACCGACGCGAGAGGAGATCCACAGTTGCTTTACTCCCCGGGTGTCCTGCAAAAACTGAGTTATGGTGTGCCTCGATCACCTTTTGTCGCAACTGATCTGGAACAAACAGTCTCCCCGGAGGTCCAACAGGGGCGTCCCCCTGAGCCTCCAATACCTCCTCCTCCAGCTCAGAGCATACTGCCGAAACCACCACCCCCTCCTGAAGGATAGGAATCGGGTCGTCCGTATTCCCGGCCCCAGGGAAACTACGAGATAAGGCATCCGCCTTTATATTTTTTGACCCAGGACGATATGTAACGACAAAATTAAACCTGGTAAAAAACAATGACCACCTAGCTTGTCTGGGATTCAGACGTTTCGCGGACTCCAGATATAGCAGGTTCTTGTGATCGGTGATGACGGTGACCGGATGGACTGCCCCCTCCAAAAAATGGCGCCACTCCTCAAAAGCTAACTTAATGGCCAAGAGTTCCCTATTGCCGACATCGTAATTCCTCTCAGCGGACGACAATTTTTTAGAGAAAAAGGCGCACGGATGCCACTTACCAGGGGACGAACCCTGTGACAATACTGCTCCCACCCCTACCTCGGAAGCGTCTACCTCTACAATGAATGGCTGTGACGCATCAGGTTGAATGAGTATGGGTGCCGAGGCAAAACATTTTTTCAAGGAGGAGAATGCTTGACAAGCCTTGTCAAACCACCTAGAAAAATCCGTCCCCTTTTTAGTCATGTCTGTGAGAGGCTTAACCATGGATGAGAAATTACGAATGAACTTCCGGTAATAATTAGCAAACCCCAGGAAACGTTGTAGTGCCTTAAGATTCTCTGGCCGATCCCACTCAAGAACTGCCCGCACTTTCCCAGGGTCCATACGAAAACCGGACGCTGAAACCAGGAAGCCTAAAAACTGGAGTTCCTGTACGGCGAACACACACTTTTCCCATTTGGCATACAGTTTATTATCCCGCAAGATCTGTAACACCTGCCTAACGTGCTCCTGATGAGACACCAGATCCGGCGAGTAAATTAAGATATCATCCAGATATATGACAACAAACTGTCCCACCAGGCGGCGAAAAATGTCATTAACAAAGTGTTGGAACACCGCCGGGGCATTAGTCAGACCGAATGGCATGACAAGGTTCTCATAATGCCCCTCCGGAGTGTTAAACGCCGTCTTCCACTCATCCCCCTCCTTCATCCTAATCAGATTGTACGCCCCCCTGAGATCCAACTTAGAGAACCATTTGGCGCCCACGATCTGATTAAAGAGATCGGGAATAAGTGGGAGCGGATACGGATCTCGGACCGTAATCCGATTAAGTTCACGGAAATCCAGGCAAGGGCGTAGGCCTCCATCTTTCTTCTTAACAAAGAAGAACCCCGCAGCCACCGGTGAAGATGAAGGTCTAATATGCCCCTTAGCCAGACTTTCTGAAATATAATCCTTCATGGCCTGCCTCTCAGGACCAGAAAGGTTATACAACCTAGCTTTAGGTAACTTGGCCTCGGGGAGCAGTTTTACAGAACAGTCATACTCGCGATGAGGAGGTAGTTCCTGACACCCTTTCTCCGAGAATACATCCTCAAAGTCCGCCAGAAATGGAGGTAAGACCCAAGGAGTAACCGCACCGATGACCGTGTTCATGCAGTTTTTATTACAGAATTTACTCCATTGGCTTATCTCTCTGGTTTGCCAATTAATAACCGGGTTATGCTTAGCTAACCAAAGAAGGCCCAACACTATAGGAGTGGGAAGACCCTCCAACACGTAGCAAGACAACAGTTCTTTATGTATCGCCCCCACTTGAAGTTTTACGTCATGCACAGCTTGCAAAAAACTTCCCTGACCGAGAGGCCTGGCATCGATCGAGAATATGGGGATGGGTTTAGCCAACTCACTCAATCGCATACCTTGAACCCGGGCAAACCGAGCATCAACCAGATTAGCCCCGGCCCCACTATCCAGAAGAACAGATATCCTCTCAGTTCTCGTACCCACCACCACCTCCGCCGGTGCGAGAAACTGAGACGAACCTAGGGACGAAATACCTACTCCCAGATTGCCGTCCACCACACAACCTGGGATCAACAGTTTTCCGACGACTCTTCACTCTGCAAGGGACGGGATGGACACCCCCCAATAAAATGTCCCTTTCTCCCGCAGAAGAAACACCTTCCTGTCTTATGGCGCACCACCGGTCCCCTCCCCCGAAATGATGTCCCTCCTAATTGCATAGGCTCCTCTGGACTGACCAGGGGAACCACCATATGAGGGGACCTTGTAGGAGGTGGAGTCATCACAGGGGGTAGAGTTATCCCGCACCTCTCCCGAAGCCGTCTGTCAACGCGAATAGCAAGGGCCATAGCGGCTTCCAGTGACGCGGGAGAGTCATACTGTGCCAACACATCCTGTAATTTGTCGGATAAACCATGACAAAACTGGCTCCTAAGAGCCGGGTCATTCCACTGGGTGTCCGTGGCCCACCTACGGAACTCCGAACAGAATTCCTCCGCCGGACGATCTCCCTGCTGGATCCTACGTAACTTAGACTCAGCAAGGGAGATCCGATCTGGGTCATCATATACGAGTCCCAGAGCAGCGAAAAACCTATCCACTGACTGGAGAGCCGGGGAGCCCGGGGGAAGAGAGAACGCCCAAGATTGTGGGTCCCCTTGTAGGAGCGAGATGACAATTCCCACCCTTTGTTCTTCACTCCCCGATGACCGAGGCCGCAGCCGAAAGTACAACTTGCATGCCTCCCAGAAAACAAAAAACTTGTCCCGCCCCCCAGTGAACCTGTCAGGGAGAGCTACTTTAGGTTCTGGTCCGGCTTGCTCCTGAGGATGCAAAACCTTGGACCTAACGTCCGCCAGCTCCATGGACAAACTCTGCAACTGCCGAGCTAGACCGGCTACTGGATCCATGGTAGCTGGAGAAAAACTAAGTGGGTCGGTGAAAATGTCACACTGTCTCTGTATACTGGAGGTAGGGGGCCTAAGCTGACCCTAAGCTGGGGCCCTGACTAATCCCTCAACCTGGAGGTACTGTTAAAGGTACAGAGGTCCAGGCCGCCAGCGTAACCCCTACCTCCTGAGGATCCCTGCACCTAAGTAATCTAGTCCTGAGAAGGACCCCGATCACAACAAAAGGGGACAAGTAATAATATGCCCACACACAGTACTTAGACGAACGAGACAGTACAAGGGAAAAACCAAAACCACCTTGCATACAAAAACTACACAACTACAACAGAGGGAACACCAACGGGAAAGGAGATAAATGATAAAGCGAGGAAGGGAAAAGACACTCCAATTACACTTATCTCTGAAACTCCAAATACCACGATCCGCTCTGTAAGTCTGAATGAAATTCTTTCACCGACACTTCCCAAACAGACCAGCAGGCATATGAAGGAGTCTCACTACAGAAGTATTGATTGCAGCTGGGCGAGGCTGGACCTCGTCTAGCACAGAGAGAGAGAGAATTAACTCCCTCACTGCCGAAAAACACAAAGCACCAACAAGTCAGCTGCGAGAAGTCAGGCTGTGTACTCGTGACGATCTTCGTGGCGACACACCCGTGACAACACCCCTCCAACCAGGCGGAGGTCCTCCAGTTGCCTCCTGAATCCTCCAGGGTGCTACCTGTTAACGAATGGAGAGAGACTTTCCTACACTCTGTATCGGATACCTCGCCCACTTCTTCCAGTGAGCTTGACCAAGTGTACTCCGAAGCAGTGGTTACCCCCGAGTCCCTGCACCCCTCCGGCCAGGCGGAGGACCTCCAGTTGTCTCCTGTATTCTCCAGGGTGCTACCTGGTAACAATTGCAGTGAGACTTTCTTACACCCTGTACCTGGTACTTCGCATACTTTATCGAGTAAGCTTGGCAAAATGTACTCCGAAGCAGTAATGACCCCCAAGTCTCCGCACCCCTCTAACCAGGCGGAGGCCCTCCAGTTGTCTCCGGAATCCACCGAGGTGTTATCTGATAATAAATGGACAGAGACTTTCCTGTGTGCTGTTCCTGGTACTTCACCCACTTCATCTATTGCTGAGGATGGCTTGATGGGAGGAAGCATCGTAGTTACCAAGATGATGAGATCAGTTTCGTTTCCTCTAGTGGACAGAAGAGGTAGTCCTCTTGAAGAGAAGGATTGGCCTCCAAATTCTCTGTGGAACACTTTTGCAGGCTTGAAGAAGAGGGGACGTAAAGTGGGGGTACTGTAACATACCTGGCGGCGTTCTTGCATAGGGCACCATCTCCCACTATGCAAGACCGCAAACTTGATCATCAGTCCAGTCTGTTAGCCTGGCTTCTTTCCATGCTGTCTGCTTGCCTCTGCTCTGGCTGATTAGGGTGGCGGCCCGGTCTCTTCCTGTTTCTTGTAGCTGCTGTGGGCACACCCCTAATGCGTCCTCAGCCTATTGCTGTCAGTCACTGGATATTTAAACCAGCTCCACATACAAGCTGGTGCCTGAGCAACTTTAACATTCAGTGTGCTCCTTGACTCTGAATGTGCCAGGTACTGTTCTGTTTTTCCCTGCCTGTCCGCCTTCCTGGAGGCTATATTCCCAGGCCTGTCTGAACACGCTCCTAGCCTGTTCATTTCTGCCTCTGGGGGCCGTATACCCAGGCTCGTTCTTGTATTTCGCTGCAGTAACAGTTCCTGTCTGAACTGTCTCCTAACCTGTTACTTGTTTTGTTCCTATGTCCGTTTCTTCCCTTTTGCTGCAGTGTCTGAACCAGCTCTTGGCTATACCTATGCTCGTTCCTGTATTTCGTTGCAGTGCAATTCCTGTCTGAACTGTCTCCTAACCTGTTACCTGTTTTGTCCTCATGTCCGTTTCCTACCTTTTGCTGTAGTGTCTGAACCAGCACTTGGTTATACCTAGGCTCGTTCCTGTATTTTGCTGCAGTACAGTTCCTGTCTGAACTGTCTCCTAACCTGTTACCTGTTTTGTCTCTTTGTCCGTTTCCTCTCTTTTTCTGCAGAGTCTGAACCTGCACCTAACTCCTATTCGTTTTCGCTGTACTTCTGTTTGTGAGCTTGGAGTCCACTCGCTACTTCTTTGCAAGTTCCTTGTGTGTATCTTTTTCTGCCTTTCCCTTCCAGTCTGTTCCGTGTGAACAGAGCCCTGTCCCCTCTGCTCTGTCTTTGCTCACCGCTTTTGCGGTTTAGCTCTGCTCTGCCTTACTTACCGCTCTGGCGGGTTCTGCTCGCTCTGCTCTGCCTTGTCCACCGCATCTGGTTTCGCTCTGCTCAGCCTTGTTCACCGCATCTGCGGTTTCGCTCTGCTCAGCCCTGTCCACCGCATCTGCGGCTTCGCTCGGCTCAGCCCTGTCAACCGCACTTGCGGTTTCGCTCTGCTCAGCCCTGTCCATCGCACTTGCAGTTTCGCTCTGCTCAGCCTTGTCCACCGCACCTGTGGTTTCGCTCTGCTCAGCCTTGTCCACCGCACCTGCAGTTTCGCTCTGCTCAGCCTTGTCCACTGCACCTGCAGTTTCGCTCTGCTCAACCTTGTCCACCGCACCTGCGGTTTCGCTCTGCTCAGCCTTGTCCACCGCACCTGCGGTTTCGCTCTGCTCAGCCTTGTCCACTGCACCTGCGGTTTCATTTTACTCTGCTTGATTACGGCATCTGCGGCTCTGAACCCGTCTACTGGTCTGTACTGGACCCTACCCAGCCTGTACTCTAACCTGCCTGTTCCTGTATTCCCCGGTGTGGGTCAACAGCCGAGTCCGGAGTCTGACCTGGAGTCGCACCTGGCCCCTCTGCTCGGTTCCTCCCTGGTGCACGGCGACGTAGCCATTGTGCGACCTGGGTCGAATCAGGTTGATACTTAGTTACGCCCCTCCAGGCAATCTCCGGTTCATGGCACAGTGGGATCACTAATCACGCACACGCCAGACAGTCCGGGTGTGTGCATAACACAGTGCGACCTCCACCACTTTTCCAAGTGGCATTAAAACCGTCTTGTTGAGCTACTGCGACCTCCACCACTTTTCCAGGGAGCATTAAAAGCGTCTTGTTAAGTTACTGCGACCTCCACCACATTTCCAAGGGGCATTAAAACCATCTTGTTAAGCTACTGCGTCCTCCACCCCTCTTCAAAGGGGCATTAAAACCATCTTGTTAAGCTACTGCGACATCCACCACTCTTCCAAGGGGCATTAAACCGTCTTTTAAGCTACTACGACGTCCACCACTCTTCCAAGGGGCATTAAAACTGTCTTGTTAAGCTACTGCGACCTCCACCACTCTTCCAAGGGGCATTGATAATCTTTTTATTCCACTGCGACCTCCACCACTCTTCCAAGGGGCATTAAAACCGTCTCGGTAAGCTACTGCAACCTCCACCAGTTTTCCAAGGGGCATTTAAACCGTCTTGTTAAGCTACTGCGACCTCCACCACTCTTCCAAGGGGCATTAAAACCGTCTTGTTAAGCTACTGCGACCTCCACCGCTTTTCCAAGGGGTATTAAAACCATCTTGTTAAGCTACTGCGACCTCCACCACTTTTCCAAGGGGCATTAAAACCGTCTTGTTAAGCTACTGCGACCTCCACCGCTTCTCCAAGGGGCATTAAAACCTTCTTGTTAAGCTACTGCGACCTCCACCGCTCTTCCAAGGGGCATTAAACCCGTCTTGGTAAGCTACTGCGACCTCCACCACTTTTCCAAGGGGCATTAAAACCGTCTTGTTAAGCTACTGAGACCTCCACCACTCTTCCAAGGGGCATTGATATTGTCTTTTTATTCCATTGCGATCTCCACCACTTTTCCAAGGGGCATTAAAACCATCTTGTTAAGCTGCTGCGACCTCCACCGCTCTTCCAAGGGGCATTAAAACCGTCTTGTTAAGCTACTGCGACCTCCACCGCTTTTCCAAGGGGTATTAAAACCATCTTGTTAAGCTACTGCGACCTCCACCACTTTTCCAAGGGGCATTAAAACCGTCTTGTTAAGCTACTGCGACCTCCACCGCTTCTCCAAGGGGCATTAAAACCTTCTTGTTAAGCTACTGCGACCTCCACCGCTCTTCCAAGGGGCATTAAACCCGTCTTGGTAAGCTACTGCGACCTCCACCACTTTTCCAAGGGGCATTAAAACCGTCTTGTTAAGCTACTGAGACCTCCACCACTCTTCCAAGGGGCATTGATATTGTCTTTTTATTCCATTGCGATCTCCACCACTTTTCCAAGGGGCATTAAAACCATCTTGTTAAGCTGCTGCGACCTCCACCGCTCTTCCAAGGGGCATTAAAACCGTCTTGTTAAACTACTGTGACCTCCACCACTTTTCCAAGGGGCATTAAAACCATCTTGTTAAGCTACTGAGACCTCCACCGCTCTTCCAAGGGGCATTAAAACCATCTTGTTAAGCTACTGCGACCTCCAACACTCTTCCAAGGGGCATTAAAACCGTCTTGTTAAGCTACTGCGACCTCCACCACTCTTCCAAGGGGCAAAGATATTGTCTTTTTATTCCACTGCGACCTCCACCACCCTTCCAAGGAGCATTAAAACCATCTTGTTAAGGTACTGCGACCTCCACCACTTTTCCAAGGGGCATTAAAACTGTCTTGTTAAGCTACTGCAACCTCCACCCCTCTTCCAAGAGGCATTAAAACCATCTTGTTAAACCACACTGAACTCCAAAGCTCTTCCAACGGGCATTGAAACCATCTTGTTAAGCTATTGCGACCTCCACCACTCTTCAAAGGGGCATTAAAACCATCTTGTTAAGCTACTGCGACCTCCACCACTTTTCCAAGGGGCATTAAGACTGTCTAGTTAAGCTACTGCGACCTCCACCGCTCTTCCAAGGGGCATTAAAACTGTCTTGTTAAGCTATTGCGACCTCCACCACTTTTCCAAGGAGCATTAAAACCGTCTTGTTAAACTACTGCGACCTTCACCGCTCTTCCAAGGGGCATTAAAACCGTCTTGTTAAGCTACTGTGACCTCCACCACTCTTCCAAGGGGCATTGATATTGTCTTTTTATTCCACTGCGACCTCCACCACTTTTCCAAGGGGCATTAAAACCGTCTTGTTAAGCTACTGCGACCTCCACCACTCTTCCAAGGGGCATTGATATTGTCTTTTTATTCCACTGCGACCTCCACCACTTTTCCAAGGGGCATTAAAACCGTCTTGTTAAGCTACTGCGACCTCTGCCACTTTTCAAAGGGGCATTAAAACCGTCTTGTTAAGCTACTGCGACCTCCACCACTTTTCCAAGGGGCATTAAGACCGTCTTGTTAAGCTACTGCGACCTCCACCACTTTTCCAAGGGGCATTAAAACCGTCTTGTTAAGCTACTGCGACATACACCACTTTTCCAAGGGGCATTAAAACCGTCTTGTTAAGCTACTGCGACCTCCACCACTCTTCCAAGGGGCATTAAAACCGTCTTGTTAAGCTACTGCGACCTCTACCACTCTTCCAATGGGCATTAAAACCGTCTTGTTAAGCTACTGCGACCTCCACCACTCTTCCAAGGGGCATTGATATTGTCTTTTTATTCCACTGCGATCTCCACCACTCTACCAAGGGGCATTAAAACCGTCTTGTTAAGCTACTGCAACCTCCACCACTTTTCCAAGGGGCATTAAAACCGTCTTGTTAAGCTACTGCGACCTCCACCGCTCTTCCAAGGGGCATTAAAACCGTCTTGTTAAACCACTCTGAACTCCACAGCTCTTCCAATGGGCATTGAATTGTTGTTTTTAATTAACTCTAACCTCCACAACTCTTCCAACGGGCATTGCATTTCCTCCTAATTTTAGTCAGCTTTTGCTTTTCAATGCATAGGCGAACACAAAGGGAGACCCACTCCCCAATAATGGGTAGAAGGTTTTTAGTATGCTGTAATCCACGTTTGTTTCAATGGGCATTGCAGTTCCTTTTAATTTTTGGAAAGCCTTCCATTCACTGCTTAGGTCAACAGTGTACAGGAGACCCAGTTGCTATAAATGGAAAAAACGGTTTAGTTAAGGCCCTTTGACCTCCATGTCACTTCCAAGGGGCATTGGAGTGCCTCAAAATTTTTGGCAGGCATTGCACTCACTGTATGCCCTATAACTGTGTAGCCGAACCACTCCTTTTGGTACAGAAACATATCCTACAAGACTAGTGTGGTTGACTGGCCTGATATTTATGTGAATGGTCCCTGTTCCTCCTGCTCTTTCTCCATTGCCACCACCTCATCCATTATTCATCACCTGAAGCTTTGTTTTAACGGGAGTCATAGAACTGGGATAGTAGCAGGAAAACATCCAGCAATCCTCTGAGGAGGTAGGATATGTGCCAAAACGCTGACCACCTCAGGCCTAGCCGCTACTACATACATGCACTTGCATTCCAAGGAACAGAAAGCTAAGGAGATGGATGGTGTCATGATCATGAATAATTTACTCGTTGTGTAGAAGGACAACCACTGCTGCTGTCTACCTTCTGAACTATGTGTGGAAGCCTGATTGACCCAGGACCCGCAATCCTCTATGTCTCGAGGACGTGTTGCATCCCAGTGTCCAACTGTGTCCCGGCTTCCACAATATTAACCCAGTGTGAAGGCGTCAGTGAGATGGACCATCCCTGGCCAAATTCACTTGTCCATGTGTTTGTGGTTAGGCTGTCCTTCAAATAGGGGCGGCTGGGGACCGTTTATGGACTCCCGGCCGCCCCCTGGTGGCTGGGGACCAAGCGTGGACACCCGGTCCCCTGGCGGCTGGGGACTGAGTGTGGACACCAGGCCGCGGGACGGCTGAGGACCGAGTATGGACACCCGGCCCCCCCAATGGCGGCTGGGGACCAAGCGTGGACACCTGGCCGCCTGGCGGCTTCGGACTGAGTATAGATACCAGGCCGCCGACGCAGCCATGATGTGGTGTCTAGATTCCGCCTCCACATGCCTAAAATTCCCAATTTCAAGTGAAAGCAAGCTAGCTGTATGGTATTGCAGCCTGGGGGTGGGTGGGTGGCAGGCTGCACACTTACGCTTGCATTCCAAGAAAACAAAGCAGATGCTAACTTCTATCATCATCATCATGCTCCTCACCTTGGCACTCTCAACTCCCCTGATGGATAAGCCAGGGCCCACCGGAGGAGTCTGGTTGTCTGGTGGGCTCGGCCAATGCTGCCCTAAAGCAGGCCAGGCTAAGAAAAGTGTGGTGAAGGTTACCGGGACAAAAAGGGGCGGCTGGGGACCGAGTATGAACACCCGGCCCGCCCCCTGGCAGCTGAGGACCAAGCTTGGACACCCGGCCGCCGGGCGGCTGGGGACTGAGTATGGATACCAGGCCGCCAACGCAGCCATGACCTGGTGGCCAGATTCCACCTCCACATGCCTAAAAGGCCCAATTTCAAGTGCAAGCAAGCTATCAGTATGGTATTGCAGCCTGGAGGTGGGTGGGTGGCAGGCTGCACACTTACGCTTGCATTGCAAGAAAACAAAGCAGATGCTAACTTCTATCATCATCATGCTCCTCACCTTGGCACTCTCAACTCCCATGATGGATAAGCCAGGGCCCACCGGAGGAGTCGGGTTGTCTGGTGGGCTCGGCCAATGCTGCCCTAAAGCAGGCCAGGCTAAGAAAAGTGTGGGGAAGGTTACCAGGACAAATAGGGGCGGCTGCGGACCATTTATGGACACCCCGCCGCCCCCTAGCGGCTGGGGACCGAGTATGGTCACCCGGCCGCGGGGTGGCTGGGGACCGAGTATGGACACCCGGCCGCTCCCTGGCGGCTGGGGACCGAGCGTGGACACCCGGCCACCTGGCGGCTGGGGACTGAGTATGGATACCAGGCCGCCGACGCAGCCATGACGTGGTGGCCAGATTCCGCCTCCACATGCCTAAAAGGCCCAATTTCAAGTGCAAGCGAGCTAGCAGTATGGTATTGCAGCCTGGGGGTGGGTGGGTGGCAGGCTGCACACTTACGCTTGCATTCCAAGAAAACAAAGCAGATGCTAACTTCTATCATCATCATCATGCTCCTCACTTTGGCACTCTCAACTCCCCTGATGGATAAGCCAGGGCCCACCGGAGGAGTTTGGTTGTCTGGTGGGCTCGGCCAATGCTGCCCTAAAGCAGGCCATGCTAAGAAAAGTGTGGGGAAGGTTACCGGGACAAATAGGGGCGGTTGGGGACCGTTTATGGACACCCGGCCGCCCCCTGGCGGCTGGGGACCAAGCGTGGACACCCGGCCGCCAGGCGGCTGGGGACTGAGTATGGATACCAGGCCGCCGACGCAGCCATGATGTGGTGGCCAGATTCTACCTTCACATGCCTCAAAGGCCCAATTTGAAGTGCAAGCAAGCAAGCAGTATGGTATTGCAGCCTAGGGGTGGGTGGGTGGCAGGCTGCATACTTGCGCTTGCATTGCAAGGAATGGGAGAGGTACAATTGTACACTGCCCTGGGACAAGGACTTGCACGGGGATAGTTGCAAGTCTGCATCTTCTGATGCGGCAAGGATCACTTCTGATGGGCACACTTTTAGGCAGTGACCTGGGTGTCAGAGATGCTTCCAGGGGTCTTCCCCATGCTGTTCCCTTGTCTTTTCAGCACTGTATGCATGTGTCACACAGCACATGGCCAGATAAGTTTGGAAAATGTTAAAATGACATTTCCCGGTGAATGCATTTGTCACGGTTGAAATCAATGCAAAAGTGCAAAAACGCATAAAAAATGCTACTTGTGAACATAGCCCAAGGTGTGGAGGAGTATTTTTGTTTTTTGTTATTTATTTTACCTTATACACAAGTTTTTACCCTGAAAAGGATGTTCCTTAACATATTTCACAGGAAAACCGTTTCAGTTTAGTTTTTGAACGTTTTATTGTGAGCCCGTAAAAGTGGCTTAATACCTCTGACCACATTGTTGACAGTAGTGACCTGGGGGTCAGAAATGCTTCCTGGGGTGATCCTCATGCTGTCCCCATGTCATTTGAGCACTGTCACTATCGTTTTGGGCACTTTTTAGGCTTTCTACAGACTGCCGGGGGTGCCGCCGCAAAAATGCTCGGGTCTCCCATAGACTAACATTGGGCTCGTTGCTCGGGTTGAGCACCCTAGTACCACGGTGAGCTCGGCCCGAGCTTCGAGCACCCGAGCATTTCAGTGCTCGCTCAACACTAGAGAGGACCCAAGGCAGTGACGTCATGACTGCCTATGGCTGGGACGCCAAAGTCCGCTGCAGGCTATAGAAGAGGATGCTGCATATCATGGAATCAGAGGAAGGTAAGAAGGATCTTCTTTTTTTTTTTTTAAATGTGTTGGAAAAGAGAAGCAGAACAGACATTATACCAAGATGGGGAACATTATATAAGGAAGGGGCCCAGGATGGGGATCATTATAAAAGGATGGGGGTCATTATACCAGGATGGGGGTCGTTATAGCAGGAGGGGGTCCAGGATGGGGAACATTATACCAGGAAGGGGCCCAGGACTGGGGACATTCTTATAGGATGGGGGACATTATACTAGGAAGGGGCCCAGGACTGGGGACATTCTTATAGGATGAGGGACATTATACCAGGAAGGGCCCAGGATTGGGGACATTTTTATAGGATGGGGGGCATTATACCAGGAAGGGGCCCAGGATAGGGGACATTTTTATAGGATGGGGGACATTATACCAGGAAGGGGCCCAGGATGGAAAACATTCTTAGAGAATGGGGGGCATTATACTAGAAAGGGGCCCAGGATGGGGGACATTATACTAAGATGGGATACATTGTTACAGGAAGGGGTCAGAATGGGGGACATTTTTACAGTAAGGGTCCCAGAGCAGGGGACATTATACCAGGAAGGAGCCTAGGTTGATGGACACTATTCCAGGATGGGGGCCAGGACGGGGGATATTATTACAGAAAGGGGCTGCTACAGCGGACATTATTACAAGAAGGGGCCAGGATGGGGGACATTATTACAGGAAGATGACTGTATGGAGTCATTATTACATGGAGAGGGAACACTTATGTCTTTATAGGATCAAGAATGTTACAAACGCCCATACATCTGACCAGCATGGAGGTGGGGTCAAGGTCCAAATTTTGCACTGGGACCCATGGGACTCCATATACGCCACAGCAGAACACATTCTCTATCTGGCATCTGATGGATAAGTCTAGGTTTGGTGAATGCCAGGAGAACGTTACTTGTGTGATTGTAAAATTTGGTGGTGGAGGGATGATGCTATGGGCTTGTTTTTCATATTCTGCATTCGCCCAGAAGTGACATGTTGTGCTTCCTCATGTAGGAGAAGATGCGAATAAGATCCGTCACACTTCTCACACCAAGCTTCACTTTTGCTTCACTTTTCCTAGATAATATCGGTAAAGTGGAATGTGAGATGATTCCATGACACGGGTCAGCGTCACCCCGCGCCTTGACGCTTCCAACACTGCATAATGCAGCAATCATTGCCGTGGGGAAGCCGTGGTGGTGAGATATTCTTCACTGCCGCAGATGTTCATTCATGAGTCCGGTAAACACCTGAACAGATGGTGGAAATATTACTTATCCCTGGTACAAAGGAAGAAGTGACCCCTGCAAAGCTCGTGTAATACACAATGTCAGGTCGCCCAGACAAAGCCGCCACGTTACAGCAGCGCTCCATTTATTACATCAGCTTTTACAAGTTTAGTCTTTCTTTCATTATCTGCACCTCATTAACAAATAGGTTTTGGTTCCCGGAGACGGGGGCAAACGATCAGGACGGCCCGCTGTGAGGAGAATGAGGGACAGAGATTGGAGGCGAAATATGAGATGAAATTTCAGGCTGCATTTATTTTACAGGTAAAGTCAAGCAAACACTTCACAAAATGTGATTTCCTTAATAAGTCTCTCAGGAGATAAGCACCGCAGTCATCCATAGGAGGCGCGAGGCATCTGGACGGCGGCGGCACGGGTAGATGTCTTCCAGCACCACGTGAACCCCCCCATGTAGCCCCCGAATTATTCAGGATTCCGTATGTCTGCATGAAATCTTCTTCAGTTCACAGGTAACGAATAACATAAAGGTTCAATAAAGAAAATGACAACAGTAACAACAATAATAACAATAATAATAAAAATTGTTATTATTGTTACTCATCTAAATCCACTATTATAGGGGGCTCCAGATTACACATCCAGACTGCTGTTATAGGGGGCTCCAGACTGCTGTTATAGAGAGCTCCAGACTACACATCCAGACTGCTGTTATAGGGGGGCTCCAGATTACACATCCAGACTGCTGTTATAGGGGGCTCCAGATTACACATCCACACTGCTGTTATACGGGGCTGCAGATTATACATCCAGACTGCTGTTATAGGGGGCTGCAGATTATACATCCAGACTGCTGTTATAGGGGGGCTCCTGACTACACATCCAGACTGCTGTTATAGGGGGCTCCAGATTACACATCCAGACTGCTGTTATAGGGGGCTCCAGATTACACATCCAGACTGCTGTTATAGGGGGGCTCCTGACTACACATCCAGACTGCTGTTATAGGGGGCTCCAGATTACACATCCAGACTGCTGTTATAGGGGGGCTCCAGATTACACATCCAGACTGCTGTTATAGGGGGCTCCAGACTACACATCCAGACTGCTGTTATATGGGGGCTCCAGACTACACATCCACACTGCTGTTATACGGGGCTGCAGATTATACATCCAGACTGCTGTTATAGGGGTGCTCCTGACTACACATCCAGACTGCTGTTATAGGGGGGCTCCTGACTACACATCCAGACTGCTGTTATAGGGGGCTCCAGATTACACATCCAGACTGCTGTTATAGGGGGCTTCAGACTACACATTCAGATTGCTATTATAGGGGGCTCCAGACTACATACCATGACTGCTGTTATAGGGGGGCTCCAGACTACACATCCAGACTGCTGTTATAGGGGGGCTCCAGACTACAATTCCAGACTGTTATAGGGGGCTCCAGACTATACATCCAGATTGCTATTATAGGGGGCTCCAGACTACACATCCAGACTGCTGTTATAGGGGGCCTTCAGACTACACATCCAGACTGCTGTTATAGGGGGCTCCAGACTACACATCCAGACTGCTGTTATAGGGGGGCTTCAGACTACACATCCAGACTGCTGTTATAGGGGGGCTTCAGACTACACATCCAGACTGCTGTTATAGGGGGCTCCAGACTACACATCCAGACTGCTGTTATAGGGGCTCCAGACTACACATCCAGACTGCTGTTATAGGGGGCTCCAGACTACATATCCAGACTGCTGTTATATGGGGGCTCCAGACTACACATCCACAATGCTGTTATAGGGGGCTCCAGAGTACATATCCAGACTGCTGTTATATGGGGGCTCCAGACTACACATCCACACTGCTGTTATAGGGGGGCTCCAGACTACACATCCAGATTGCTGTTATAGGGGGCTCCAGAATACACATCCAGACTGCTGTTATAGGGGGATCCAGAATACACATCCAGACTGCTGTTATAGGGGGGCTCCAGATTACACATCCAGACTGCTGTTATAGGGGGGCTCCAGACTACACATACTGACTGCTGTTATAGGGGTGCTCCAGACTAAACATCCAGACTACTGTTATAGGGGGGCTCCAGACTAAACATCCAGACTGCTGTTATAGAGAGCTCCAGAATACACATCCAGACTGCTGTTATAGGGGGGCTCCAGACTAAACATCCAGACTGCTGTTATAGGGGGGCTCTTGACTACACATCCAGACTGCTGTTATAGAGAGCTCCAGACTACACATCCAGACTGCTGTTATAGGGGGGCTCTTGACTACACATCCAGACTGCTGTTATAGGGGGCTCCAGATTACACATCCAGACTGCTGTTATAGGGGGCTTCAGACTACACATTCAGATTGCTATTATAGGGGGCTCCAGACTACATACCATGACTGCTGTTATAGGGGGGCTCCAGACTATACATCCAGACTGCTGTTATAGGGGGGCTCCAGACTACAATTCCAGACTGTTATAGGGGGCTCCAGACTATACATCCAGATTGCTATTATAGGGGGATCCAGACTACACATCCAGACTGCTGTTATAGGGGCTCCAGACTACACATCCAGACTGCTGTTATAGGGGGCTCCAGACTACATATCCAGACTGCTGTTATATGGGGATCCAGTCTACACATCCAGACTGCTGTTATAGGGGGCTCCAGACTACACATCCACAATGCTGTTATAGGGGGCTCCAGAGTACATATCCAGACTGCTGTTATATGGGGGCTCCAGACTACACATCCACACTGCTGTTATAGGGGGCTCCAGACTACACATCCAGATTGCTGTTATAGGGGGCTCCAGAATACACATCCAGACTGCTGTTATAGGGGGCTCCAGAATACACATCCAGACTGCTGTTATAGGGGGACTCCAGATTACACATCCAGACTGCTGTTATAGGGGGCTCCAGACTACACATCCTGACTGCTGTTATAGGGGGGCTCCAGACTAAACATCCAGACTACTGTTATAGGGGGGCTCCAGACTACAATTCCAGACTGTTATAGGGGGGCTCCAGACTACACATCTAGACTGCTCTTATAGGGGGCTCCAGACTACATATCCAGACTGCTGTTATATGGGGGCTCCAGACTACACATCCACACTTCTTTTATAGGGGGGCTCCAGACTACACATCCAGACTGCTGTTATAGGGGGATCCAGTCTACACATCCAGACTGCTGCTATTGGGGGCTCCAGACTACACATCCAGACTGCTGTTATAGGGGGCTTCAGACTGCACATCCAGACTGCTGTTATAGAGGGGCTTCAGACTACAAATCCAGACTGCTGTTATAGGGGGCTCCAGATTACACATCCAGACAGCTGTTATAGGTGGGCTCCAGATTACACATCCCGACTGCTGTTATAGGGGGGCTCCAGACTACACATCCAGATTGCTATTATAGGGGGCTCCAGACTACACACCCTGACTGTTGTTATAGGGGGGCTCCAGACTACACATCCAGACTGCTGTTATAGGGGGGCTCCAGACTACAATTCCAGACTGTTATAGGGGGCTCCAGACTACACATCCAGACTGCTGTTATAGGGGGCTCCAGACTACATATCCAAACTGCTGTTATATGGGGGCTCCAGACTACACATCCAGACTGCTGTTATAGGGGGGCTATAGACTATACATTCAGATTGCTATTATAGGGGGCTCCAGACTACACATCCAGACTGCTGTGATAGGGGGGCTCCAGACTACACATCCAGACTGCTGTTATAGGGGGCTCCAGACTGCACATCTAGACTGCTGTTATAGGGGGCTCCAGTCTACATATCCAGACTGCTGTTATATGGGGGCTCCAGACTACACATCCACAATGCTATTATAGGGGGCTCCAGACAACACACCCTGACTGTTGTTATAGGGGGGCTCCAGACTACACATCCAGACTGCTGTAATACGGGGGCTCCAGACTACAATTCCAGACTGTTATAGGGGACTCCAGACTACACATCCAGATTGCTGTTATAGGGGGCTCCAGACTACATATCCAGACTGCTGTTATATGGGGGCTCCAGACTACACATCCAGACTGCTGTTATAGGGGGCTCCAGACTACACATCCAGACTGCTCTTATAGGGAGCTCCAGACTACACATCCTGACTGCTGTTATAGGGGGGCTCCAGACTACACATCCAGACTACTCTTATAGGGGGCCTCCAGACTACAATTCCAGACTGTTATAGGGGGGCTCCAGACTACACATCTAGACTGCTCTTATAGGGGGCTCCAGACTACATATCCAGACTGCTGTTATATGGGGGCTCCAGACTACACATCCACACTTCTTTTATAGGGGGGCTCCAGACTACACATCCAGACTGCTGTTATAGGAGCGCTCCAGACTACACATCCAGACTGCTGTTATAGGGGGATTCAGACTGCACATTCAGACTGCACATCCAGACTGCTGTTATAGAGGGGCTTCAGAATACAAATCCAGACTGCTGTTATAGGGGGCTCCAGATTACACATCCAGACTGCTGTTATAGGGGGCTCCAGACTACACATCCAGACTGCTGTTATAGGGGGATTCAGACTGCACATCCAGACTGCTGTTATAGAGGGGCTTCAGACTACAAATCCAGACTGCTGTTATAGGGGGCTCCAGATTACACATCCAGACTGCTGTTATAGGGGGCTCCAGACTACACATCCAGACTGCTGTTATAGGGGGATTCAGACTGCACATCCAGACTGCTGTTATAGAGGGGCTTCAGACTACAAATCCAGACTGCTGTTATAGGGGGCTCCAGATTACACATCCACACTGCTGTTATACGGGGATCCAGTCTACACATCCAGACTGCTATTATAGGGGGCTTCAGACTACACATCCAGACTGCTATTATAGGGGGCTCCAGACTACACATCCAGACTGCTGTTATAGGGTGCTCCAGACTACACATCCAGACTGCTGTTATAGGGGGACTCCAGACTACACATCCATACTGCTGTTATAGGGGGGCTCCAGACTACAATTCCAGACTGTTATAGGAGGCTCCAGACTACACAACCACACTTCTGTTATAGGGGGGCTCCAGACTACACATCCACACTGCTGTTATAGGGGGGCTCCAGACTACACATCCATACTGCTGTTATAGGGGGGCTCCAGACTACACATCCAGACTGCTGTTATAGGGGGCTCCAGACTACACATCCAGACTGCTGTTATAGGGGGCTCCAGACTATACATCCACACTGCTGTTATAGGGGGGCTCCAGACTACACATCCAGACTGCTGATATAGGGGGGATCCAGACTACACATCCAGACTGCTGTTATAGGGGGCTTCAGACTACACATCCAGACTGCTGTTATAGGGGGCTTCAGACTACACATCCAGATTGCTGTTATAGGGGGCTCCAGACTACACATCCAGACTGCTGTTATAGGGGGGCTCCAGACTACACATCCAAACTGCTGTTATAGAGGGGCTCCAGACTACATATCCAGACTGCTGTTATAGGGGGCTCCAGACTACACATCCTGACTGTTGTCATAGGGGGCTCCAGACTACACATCCAGACTGCTGTTATAGGGGGCTTCAGACTACACATCCAGACTGCTATTATAGGGGGCTCCAGACTACACATCCAGACTGCTGTTATAGGGGGCTCCAGACTACACATCCAGACTGCTGTTATAGGGGGACTCCAGACTACACATCCATACTGCTGTTATAGGGCGGCTCCAGACTACACATCCAGACTGCTGTTATAGGGGGGCTCCAGACTACACATCCAGACTGCTGTTATAGAGGGCTCCAGACTATACATCCAGACTGCTGTTATAGGGGGGCTCCAGACTATACATCCAGACTGCTGTTATAGGGGGGCTCCAGACTATACATCCAGACTGCTGTTACAGGGGGGCTCCAGACTACACATCCAGACTGCTGTTATATGGTGTTCCAGACTACACATCCAGACTGCTGTTATATTGGACCTCCA
Source organism: Phyllobates terribilis (assembly GCF_046119375.1). Lineage (NCBI taxonomy): Eukaryota > Metazoa > Chordata > Amphibia > Anura > Dendrobatidae > Phyllobates > Phyllobates terribilis. Next base: position 59,852,263 of record NW_027362767.1, read on the forward strand.
GACTACACATCCAGACTGCTGTTATAGGGGGCTTCAGACTACACATCCAGACTGCTATTATAGGGGGCTCCAGACTACACATCCAGATTGCTGTTATAGGGGGCTCCAGACTACACATCCAGACTGCTGCTATAGGGGGCTCCAGACTACACATCCAGACTGCTGTTATAGGGGGCTCCAGACTACACATCCAGACTGCTGTTATAGGGGGGCTCCAGACTACACATCCAGATTGCGTTATAGGGGGCTCCAGACTACACATCCTGACTGCTGCTATAGGGGGGCTCCAGACTACACATCCAGACTACTGTTATAGCGGGCTCCAGACTACACATCTAGACTGCTGTTATAGGGGGCTCCAGACTACACATCCAGACTGTTATAGGAGGCTCCAGACTACACATCCAGACTGCTGTTATATGGGGGCTCCAGACTACACATCCACACTGCTGTTATAGGGGGGCTCCAGACTACACATCCAGACTGTTATAGGAGGCTCCAGACTACACATCCAGACTGCTCTTATAGGGGGCTCCAGACTACATATCCAGACTGCTGTTATATGGGGGCTCCAGACTACACATCCACACTGCTGTTATAGGGGGGCTCCAGACTACACATCCAGACTGCTGTTATAGGGGGGCTTCAGACTACACATCCTGACTGCTGTTATAGGGGGGCTCCAGACTACACATCCAGACTACTGTTATAGGGGGGCTCCAGACTACAATTCCAGACTGTTATAGGGGGGCTCCAGACTACACATCTAGACTGCTCTTATAGGGGGCTCCAGACTACATATCCAGACTGCTGTTATAAGGGGGCTCCTGACTACACATCCACACTTCTTTTATAGGGGGGCTCCAGACTACACATCCAGACTGCTGTTATAGGGGGGCTCCAGACTACACATCCAGATTGCTGTTATAGGGGGGCTCCAGACTACACATCCATACTGCTGTTATAGGGGGGCTCCAGACTACACATCCAGACTGCTGTTATAGGGGGCTCCAGACTACACATCCAGACTGCTGTTATAGGGGGCTCCAGATTACACATCCAGACTGCTCTTATAGGGAGCTCCAGACTACACATCCTGACTGCTGTTATAGGGGGGCTCCAGACTACACATCCAGACTACTCTTATAGGGGGGCTCCAGACTACAATTCCAGACTGTTATAGGGGGGCTCCAGACTACACATCTAGACTGCTCTTATAGGGGGCTCCAGACTACATATCCAGACTGCTGTTATATGGGGGCTCCAGACTACACATCCACACTTCTTTTATAGGGGGGCTCCAGACTACACATCCAGACTGCTGTTATAGGAGGGCTCCAGACTACACATCCAGACTGCTGTTATAGGGGGCTTCAGACTGCACATCCAGACTGCTGTTATAGAGGGGCTTCAGACTACAAATCCAGACTGCTGTTATAGGGGGCTCCAGATTACACATCCAGACAGCTGTTATAGGTGGGCTCCAGACTACACATCCAGACTGCTGTTATACGGGGATCCAGTCTACACATCCAGACTGCTGTTATAGGGGGGCTCCAGACTACACATCCAGATTGCTGTTATAGGGGACTTCAGACTACACATCCACACTGCTGTTATAGGTGGGCTCCAGATTACACATCCAGACTGCTGTTATAGGGGGCTCCAGTCTACACATCCAGACTGCTGTTATAGGGGGGCTCCAGACTACACATCCTGACTGCTGTTATAGGGGGGCTCCAAACTTCACATCCAGACTACTGTTATAGGGGTCTCCAGACTACAATTCCAGACTGTTATAGGAGGCTCCAGACTACACAACCACACTTCTGTTATAGGGGGGCTCCAGACTACACATCCAGACTGCTGTTATAGGGGGGCTCCAGACTACACATCCAGACTGCTGTTATAGGGGGCTTCAGACTACACATCCAGACTGCTATTATAGGGGGCTCCAGACTACACATCCAGACTGCTGTTATAGGGGGCTCCAGACTACACATCCAGACTGTTATAGGAGGCTCCAGACTACACAACCACACTTCTGTTATAGGGGGCTCCAGAGTACATATCCAGACTGCTGTTATAGGGGGACTCCAGACTACACATCCATACTGCTGTTATAGGGGGGCTCCAGACTACACATCCAGACTGCTGTTATAGGGGGCTCCAGACTACACATCCAGACTGCTGTTATAGGGGGCTCCAAACTATACATCCACACTGCTGTTATAGGGGGGCTCCAGACTACACATCCAGACTGCTGATATAGGGGGGCTCCAGACTACACATCCAGACTGCTGTTATAGGGGGGCTCCAGACTACACATCCTGACTGCTGTTATAGGGGTCTCCAGACTACATATCCAGACTGCTGTTATAGGGGGGCTCCAGACTACACCTCCAGACTGCTGTTATAGGGGGGCTCCAGCCTACACATCCAGACTGCTGTTATAGTGGACCTCCAGACTACACATCCAGACTGCTGTTATAGGGGGCTTCAGACTACACATCTAGACTGCTATTATAGGGGGCTCCAGACTACACATCCAGACTACTGTTATAGCGGGCTCCAGACTACAATTCCAGACTGCTCTTATAGGGGGCTCCAGACTACATATCCAGACTGCTGTTATATGGGGGCTCCAGACTACACATCCACACTGCTGTTATAGGGGGGCTCCAGACTACACATCCACACTGCTGTTATAGGGGGGCTTCAGACTTCACATCCTGACTGCTGTTATAGGGGGGCTCCAGACTACACATCCAGACTACTGTTATAGGGGGGCTCCAGACTACAATTCCAGACTGTTATAGGGGGGCTCCAGACTACACATCTAGACTGCTCTTATAGGGGGCTCCAGACTACATATCCAGACTGCTGTTATATGGGGGCTCCTGACTACACATCCACACTTCTTTTATAGGGGGGCTCCAGACTACACATCCAGACTGCTGTTATAGGGGGGCTCCAGACTACACATCCAGATTGCTGTTATAGGGGGGCTCCAGACTACACATCCATACTGCTGTTATAGGGGGGCTCCAGACTACACATCCAGACTGCTGTTATAGGGGGCTCCAGACTACACATCCAGACTGCTGTTATAGGGGGCTCCAGATTACACATCCAGACTGCTCTTATAGGGAGCTCCAGACTACACATCCTGACTGCTGTTATAGGGGGGCTCCAGACTACACATCCAGACTACTCTTATAGGGGGGCTCCAGACTACAATTCCAGACTGTTATAGGGGGGCTCCAGACTACACATCTAGACTGCTCTTATAGGGGGCTCCAGACTACATATCCAGACTGCTGTTATATGGGGGCTCCAGACTACACATCCACACTTCTTTTATAGGGGGGCTCCAGACTACACATCCAGACTGCTGTTATAGGAGGGCTCCAGACTACACATCCAGACTGCTGTTATAGGGGGCTTCAGACTGCACATCCAGACTGCTGTTATAGAGGGGCTTCAGACTACAAATCCAGACTGCTGTTATAGGGGGCTCCAGATTACACATCCAGACAGCTGTTATAGGTGGGCTCCAGACTACACATCCAGACTGCTGTTATACGGGGATCCAGTCTACACATCCAGACTGCTGTTATAGGGGGGCTCCAGACTACACATCCAGATTGCTGTTATAGGGGACTTCAGACTACACATCCACACTGCTGTTATAGGTGGGCTCCAGATTACACATCCAGACTGCTGTTATAGGGGGCTCCAGTCTACACATCCAGACTGCTGTTATAGGGGGGCTCCAGACTACACATCCTGACTGCTGTTATAGGGGGGCTCCAAACTTCACATCCAGACTACTGTTATAGGGGTCTCCAGACTACAATTCCAGACTGTTATAGGAGGCTCCAGACTACACAACCACACTTCTGTTATAGGGGGGCTCCAGACTACACATCCAGACTGCTGTTATAGGGGGGCTCCAGACTACACATCCAGACTGCTGTTATAGGGGGCTTCAGACTACACATCCAGACTGCTATTATAGGGGGCTCCAGACTACACATCCAGACTGCTGTTATAGGGGGCTCCAGACTACACATCCAGACTGTTATAGGAGGCTCCAGACTACACAACCACACTTCTGTTATAGGGGGCTCCAGAGTACATATCCAGACTGCTGTTATAGGGGGACTCCAGACTACACATCCATACTGCTGTTATAGGGGGGCTCCAGACTACACATCCAGACTGCTGTTATAGGGGGCTCCAGACTACACATCCAGACTGCTGTTATAGGGGGCTCCAAACTATACATCCACACTGCTGTTATAGGGGGGCTCCAGACTACACATCCAGACTGCTGATATAGGGGGGCTCCAGACTACACATCCAGACTGCTGTTATAGGGGGGCTCCAGACTACACATCCTGACTGCTGTTATAGGGGTCTCCAGACTACATATCCAGACTGCTGTTATAGGGGGGCTCCAGACTACACCTCCAGACTGCTGTTATAGGGGGGCTCCAGCCTACACATCCAGACTGCTGTTATAGTGGACCTCCAGACTACACATCCAGACTGCTGTTATAGGGGGCTTCAGACTACACATCTAGACTGCTATTATAGGGGGCTCCAGACTACACATCCAGACTGCTGTTATAGGGGGCTCCAGACTACACATCCAGACTGCTGTTATAGGGGGCTCCAGACTACACATCCAGACTGCTGTTATAGGGGGGCTCCAGACTACACATCCAGACTGCTGTTATAGGGGGGCTTCAGACTACACATCCAAACTGCTGTTATAGGGGGGCTCCAGACTACACATCCAGACTGCTGTTATAGGGGGCTTCAGACTACACCTCTAGACTGCTGTTATAGGGGGTCTCCCGACTACACATCCAGACTGCAGAATGGTCCAAATAACAAACAAAACTCAAACACTAAATAAATCAAATAATTTTAGGAAAGTCAGTGTACATTCTCGTTAACTTGATGAAGTCTCTCGGTTCTTCTGTCCTTCAATAAAACAGCCTTTGGAAGGATAGTTCTGCCTCTGTGGTAATTGCATTTGGTGGATCCATTTCATAGGTACCTAACGCAGTAAAAGAAGATAATTAACTATCTATATTGCAACACTATAAAAGCATAATAAAATTCAGATCTCATTTGTTCCACTTCCAGTTCCATTTTTTTTTCTGCTGCAATAAAATTAGGGTAAAAAAAAAAGTGAAATTAGTGTTCACATGTCAGGAACCAGGAATTTACACCCAGGTGTTCCGCAGATTATATATTCAGCTCTGTGTGTTCGTATTATTTCACTTTATGTTGTTTTTTTTTTGTTGTTTTTATACTAATTGACTATTGCTTGACGACAGCACGAAGGAAACCAGATTAAAAGCAGCGCTCCTCAGTATTGTAATGAGATTGGCAGGCGCACAAACATAAAATGCCCATGTCAATTTGAACTGCAGCCAAATGTGAAGGTTTATAATAGCATATTTAAGTATTTTGTCCAGTCAGAATTTGCATTCATACGGAGCGAGCTATGGAGATAAGAGTTTAGATATTTGAATGCAGTCTGCGTCTGACTGTGAGGAATGCTAATCCTCTTTTAAGACGGTAATTTAGTGGTCAGTCAACCGCTATGTAAAAATGAGCATCCTAATGCTGTCCATCACGGAAAGTGGAGGCAACTTGTGGTTTTCTGTTGCGGAACTACGAGTCTTAAAGGAATATTCCAGTAAAGGCCCGTTCACATGTGTATCTTTGGTCCGAGTGCAATCCGACAAAACACCAGATCACACCAATGTTATTTTATCACATTCCAATTGCTTTGGCCAAGAGTAAGAGCACTTCAAAAAATTACAAAACCCCCCTCTTGGAGAAACTAACGTGAAACGCGCGTCAGGGGCCATATCTGCAGCATTCAGGTTTTATACCCAGCAATGCCTTGTTTCGTTCTATGTATTAATTAAGATCTTACTCTGCATTATATTTATCTATATTTATTGCACACAGCACCTTTACAAATAAGAAATCTTATATGAATATATGCTGTGTTACATGACCACTATGTCTTCTGCATAGTTCACTTTATAAAAAGAGTTAACTTATATTGCTGGTACTTAATGTTCTAACTACTAGACTTTAAGAAAACTTCCTGTGTGTATATTTCAGACAAAAAATCCTTTTACTAGCATCATGTATGCTAGTTATCAGCACAATCATCTGCTTTTTCTTAAGCAGCTATGTAACACTTGTTATAACTATTTATCTGGGCCAACTCAGTACAGCAGTTTTTATTTATATGTCTTTTTAATATTGATATCTAACAAACATTATTGAATTTTATTTTATGGGCTGAGTGCTTCGTTTTCTCTGCAGGTTTTTGCATTGTTATTCTATGTCAGAGGGAAAAATTGATGCATGCCGAGTTTGAGCCGATAGTCGGATTGCACTGGCCATGCAAGTCAATGAGTTGGTGGAAAACACTGGACTGCACCTAGACCAATGTTAGTCCATGGGACTGCGCGCATGTCCTCAGACTGAGCCGGTCCAAAGAAAAAATTGCAGCATGCCCGAGTTTGATCTTACATTCAGATGGCATTTCGAAATTTTCACTGACTGACAGAATGGAGAAGATGGGAAAATGTTTTTCTCCATCTTCTCCTCATCCAAGAGAATCGGATCACATTGTGATTGAACTCTGATCAAAGTTTGATCAGAGTGTGATTTGTATAGTTAACCCGATTCTCTCGAACCCTAGCCTAAGGAGAAGTTATCACCTATTCACAGGGTAGGGGATAATGTCTACATCAGTGGGAATCTCACCGGAAGAACCCTTCACCATGATCACCAAAGGAGGGGCTTCCATTTTGAGTAAGACTGGGATTTATTGTGTATGGACTATGGAGGCTTCTCGACCACAATGGCACATGTCAGGTTAGATAAGGATTGAGCAGTTGGATTTAAACCCCTGTGCCAAAATTTATAGAAGGAATGAACTTCAAGGTATGGGCCACCCATAGTTTTCAAGCTGTTCCAAACTAGTGACATGGCAATGCATACTAAGACTGGCCACACACATTAGCTAGCCATTGGTTAGGCACTGATTTAGCTGATAGCTATTGATCCCATACACATGCAGGCCCTGTTCAGAATGAAACATTTGCACTTTTTTTTATCACCCGGGCATGTATATAGGGCCTTAGGTAGCCATTGGTTGACAGCTATTGATGCCAAACGTGTGTGACCAGCCTTAGTATGCATTGCCATGTGATTAGTTGGAACAGCTAAAAAACAATGGGTTGCACACCCCTAGAAGTTGATTCCTCTTATAAATTTGGGTACAGGGATTAGTTACAGAGGGTGCAGATATACCATAAGACTCTTCTCCCTGGTACCGGAAATGAAAACAGCAATTTTAAAAATGGCACTTGATAGTTGGGGAACCTGATAAAAATTTTGCTTTGTGGTCCAGGAATTTCAAGTTATATCAGTCTTCGGATTCTTGAAGGGGTTGTCCAGTCTTAAGCTACAAGGTCACGGGTGTGTCAGGTGTGACAGACAGTCGCTCTAGAGCCGGCTGTAGAAGTTCATTGCGCTTGGTATAGCAGACGCCTTCTTGATCCTCTCATCTCTTTAGTATTGTTATATCCTTCTTCCTTTAGGACGCAGCAGCTACCTCCACCTTCTGCTGCTGACTGACACACCCTTGCTGGGTAGTTAAATAGTCTTAGTTTCTCCAGAGAGGCACCAGTGATAGTTCTATGTACCTCTGTGTTGGATTGGAGCACTAGCAGTTGGATAGTTTCTTCTCTGGTACCCTTGGAGGACAGTTGGCATTATCTCTCTGGTGTCTGCTCAAGCTAAGTGTATGCCCTTTGTTTGTCTACCTTGTTGTCTTTAGTTTGTAGTGGGGCTTGACTAGTGCTCACCCTGTCCCCTCTCTATCTAGGGCCAAGCTCTAGGGATATTCAGGTCTTAGGTCCCTGCTCGGTGACAGGTGTGGAACCTATATAGGAATGGTAGGGTAGGCAGGGTGATATCAGATCTGCCTAGGGGTCTCCGCTCCCCCTTTCTCTATTTGTTTGGCCTTCCTTCCCCTCTTCCCTTCGTGTTGCACTTAGTCTTTCCCTCACCTTGCTTGACAACAAGTCTGCATTCACTCTGTGTGACCTGTGAATCCTCACATCGCGTGCACTGTGAGGATTCTGCGGTGCCGACGCCGGGCACATGACTGGAAGTATGCGATATATATACTGCCGGCCACATTATGACTAGACATGTCACTTGCGATGCCCATTTAGTCGTAATGTGGCCGGGAATATACATAGTGCATACTTGTGGTCATATGACATGACCACCAACTCCTAGCGCTGGCAGTGCGGGTGATGTGAGGAATCACAAATCTGCTGTCACATAGAGTGACTGTAGACTTGTAGCTCAAGACCAGACAACTCATTTAATATGCCACATACAGTACCATGGTATGAGTTATAGCACTGATTTGTAGAGTTAGTAAAAGGAGCGCAAGCCTTTGTGACCTGAACTATGCCAGAAAGGTCCATGTGGTTCATAGACAGATATAAAAATAATGTTGACAACTTTTTAGAGCATGCTCGATGACTTTTTGGTCTTCTCAATCTTTCTAAACTTATCCCCTTCCTTCTTAGCCGCTCCCCTTGTCGCATGAGGCTTCAAAAGTGTCTAAAATACAAAAAAATAGGTTTAAAATCTACTATGAATTTATGCACCAAAATATGTAAAATTAGTAAGCATTTTTTTGCCATTGTTTAGGCACAAACACATTCCTTATGTTTAATACACAATTTTGAAGATATCCAATTTAACATTTGCAGGTTTGGAGGCTGAGACCGGAGACGGGGAGACTAGAATTAAGTCCAAAGTTTTACATACACATCTTGGTTTTAAAAGGACATACATTGACAAGTGTAAAAGACAACTTGCCAAAATACTCAGATGACATACACCCACTACACTAGAATTGTGGAATAAAGAGACATTTTCACTTTTGGCCTGAGCTTCATGTTACCATATTTGCAAACTTTAAACTTTAAAGATCACTTTAAAGAGAACCTGTCACTTGTCATAAATATGTAATTTTTTGTTTACCTGGTGTAAATGCCGCTGTTCTCCTGAATCCGGAGATGTTTTTCTTTTGTTCCTGCTCCTCTCTGTTCCTGAGATATGGCCTCTTCTTCCCTGCATATAAATCTAGTCTTAAAAGCCAAGTGGGCATGGTACTGAACTCTGCTCAGTGGGAGTCTTTATGAGGACCACACCCCTTTGCCTAACAAGACTGGATTTATATACAGGGAAGAAGAGGCCATATCTCAGGAACAGAGAGGAGCAGGAACAAAAGAATAACATTGCTGGATTCAGGAGAACAGAGGCTTTTATACCAAGCACAAAAGGCATATTTGTAGAAAGAAAATTATACTCTTTAAAGTGATGTTCCAGTTCGAATACCTCTTGGGCATTTTTTTTCTCTATCCATGTATTTTTGGCTAAAAATGATTTTTGAATGTGAGTTTAATTAAAAACGTTCTACTCATTGCCTTCTGTAGCCTTTCTATTGCACTGTCTAGTGCTGGCTGCAGAATGAGTCAACTAAGAATCTATCAGTGAGCTGGTTAGAAAAGTTTATAACTTTTTATCTTCTTTCTTCTGAGCTCCTCTCAACTGCTTAAAGAGGTTTTCCTCTACTTATACACTGATGACCTTTACTTAGAATAGTTCATCAATGTCTGATCAGCCGGGGCTTGACACAAGTCACAAGCTGTTATCGGTGTCAGTGGCTACGGCTGCCGGGCGGTTGTACTCCCTTGCCGAGCTGCTCCGTCTACTTTTAGTGGCCACCGCAGGGTACTACACATCCGCCTCCTTTGAATAGGAGGTGGATGTGCAGTACCAAGCCTTCTGCCACTACAAGTAGACGGATAGGTCATCATTGTAAAAGTAGTGGACAACCTCTTTAATGACCACAAAGTTCAGCTAAACATTCATGTCATAAATTAGCTGAGAGCAGTTATAAATTCTCCAGACAGAGCAAGCTCACTGACAAATTCTCAGTTAACTCATTCAGCTGCTATCACTAAACAATGCAGTGGCTATAGACGTCAAACGGTGCACAATTTTTAATGAATCCCAATTGCAAAAATAGTTTTTAGCCAAAAATACATGCATTTTTGCTAAAAAATTGCTCCCGTAGGTGTCCATATCCTTTAAACAGCTGCTTCTTTTGACTAATGTTGGCTCAAATGTCTTATAATAACAGACAAGCTAGAACGCTATTACACCGGGATTTCATTCACTGACATCATTAGTGCCAGGAGCGGCATTTAAGCCTCTCACTATCTTTCAGTTACATAATAATTGATATTTACATAAACCTTTTAGCAAACAATCTACGCGGCACCATGTAATTAAGGATGTAAATAGTTATAGGAGAGGAATTCTGGTGAGTTAATGGGACGTAGAGCTGAAGCGAGCCCCATATAGAGTGATCCATGTACAGAGGGAAACTCCGGGTGAATTATGCAAATTGGAACTAATTTATCACATTCATGAACAATGTCAATATCGTTACCCTACAAATAGCGTCTACTGCGGTCTATGGGACATTGTATTTATGGCTTGGAAAAAACTGAGACAAATGAGACATATCTGATAAGGCACCATGCTGATAATGAAATTGTTGTAATTAATTGTGGAATGATCTATCAGCTGCGATATACTTATTCTTTTCATAGTGGACCCTGGGGCGTACTTAGGGAAATGGAATGATGGAATGACGATACCTTGGCTTATCACGCCTATATGTTCCATTGTAGGACATCATGATTCCGTCTAGGGGTGTGGTGCATACCTTGAGATTTAAGAGCCTTACCCACATTAACATGTTATATGTCATATTACACGTCTGCAGTCCCTCAGCTGACTACATAAAACATTGTGGGTTACAAATGATTGTTAGTTCTGGCATATTGGCGTTGTAGTGGCAGAAAATGTAAAAAAAAAATCTCTATAGCTCTGACTGTGTTGTCAACACTGCCCCCCGAGGACAAGAATAGAGCTGCTAGAACAAAACTATAGCTAATATAATAATGTTCCAAAGGACAAAAATATAATTGCTATATTACTGTTTCTTATGTGCAGGAATAAAACTATTATAATACTGCTCCTATGCACAAGAATATAACTACTATAATACTGCCCCCTATGTACAAAAATATAACTACTGTAATACTGCCCCTATGTACAAGAATATAACTACTATAATACTGCCCCTATGTACAAGAATATAACTACTATAATACTGCCCCCTATGTACAAAAATATAACTACTGTGAAACTGCCCCTATGTACAAGAAAATAACTACTATAATACTGCCCCTATATACAAGAATATAGCCACTATAATACTGTCCCTATATACAAGAATATAGCTACTATAATACTGCCCCTATATACAAGAATATAGCTACTATAATACTGATCCCTATTAACAAGAATATAACTGCTATAATACTGCCCCTATGTACAAGAATATAATTACTATAATACTGCTCCCTATGTACGAGAATATAACTACAATAATACTGCTCCCTATGTACAAGCATATAACTACTATAATACTGCCCCTATGTACAAGAATATAACTACTATAATACTGCTCCTATGTACACAAGAATATAACTACTATAATACTGCCCCCTATGTGCAAGAATATAACTACTATAATGCTACTCTCTTTATACAAGAATATAACTACTATAATACTACCCCTATATACAAGAATATAGCTACTATAATACTGATCCCTATGAACAAGAATATAACTGCTATAATACTGCCCCTATGTACAAGAATATAATTACTATAATTCTGCTCCCTATGTACAAGAATATAACTACAATAATACTGCCCCTATGTACAAGAATATAACTGCTATAATACTGCTCCCTATGTACAAGAATATAACTACAATAATACTGCCCCTATGTACAAGAATATGACTGCTATAATACTGCCCCTATGTACAAGAATATAACTGCTATAATACTGCTTCTATGTATAAGAATATAACTACTATAATACTGCCCCCTATGTACAAGAATATAGCTACAATAATACTGCTCCCTATGTACAAGAATATAACTACAATAATACTGCCCCTATGTACAAGAATATAACTGCTATAATACTGCTCCCTATGTACAAGAATATAACTACAATAATACTGCCCCTATGTACAAGAATATAACTGCTATAATACTGCTCCCTATGTACAAGAATATAACTACAATAATACTGCCCCTATGTACAAGAATATGACTGCTATAATACTGCCCCTATGTACAAGAATATAACTACTATAATACTGCTCCTATGTACAAGAATATAACTACTATAATACTGCCCCTATGTACAAGAATATAACTATTATAATACTGCCTCTATGTACAAGAATATAACTACTATAATACTGCCTCTATGTACAAGAATATAACTACTATAATACTGCCTCTATGTACAAGAATATAACTACTATAATACTGCTCCCTATGTACAAGAATATAACTACAATAATACTGCTCTCTATGTACAAGCATATAACTACTATAATACTGCCCCTATTTGCAAGAATCTATTGTAATACTACTCACATGTACAAGAATATAACAACTATAATACTGCCTCTATATACAAGAATATAACTACTATAATACTGCCTCTATATACAAGAATATAACTACTATAATACTGCCTCTATATACAAGAATATAATTACTATAATACTGCTCCTATGTACAAAAATATCACTACCATAGTACTGCCCCTATGTACAAGAATATAACTACTATAATACTTCCCCCTATGTACATGAATATACAGTGGGTACGGAAAGTATTCAGACCCCTTTAAAATTTTTCACTCTTTGTTTCATTGCAGCCATTTGGTAAATTCTAAAAAGTTCATTTTTTTCTCATTAAAGTACACTCTGCACCCCATCTTGACTGAAAAAAACAGAAATGTCAAAATTTTTGCAAATTTATTAAAAAAGAAAAACTGAAATATCACATGGTCATAAGTATTCAGACCTTTGCTCAGTGTTGAGTAGAAGCCCCCTTTTGAGCTAGTACAGCCATGAGTCTTCTTGGGAATGATGCAAGAAGTTTTTCACACCTGGATTTGGGGATCCTCTGCCATTCTTCCTTGCAGATCCTCTCCACTTCCATCAGGTTGGATGATGAACGTTGGTGGACAGCCAACGGAAAGGGGTCTGAATACTTTCCGTACCCACTGTAACTACTATAATACTGCCCCCTATGTACATGAATATAACGCTATAATACTGTTCCTATGTACAAGAATATAACTACTATAAAGCTGCCCCTATATACAAGAATATAACTACTATAATACTGCCCCCTATGTACATGAATCTAACTACTATAATACTGCCCCCTATGTACAAGAATATAACTATTATAATAATGCTCCTATGTACAAGAATATAACTATTATAAAATAAATAGTTCTGAATATGTAACCATTTATTATAAAGTATACTGTAGATGAAATGTATTTTAATAACTTTAAGAATTGGAGTCAAATAGTGAATGTGGAATATGGGATGGGGTAAAATTAGATGCCAGGAGGAGAACACATATCTCTCATTATTACATGGTTATTTATTTTTTCATTATGAGGGATAATGATATATTTTCGCTATTATTGGCCCAGATTGTGCACAAGTTGCTATATTTTATGAGATTTGGAGGAATATATATTGACAGAAGTATAAAGTTGTATTTCTGCAGGCGACAGTTTTCCGTACACAGTGGAATATTATTTTGCAGTTATTGTTATAAGAATGAGCCATAAAATTAAATGATTTCTTCTCTGCCTCCCTGATTTGCATTCCTTGTAATCATATAGAACTCATGCGGAAGAAAGTTATTATGGTAGTTGCAGACAGTAGGACTGAGAAGGGAGAGCTGCTTTAACCTTCATTCTGAGGACTAGATGGGAACACAATAACCAGATGTAGGGGGATCGGCCCTTACCGGACATTGAATACACTGTGACTTTAAAGCATCATGCTCCACTCTGAGCCTTGCTGTTGAACTAGGAAAAGCCTGTCCCGGCACTCACGTGTTGATGGTTGATTAATTTATTCCACAACTCACACGTGAGTTGTGGAACAAATGAATCAACCATCAACACGTGAGTGCCGAGATTTGCTTTTCCTAGAAACATTGCTTGCCACGTGCACCACCCTAGCTATACGGAGTGCCGACTATATTCTCTTGATACTTGCTGTTGAACTAGTCTCCTCCCCCCGCTGTTGTTGGCATGTGCTGGGAGAGAAAGGAGAACCAGAAAGTAGAGACCTCGTGTGGATGTGTGTGTGTCTGAGGTAACAGGGAGACGCTGTCAGCTTCCCTGATCAGCAGAGACTATAAAAATAGACACTGTTAATCTATGGAAAGAGAAGATTATGGACTATAGCAAGATTTGTTATTTGAGACTGTGTCAAGGAGTAGCAAAATTTATCCTTTTCTTGAAGAGCATTTTCCCTGGAGACTGAGGACCTGAAATAACACACAACACAGCGTGTCAGCCATTTCTGTGAGAGAAGCAAGGTTTGTCTGATGGCTGAAAGAAAGATCCCGTATACAAGGAAAAGAATCAGGTGAATTAATCTGGCTCTTTCCCACCAGAAACAAGTGGCTGCCCCCATCTGCACCTGATCTGCGCACGCGTGAGTGACCTATCAGCGTGAACTGTGTTAGAGTTTAGCATAGTTTTCTGTAGCTAGGACGCTGTAGCAGCGTGGCCCGAACAGCGGAAAGCAAGATAGGGGATTAGCTCAGAGTAGTTTGTGTACTGTTTGTTCTGAGCTTTTATTGCCATAGCTGGAGCATAGTTTGTGACTTGCTCCAGCTATATCTGCCTATGTTCATGTTGGTAATATTGTTATTGTAAATACTGTTATCCTCATCTCCCGGCATATAATAACTTTGTATATAATAAAGCCGGAGTTTTGTTTCAGCCTTCTCGTCTGCTATGCCATACTTGAATTCTGCCTTGCGGTATTCTTTGTACACCGCTACAAGTGGCGCTGCAAGCAGGGTACAGTTACAGAGATGGAGATGGCCGACAGCAATGTGGCTAATGTGAGTACCGCAGGTAATAGTGGAACCCCTGCAAGGGCACTTCCTATGAGCACGTTGTTTAGTGTTCTGCCCAAATTTGATGGCCAGAATATACCCCTTACAGACTGGGTCACCAGATTGCAGAGCGCTGTCAAGATTTATAATGTCAGCCCAGAACTACAAGTTGAAATCGCTCTGGCCGCCCTGGAGGGTGAGGCGCGCAGAAATGTTTTCTTGCAACCGGAAACCACATGTAGCACCTTACAAGAGATGGTGAAGTTTCTGGAAGACATATACGGTGAAACAGCTAGTGCGGGGCATCTCTGGGCAAAATTATTCTATCGATTGCAGCAATAAGGGGAGTGAGTCTCCCAATACGCCACAGCGTTGCAGAAAGTACTTGCAGAGGTACAAAAGAAAGAGGCAGACGGAGTAGGCGGCATGGGATCTGTAGACCAGATACTACGAGAACAATTTATTCTTGGACTTGTAATGCAGCGGCTTGCGGCATTACTGTAATGGTCCAGGGTGTGTTTTGGCCGACCATGTACCTCCCCCAGGTGACTGGTCACATGACTGTGACATCGCACAGGTCTTGTGCACACAGAAGGTCTGATCACATGACTGTGACATCAGCACAGGTCCTGTGTGTGCACTAGAGGATATATAAACCCTGGTAGATTTGAGACAGGGTGTGAGAGGCGTGAGGCCTGTTCCCGTGTGGGACACCGTTAGAGTGTGAGGCCTAGTGAGGCCTAGTGAAGCCTGGTGAAGCCTGAAAGGCAGAGGCTGGATCCTTATGTGTAAGCGATGCCAGTGGCCTTGGAGGGCAAGAGGCTTGGAAGGCAAGAGTCCTGGAAGGCAGAGGCTGGATGTTAGGTGTGAAAAGGCTGTAGCTGGAGCCAAGTGGGCCTGTCTGCCACTTGGAAGGCTCCTGGACATTATATGTGTAATATGTTGGCGAGCCATTGAGTTGGACTCGGTTATAAGCAGTTATGAAGAGTAATAAACTGCCGGATTGTGAAATACTGGACAACATGGCTGGTGTGCTTTAATTGACCCGGTGCAGTGAGTGTCCCCCAGCATGATGACTAGCGCTGCCTTACATGTGGTTGGAGAATGCGGGCAACTGCAGCCCGATTGCTAGGGGCAACTGCAGCCCGGTTGCTAGGGGCAACTGCAGCCCGGTTGCTAGGGGTAACGGCACAGGACGACGAGTGTGGATACAAGCATCTTGCTGTGGCTCGGCGGGGTCACAAAATTAAAGCATCTTGCTGTAACTTGGCTGGGTTACGAAAATTGTCTTCGCACTCAAACCTGCTTTGCTGTGGCTCGACGGGGTCACGAAAATTAAAGCATCTGGCTGTAACTCAGCGGGGTTACGAAAATTGTCCTCGCACTCAAAACTGGTTTGCTGTGGCTCGGCGGGGCCACGAAAATTGTCCGGGGAGAGCGGTGTGAAGAGTCTAGCGTGAATAATGTAACGCGATGGCTGTGAATGGAGCAGCAAAAGAAAATGAAGCTATTGAGCGATTAAGGTGCCGGTTAAAACCGCAACAGGTATTTGAGAAACGTCTACAGGACATGGTGCAGGAACGTCAGGAGCTGTGGGCACCGTATAGAATGGCAGCAGTGAACCATTCTGTGAATTCTCCGGGGGCGCCAGTATTATCCCAGAGTGCACGGGGAGATGGTAAGAGATGTTTTGAACTGGGTCCTAAGACTATTGCTGATTTTTTTTAAAAAAATTCCCCTACCGGTGTGGTTGTTCAAAAGGGGGCTGAGTCTAAAAAAGGGGCGGATTTTCACAAGAGCGTGGAGTATAGAAAACCAAAATTTGTTACTGGTTGTGGGTTGGTACCGCCTAAAAATGACAATTTGATCGTTGATAACGGGGTAGCTCCAGTAGAAGGGGTTGACGTCAAGGTGGGAGGTGACTTGTTGGTCCACGACACCATAGGGAGTGACACAGACCCCACAATTGATGGTGACACTATGAAAGTAGAAAGAGAGTTCAGTCAGGAGGGGCTAGAAGAGGGGAGAGAGTCCCCCTCTCATCATCGACGGCACAAGGGCCACAAAAAGGTTGCTCCTGTAGTCTTGGCTGCAAGTGAAAATAAAGAAAATGTATCACTGTGTGCCTTTGTTCCAAGTGTGGATCCTCCTTTAGAGGCAGAAGAGGAGGTGATGTTGCCAGTAGCAACCTCCGGTACAGTACTGAGACAGAAGGATCAGGATCTGACAGCCCTGAAAGAGCTGGAGCCTATCAGGCAGCAGAGTCAGAGTGAAATACAACAACTATGGGAAAACCAGGAGAACGTGTCCTCAGACCAGCGGAGCCTGCAGTCTGAACGGCAGAAAATATACCAGGTTGTGAGGAACTTACAGAGAGACCTGGAGGTAAGCAACAAGGAAATTAACCAATGGAAGGAAATGTTCCAAGAAATTAAGGAGGACCGCCGCAAGACCAAGGAGGAGGTTTTGCACTTGAAGCTTGAGAAGGAGGCGCTGCAGGATGAAGTTTCTGGGCGTAAGCAAAACCTAGAACGACTGCGCAAACTGTTCAACAGGGAGCTGTGTGAATCCAAGAAGGAATATGGTGAACGCAGTGGGGAACTGCAACAAATTAAGAGAGACTATGAGGATCTCCTCAGAGTTAAGGAAAAACTAGAGGATGATAAGGCGGATGCAGAGCACATGCGCCAAGTGGTTGAGACCACTCTGCAGGACACCCGTGATGAAAATGGTGATCTCCGCAGAAAGACCCTAGGTCTGGAAGCTCAGGTGAAGGAGCTGCAGACGTTCTGTGATAATCTCCAGAGGGCAGAGACGTGCCTTAAGGAATAAATCAGCAAGATGGAAGCTGATCGGAAAAAGATGGAGGAGTCTATCGGAGAAGCAACAGACCAGGGCCAGGAGTTGGCCACTGGAGATGGGAGGTATGAAACAAATACCTACTCGAATAATGCGAGCTCGGATGATTCGGTGGATGTAGAAGCCGAGATCAAGGAGCTCAAGGAGTCGCTACAAGCCCATTTGAAGCAAGAGAAGCTTGAGAGACTGGCTGTTGAGAGCCGAGTGGGCGCATTGGAAACAGAGAGGTCTGAGAGAACCCTACAGTTAAAGGAGCAGTTGAAGCAGGAAGAGCTTCAGAGACGGGCTGCTGAGAGGCGAGTAGCTGAGCTAGAAGAAGAAGTTTTCGAGCTCAAAGGTCGCCTAGCAAAGTATCACTCAGTGAACGAGGCCTCCTTGGAGAAGGAAAAGGGCAAACAAGTTGCACTTACTCTCTTATACCATGAGAAGGTGGACCTGAGGAGAGCTAAGAGTGTTAACAGAAGATAAATATGAAATGGAAGTGGTCAAGACGAAAATTTGTGAATTTGTAGATGTGAGTCAGCTCAGGGGAAGCATACAGGGTAAAGAAGCTGAAAGGCAGTTGCCCCTGAAACCTGAGCTAGATGATCTTTTGGAGACCACTGGTGAGACAGAAACCTCTCGGTACAAGTGCCTCATAGATGTACCCGAGGATTTGAGAGAAGAATGCACCAGTGAGTCCGTGCATGAAGAGTTTAAGATGGCCGTGGGAGCCTGTAAGGTGTACTCGACCTCAGAAGCTAAACAGCTGGTGATCCTGTCCAGGACCGAAGTCACAGTGAAGAGGGTGGCGATCCTAAGTGACATGCACTTGCGATGTATTCGCACGAAGCGGTTTCTCCGGTTGAAGACGGAACAAGCCGTTAGACAACTGGAGCTTATGAGAAAAGCTCACAGTCTGCAGGAAGACGTCATCCGGGTGCCTCATGTTCTGGTGAGAAAGCTCATTGGGAGAAATGGCCGAGCCATGCAGATGATGGTAAAGAAGTCTGGTGTGATGAGAGTAAGCAATCCACGTGATCGACAGGACTGGATACCAGATGAAGACTGCATGGTGTCATTCTCCGCTGTAGGAACAGAAGAAAGTCTTGCATATATACGCATGCTGATGGCGTATCGAGTGACCTACCTGCGAGAGGTAGAACAGTTGAATCTCGCTAGACTGCGAGTGGAAAGACAGAATCACCTGAGCGGCAGAAGATGGCAGCCGTCTAGAAATTGTGAGAGCAGAAAGAGAAAGGGCCCCTTAAATAACAGAACAGCTACAGCTGAAGTTAGGGACCTTTCAAAATGTCCTGAGAGTAGTGGGCGTGGGTTTAGAGGTAGTGAGACCTCCAGTAACTCAGGTTTGAGTGGCCCATACAAACGACCCAATAGAGGACGGGACAGTATGGAGTCGAACCGGACCTTTGATACCAGGGCATGTGAGTCACACTGCTGTATTGACCGCTGGGAGCGGGGGAGGTCTGACAAGGTTACGTCTGACCACTGGGAGCGGGGGAGGTCTGACAAGGTTACGATCCGGAAATGTGATTTGACGAAGTCAGTGACAGTGACGGATGGTAAGTCCCTAAGGAATGGGCTAATGTCAATGACTAATGTTCCAGGGGCTGGGCAGCACAATTGTCAAGTACATGGTCTCGGTGTGAGCTGTGGGTTATAAGGTGATTGTGTATATTATGTGTTCAACACCACAAGTTTGAACAGAGGGGGGGGTATGTAATGCAGCGGCTTGCGGCATTACTGTAATGGTCCAGGGTGTGTTTTGGCTGACCATGTACCTCCCCCAGGTGACTGGTCACATGACTGTGACATCGCACAGGTTCTGTGCACACAGAAGGTCTGATCACATGACTGTGACATCAGCACAGGTCCTGTGTGTGCACTAGAGGATATATAAACCCTGGTAGATTTGAGACAGGGTGTGAGAGGCGTGAGGCCTGTTCCCGTGAGGGACACCATTAGAGTGTGAGGCCTAGTGAAGCCTGGTGAAGCCTGAAAGGTAGAGGCTGGATCCTTATGAGTAAGCGATGCCAGTGGCCTTGGAGGGCAAGAGGCTTGGAAGGCAAGAGTCCTAGAAGGCAGAGGCTGGATGTTAGGTGTGAAAACATACCAGTAGCCTTTGAAGGTACGAGGGCTGGAGACCCCCATCTGGGAAGCCGTAAAGCCACAGCTGTGGCAGAACAAGTCTGAAGCAGCTAAAACCCGGCAAAGGTAAAACACTGCGTTATATGGACGTTGATATAAGTGACTTTGCTGAAGGGTGTAACTGGAGCCAAGTGGGCCTGTCTGCCACTTGGAAGGCTCCTGGACATTATATGTGTAATATGTTGGCGAGCCAGTGAGTTGGACTCGGATATAAGCAGTTATGAAGAGTAATAAACTGCCGAATTTTGAAATACTGGACAACGCGGCTGGTGTGCTTTAATTGACCCGTGCAGCGAGTGTCCCCCAGCATGATGACTAGCGCTGCCTTACAGACTCTACAGTACTTCCCTGAGACAGATTCTGCGTGAGCGAATAAGGGTGGATTCGGCTTTAAGTTTTCTACAAATATTAGCAGAAGCGGTGGCCCAAAGTAAGGAAGACAGCTGTGCCTCCGGAATGGTGTGTACTCAGGCTGTCACGACTGGTGGGG
Organism: Phyllobates terribilis; assembly: GCF_046119375.1. Taxonomy (NCBI): domain Eukaryota; kingdom Metazoa; phylum Chordata; class Amphibia; order Anura; family Dendrobatidae; genus Phyllobates; species Phyllobates terribilis. The sequence continues at coordinate 59,872,942 of NW_027362767.1, forward strand.
GCGGAGGGACTGAAGAGACTGTGTTCAGGGTAGTGCAGGGCCTGCAGTGTTCCCTGAATATTATGCAAGAAAAACTGACACAAATGGAAAAGAGGATTGGAGCCAGCTCCACCGCTGAGGTAACATACTCTACCTTAGCAGATCCTTATCGGACCTTCTCTCAGGCCCCTGAACCTATACCTCCTTACACTGGTCTGTTGAACCCTTATGGTCCTCCGTCTACAACGCCTTTGGTTGGCCATGTTACCTAGGTCCTCAATGTCATCCACCAGCGGTCTCCTGGCCTGAGCCAATCTACCCGAGGCCCCAGCGTCCTTCACTGCGGCCAGCCGGTTGGATGTCAAGGGCCCCTCCCATACGCGGATGAAGAGAGGGACGTCAGGTTGCACAGTGCTGGCGATGTGGAAGTGAAAGACACTTCACTAGAGAATGTCGGAATGATTTGCAGGGATGTCCAGCACTGCCGTTAAACTTCCAGCCCCTGCAGTAGTGGGGCATACTGCAGGGGGGGTAGAAGGACAAACCACCTAGCACAATTCTGAACATCTGGTTGCAGACTGTTTGATGGATACCGGATCACAGGTAATGACTATGCCTGAGTCATACTTCCATCGCTACTTCCAGGCCATGGCCAAACCAGAGCGGGAGACGTTAATTCGAGTGACGGTGGCTAATCAGCAACTGATCCCAGTCACGGGGGTCGTGTGAATGAACGCGCGGATATGAGGACAAGATTTGGGAAGGAAAGGTATCCTGTTGGTCCCTGAACCATTTAAAGAAGATGTACCGGTGATAATGGGTATAAATATTCTGTGGGAGTTAGACTAGATAATGTTCACTAAACGGGGGCCTGGCTACTGGGAACAGGCCACCCCACACAAGCCCACTCAGAAAGCGTTTCAACGACTGATCCGCATTTGTGGGACTCAGAAGAGCATCCCGATACACCAGTCTGAGGGAATTATCTGAGTGCTGGGAAGGGCGTTCCTCTCCCTCCCTCCTGGTCAGGAGACCATTCTCCCACTGCCCGTGGGGACTTTCTGCAACCTTGAAGGTATGGAGGTGGCTATTGAACCAGTGGGCCTAGGTGAAATAGACCAGAATGTCCTGGTGGCCCGGACACTGGCAGTGGTCCGGGAAGGGACAGTACCCATCCGAGTAATGAATATGGGGCAGAGAGAAGTGCATTTACCCTCAAGAGTGGAGCTGGCTCGGGTGTACCTACATTGAAGTGAAGTGTTGAGTCTGAGAGAAATGACACTAGCTCCAGTAGATGATGCAGTTTGGACTCTGGCCGTCATGGACGAAGAAAAGAAGACACCGACTCCAGAATGGAGCCCTCCTAACTCAGATGGGGGTGGATGTGAAAGTCCTCAATTCAGATCAGATACAAGCAGTGGAAGCAATGCTGTGGGAGAATCAGACCGCGTTCGCCCGCCACGCTGATGACTTTGGCTGCACAGATGCCAACACCCATGAGATACCGACGGGGGACACTCCTCTGATTCGAGAAAGATAGACAGATACCCCCTAAGCTGTACCTTGAGATGAAGTCCCTGCTGAAACATATGTTGGATTCGGGAGTGGTGCAGAGTAGTCTGAGCCCATGGGCAGCACCAGTGGTGCTTGTCAAGAAGAAGGATGGGACCGTTAGTTTCTGCGTGGACTACAGGTGGTTGAACGCATGCACTGTGCGAGATTCATACCCCCTGCCCCGCTGTCGAAGAGTGTTTGACGGCCCTGGGAAAAGCAAAGTACTTCTCTACCCTGGATTTGGCTAGCGGGTACAGGCAAGTACCGGTGGCAGAAAAGCACAAGGCAAAGACAGCATTCATACTCCCTATGGGACTGTTTGAATTTAATAGAATGCCGTTCGGATTATCTAGTGCGCCGGGGACGTTCCAGCGGTTGGTGGAGAAGTGTTTGGGTGACCTCAACTTTGAAGCTACACTGATATACCTGGATGATATTATTGTTTACTCTGCTACTTTTCAAGAACATCTGGACTGACTTTAGCAGGTGCTTGGACGATTGCGGACCCATGGCCTGAAGACAAAGCCGAAGAACTGTCATCTTTTCAAGAAAGAGATCGAATTCCTGGGCCACAAGGTGTTCCAGGATGGAGCCTTGCCTTCCCAAGCTAAAGTTGCTGCAATACAACAATGGCCAGCACTTCGAACCCTATGGGAGTTAAAGCCCTTCCTTGGATTGACCGGGAACTACCAGCGATTCATCAAAGACTATGCGAAAATAGCGGGCCCGCTGCATGAGCTTCTGAGAGAGACTGTTGAGGGACCAAGAAACCAGGGTATACCCTGGGAACGGAAACAGGAGGAGGCTTTCTAAACACTGAAAGACGCCCTAACATCAGCCCCCATCTTAGCCTACGCAGATTTCGACCGCCCATTCCTCTTATACACGGATGGCAGTCTTCATGGACTAGGAGCAGTTCTCTCACAGATTCAAGATGAGCATGAAAGAGTCATTGCCTATGCCAGTAGGTCCTTGAGGGATATGGAGTGGAACCCTCACAACTACAGCTCCTTCCGGCTGGAACTCCTCGCCCTAGTATGAGCCATGATGGAGAAATACGCAGAGTACCTAACGGGAGCCAAGATCCAAGTACGAACGGATAACAACCCGTTGGCCTATCTGGATACTGCCAAGCAGGGGGCGATGGAGCAGCGTTGGGCTGCCCGTCTCGCAAAATTTGACTTCTCGATTCACTACCGCTCTCGGAGAATATCAATGCAGATGGATTGTCAAGAGTAACCTTCGAGACTCTGGGAGAAGACCGTGATGAGCACCTAGAAGAAGAGGAGATCCCAGATTTCCGCAAATTCACACCCATAGCAGTAGCGGCACAGTCAAGTTGGGAGGCTCGACCTCTACCCAAGTCACTGGGAACGACTAACGAAGAATGGGGTCGGGTCCATGATGTAGATCAGTGTTGCAGCAAGTTAAAAGCTGGGTAGTCCAAGGAAAATGGCCAGACAAGGAAGAAAGATCTCGAAACGAAGTCCGTGATATGCCAGTTGCATAGATTGAAAGTTTGAGAAGCCGTTCTATATCGCAAGTGGAAAAGATTGCTGACTTAGAGGCGAGATGGCAAGTAGTAGTCCCTGGAAGAGTGGCACGAGAAATTGCCAAAGAAGCTCATGAGTTTGGAGCTCACTTTGGCCCTGGAAAAACTTACAAGTGGCTGCAGCGTTATGTATATTGCCCCCGGCTGGAGGAGACGGTTGAAGAAGTGTGCGGACAGTGTTGAATGTGTGACCTCACCAAAAGCACAGAACAGAGGGCACCCATACAGACCATACAGACCAAAGAGCCACTTGAAGTGTTGATGATAGATTACCTCCTCGTGGGACAATCGACTAGAGGCCCACAGTACTGCCTGGTAATTTCCGACCACTTCTCCAAGTTTGCGGTGGTCACCCCGACTCGGGACCAGATGCCTGAGTCTGCTGTGCGAGTTGTCTCTCAAGATTTCATAAGAGCTTTCACTCTACAGGAGAGAGAGGACACTACTGACCATAGGAGCTTACACTCTACAGGAGAGAGAGAGTACCTCACTGACCATAAGAACTTACACTCTACAGGAGAGAGAGGACCCTACTGACCATAAGAGCTTACACTCTACAGGAGAGAGAGGACCCTACTGACCATAAGAGCTTACACTCTACAGGAGAGAGAGGACACTACTGACCATAAGAACTTACACTCTACAGAAGAGAGAGAGGACCCTACTGACCATAAGAGCTTACACTCTACAGGAGAGAGACTTACTAAGTGACTCTGGAGATGGAGAACGACTCTGCCGTAAAAACTGTGCTCCGCTGGGAACTACTGATCTGTGATGGCCCCAGTACTGACCACCATTGTACAATATCCGTTAGATATCATAACTGTAAGGCATTATGAGGAAGCTTGCGCGGCCACGTAAAATGACATTTGTCTGTTCTATGAAGCTTCAGTAGTGTAGGAAATGGAGCCGGGCAAGTGTTTTTTTATTTCTGAACTGCAAACTTCTGTATATTTGACTCAAACTCGATCCTCCACAGATTTATCCGCTCATCTCTAGCAATGAGTTTATACTGCAGCAAAAGGACACCCTACCTGTCAGCATTGTAAGGTTCTTGGCTGTCTGGGGGGAATTTATCAACACTGGGATTCATAAGCCATTCTTAACTCTTTCCATTTTTGCACAAACATTTTTTCCTCTTCTTCCAAGAGCCAGAACTTTTTTATTTTTTCTTTACCAAAGCCATGTGAGGGCTTATTTTTTTTGCATGACGAGTTGTAGTTTTTAATGATGCCATTCATTTTACCATACAATGCACCGGAAAATGGGAAACAACTTTCAATTGTGGTGAAATAGCGAATAAAGCGCCACTCTGACATTTTTTCTTGGTTTTCTTTCTACAGGTTTACAGGTGGTTTTCCACGTTCATTGGGTGGTAAAAATGAGCTGAAAGCGTGATTCTTTGAAGTTTTTCTTTTATTTAATGGGTTAAAAAAAAATCAGAAACTTGCAGAAATTTGAAAAAAAAAAGCACAAAATTTGGTTATTATTATTAGTTATCATTATAGCGCCATTAATTTCATGGCGATTTACATGTTTAAAAGGGGGTATACAAAGCAAACAACAAGTACAATAATTTGAACAAAAATGAGTCAGCGACTGGTCCAGGAGGAGAGAGGACCCTGCCCGCGAGGGCTCACAATCTACAAGGGATCGGTGAGGATACAGTAGGTCAGGGTATAGCTGGTCGTGGAGTGGTATGGTGGAGTGGTGGTTACTGCAGGTTGTAGGCTTGTCGGAAAAGGTGGGTCTTCAGTTTCCTTTTGAAAGTTTCCACGGTAGGCGAGAGTCTGATGTGTTGGGGTAGAGAGTTCGAGGGTAAGGTGGAAGCACAGGAGAAATCTTGTATGCAATTTTGAGAAGAGGAGATAAGAGGGGAGTAGACAAGAAGATCTTGTGAGGATCGGAGGTTGTGTGCAGGAAAGTATCGGCAGACTAGGTCACAGATGCATGGAGGAGACAGGTTGTGGATGGCTTTGTATGCCATGGTTAGGGTTTTGAACTGGATTCTCTGGGTAATGGGGAGCCAGTGAAGAGATTGACAGAGAGGAGAGGCCGGGGAATAGCAGGGGTACAGGTGGATTAGTCGGGCAGCAGAGTTTAGGATAGATTGAAGGAATGTGAGAGTGTTAGAAGGGAGGCCACAGAGCAAGAGGTTGCAGTAGTCGAGGCGAGAGATGATGACGGTGTGCACTATGGATTTTGCAGATTCATGGTTGAGGAATGTGTGGATCCAGGAAATATTTTTGAGCTGGAGTCAGCAGGAAATGGAAAGGCTGGTTAGTATCATCGTTTTCTGAAACCCACCATATTTTCATTCTTCCGTCTTGGAGCTGTGTGAGGGTTTTCTCATTTTGCGTGGTGAGTTGATGTTTAAACCATTTTGGACAGTCTAGAAAACTTGTATAGGGTCAATAAACTCGGTGTTTTTGCAAAACACCCTAATATCAAGGAATTTCCATTAGGGATAAATGTCCATTTTAGGGTGAGGTTTGCATAAACTCCATCCCTTATCGGGAAGGGACACATCCAAATTCGATGGGTTCGTTACTGAAAATTCCGAACAGTCCACGCAAATTGAGGATTGTGGGCAACTATGTAATTACCATATCGTGCCCATCAGACTTGTACTGGCCCATTGGAGAACAGGTGAATTCCCCGGTAGGCCCATAAGCAAGAGTGAACTCCCCACCTCTTTGAGCTGTAGTTGGCACAATACACTTGTGAATGAAGGTAGGCCCCCTATGCAAGACTGAACTCCCCAACCCTTTGAGCTGTAGTTGGCATAATACACTTGTGAATGAGGGTGGGGTAATATTTGTATGTAGCTGAACAGTGTCTAGAGTCAATGTTACAGGATTGTGGGCAACTATGTAATTGCCATATCATGCCCATCAGACTTGGACTGGCCCATTGGAAAACAGGTGAATACCTTGGTAGGCCCCTAAGCAAGAGTGAACTCCCCACCTCTTTGAGCTATAGTTGGCACAATACACTTGTGAATGAGGGTAGGGTATTATTTGTATGTAGCTGAACAGTGCCTAGAGTCGATGTTACAGGATTGTGGGAAACTATGTAATTGCCATATCATGCCCATCAGACTTGGACTGGCCCATTGAAGAACTGGTGAATCTCCCGGTAGGCCCCCTATGCAAGAGTGAACTCCCCACCCCTTTGAGCTGTAGTTGGCACAATACACTTGAATCACTACAGACCAAACCAGCATCTTATTATATAGAAGCGAAAATACAAATGGTATATTTTTGAGTGAGGGTGGGGTAATATTTGTTTGAACATTGCCTAGAGTCGATGTTACAGGTGGTCCTTTGGCATCTCAGTCAGAGCCTGTCCGTATCGTACCCTCATCACCTTCCTCTGAACAGCACCATAGGGATCACCATAAAACCCTATGATGATTTAAGTTTAGTTCAGCAGAATTATGGGTGGTCCGGGTGTTGCAGACATAATACCGGCACTAATATATGGCCACATTACGGTCACCTAGAAATGACCTGCATTTTTTTTTAGACAGTTTTATATTTATTATCCTCACCTGCAAACTCTGATATAAAAGTCCCTCGGCTCCACTTACATAACGAAATAAATCAATATAACTACAGCCCGGCGGATTTCTGAATCCAGGTAAATAAAGCTCAGATTTATCCGTCTTTTATAAAAAAAAAAATACATAAAAAATAATATAAAAAAAAAAATTATATTACAGCTTCCATTAAACAGTTACATCTGAGTATTTCGGAAGAAAGGACGGTAATACCCGGCTGGCAGCACAATGGATTATACAGTAAATTTCACTCCCGATGGTGGCTCGCATCTGTGTGTACTAATACCTAAAGCGCTTTCTGCATTATCGCTCACAGAAGAAAATGATGGATAAGTGGCGCTGACAAAACTCCAAACTGTGCGGACTCAGAAGGTTGAATCCACTCGCTGTCCTCTCCGATGAGCATCACGTTGAGTTGTTCCATCTACGGGAAGTTTAAGGTACTTGAAATCAGAATTCACTTTGAAAATGGGAGATTATTCCCTTCTCTTCGCTCTCGCGGTCTGTCTCTTTCTTCTTGGCTGATCAGATGATATTGTCAGCGGGTCGTTAAATACACAATGTCGTTAGCATAACATCACAGTGTTGGCACAACACTCATTTGTGTCCTATTCATCACTGGTGCCAACACCCTGCTAAGATGGTCACGAATCACACCCCACGCTTATTACCACATTCAGGAATATTAAAGGAGGCTGTTATTGAGAGTGACAATGGCTGGAGTATTACCGAAAAACAGAAAACCGCCAAATAGTCATCTTTATGTCTATACGTGACGTACTGTGTGTACATAGTAGGCAATTGGTGGTAAATCATAGCCACCAATCTGCAATATTAACACTGTTTTCTGGGTATTATAAATGTATCTTTCATTTTCAGTTATGACGGTATTATTCAGACAGTGAGTGGCAATATTATTTCATTATAGTATAGAATTTAAGAGTTTTCAGAAAACTGCTCCCAGTTGCATTTGAAAAAAAAAAAGTAAATATGCTTTACTCACCATCCCTGAGTCCAGCGCCGAGTCTCCACCACTGCTCCCTGTGTCTTCTCCTTGACATCGCTGCAGCCAATCAGTAAGCTCAGGCGCTTTGACCGAGTAGATGGAATGAGCTGTTCAGAGCCGCTGAGCTCAATGATTGCCTGCAGCGCTGTAAATGTGATATTAGTGCTACACAGACGCCAGGAGAAGCAGCGGAGACTCAGCGTTGTTCCTGGGGAGGGTGAGTAAAGCACAGTTTTTTCTTGTTAAAAGGGAAGGGTTTTCTGAAACTGAAAAACCACTTTGAGGCTATGTGCCCACGATGCAGAAATGAAGCGGAAAATTTCCGCATGTCCTTTCCCGGAAAAACGCGTGCGTAATTTGACACGAGTTTTTCACGCGTTTTTGAAGCGTTTTGCACATGCGGAATTGCCTTGCGTTTTCTAATGCATTGAGAAGGCAATTCTGCATGTGTAAACGCACAAATAATGGACATGCTGCGGAATTTTCCGCACATCAAAAACGCTGCGGAAAATTCCGCAGCATGGGCATTAAAATTGCGGAATTACATTGAGGACCATGGGGTGCGGATTACCAAGCGTTTCCAAAGCGTTTCAGCTGCAAAAATTCCGCAGCAAAAACGCTTGAAAAACGCATCGTGGGCACGGACCCTAATAGTTGGATATTTGTTATGTAGAGCATGTTGGCATTGTTTAGGGTGCGCTATAGGGTGGAATTTCAGATCAGTATGGCAGTATTATTAAGAGCTCATTAGGACACCATTTTTTAGCTGTGCAATTTGGAAACATAGTTTAAGTATACAGTATGGTGACATTGTTGTGGGGTACGGTAGGGTGTCATTTCTTAGCTATACACCTACAGTGAAGACAGTAATATTTTGGTACCATATCACAGTATTACCTGAGCTGTCAGTGGCCGTATTATATATAAGGTGAGTTATAAGGTGAAATTTCATTATAGTATGGCAGCATTTTATTTTTTAATAGCACAAAAGGAGAACATTGTTTAGGTGTGCCGTAGGATGGCTTTGATTAGCTGTACACCTACAGTTAAGACTAATACTCTGGCACTATATAATGGTATAATTGTCACGCACAGTGTAGGAAAGACTATGTGCAGTGCGAAGGGATGAGGGGAAGGGAGCCCAGACACTAGGGAAAGAGGGAGTGGAGACCTCCTTTGCTGATCTAATATCACCCTGTCTCCATTACCGTCCCTTTATTGGTTCGTCACCAATCGCCGAACAGGAACCTAAGCCCTGTAAATTCCTAGAGCTAGGCCCTGGATAGGGAAGGGGGGGGTGAGCACTGGTCAGTCCCCACTATAAACTAAAGACAACAAGGGAGACAAACACAGGGAGAAGAAACTTAGCTTGAGCCGACTTCAGTGGGATTACACCAAACATCCTCCAAGCACCAGAGAGGAAGTAAGCACACTGCAATAGCTCCAAGCCTTCACAAGGGAACATGTGGATATCACTGGCCCCTCCCTGCAGAAAACTGAAAGTATTTAAACACCCAGGCCAAAATGTCAATCAATGCAGGAGGGAGGTAGCCGCTGGGTCCTAAAGTAAGCCAGATTTAAGAAGACGTCTGTAATGCCAAACGAAGTGAACTTCTGCAACCAACTGCAGAACGACTATCTGCTACATATGACATACCCGTGACAATAATTTGGGCTGTTAGTGGTGGCATTATCTTAACACAGCCTTGTATTAATATTTGGTTACTTTTTAAAGTGTATCATATTGGCATTGTTGAGGTGCACTATAAGTTGGAATTTCAGCTCAGTATGGCAGCATTTATAAGGTCACATGGGGACAACATTGGTAGCTGTCCAATTTGGTGACAGCAAATTTTTTAGGTATGCATTATGTAATCATTGTTGTGACGTACCGTAAGGTGGCATTATTTAGTTGTAGATTTACAGCTGTGACGGTATTATTTGAGCACTGCACGGTGTTATTTCTTAGGCCATGAATGACAGTATTATTTCAGCACAGTTTGGAATTAATATCTCGGTATTTTTATGTAGATCATCTTAGCACCTTTTAGATTTACCATAAGAATTTTAAGTACAATATGGCAGAATGTTTACGAGTCGCCTAAGACAGTATTACTTAGGTGTGCAGTAGGGTGGCATAGTCTAATTGTATAGTATGGCAGTATCGTTTAGTTCTGCAATATGGTGACATTGTTTAGGTAATCAATATGGAAACATAATTTCAGGTATATAGTATGGTTACATGGTTAAAGTGTATTGGTAGGTTTGCTTTGTTTAGGTGTACACCCTAATGATGGACTGTCAATGTAAAAAATTGAAGGGTTGATTATATATATATATTATTTCTATCTATTTGAGCAATTAAAGGGCATCTGTCAGTAGGATCAACCCTCCTAAGCCGTCTATATGGGCACGCACATCATAAGAAGCTGAATAAAATGACACCTTGATATCTGTGATCCGATGTCTTATTCCAGAGAAATCCGTTTTCTTAATATGTAAATTAACTGTTAAGATCTTTTGGCCGAACATAGATCTCCCTGAGAATCTGACTCCAGAGATTATTTTAGATGAAACGGAGCGTTATCAGTGTGAGACATGTAGATCAGGAAAGCAGACTCAGTCGGTCATTACATGTCTCACAACGGTAATGCCCACTTTTATTTAAAGCAAACACTGGAGGCAGATTCTCGGGGAGATCTATGTCCGGCCCATAGATCTTAACAGTTCATTAACATATTTAGAAAAAATGTAGATTTCTCCAGAATAAGACATCAGATCGCAGATATCAAGTTATCATTGTATTTGACTTTCTATGACCTACATGCCCATATAGACGGCTTAGGAGGGTTGATCCAAGTGAAAGATTCAGTTTAAGGTCTAAATCTCCAGTCTAGGTCATTACCCAGAAAAATGTAGTCCTCAATAAATAAAGAGTCCCACCAAGACAGAAGCTCTTTGACATTTGGCCTTCAAGATCTAGTAAATACATCTAAGGCATTAGAATAGGGTGCTTACTTAGGGATCAATATACATTTTATAAATATACAGTCAAAGTCAAGAAACAATGGCCCTCCATTGTAAATTTATATAGGATCACGTTGAATTTGGCCAGTGGCACGTTGAACTCACTCTTGGGAAAACAGCCAATAATCTCTGCTCCATCCCCAGCAGATGGTTAGGTTTACAAGGTTTGATATCATTTTTTTTTTCCCCCCAAAGATTCCTGCATGGACTTGATAAAATATACACCTATCAATCTAAATAAAATCAGGCGTAACTGATTATTTGTCAGTCACAGAAAAATTCCAAAGCCAACGCACAGCCCAAGGTACACACACATATATACACATGTCAGCCATTGTGGGTCGGTCAATTAAGTAATGCAGGTCCTTTTCACCAGCAGCTGTAAATCTTCCTTCCTGCCATTACTGGTGTAAATGAAGCTTCGGTATTGATCATTTGCATCTTTGTTCCATGACGAGAATTTATTGCAATCAGTGTGGGGGGTTTGTAAAAAATGTTGCAGCGATAAATTAAAAGATTATGGGGCCTCTATCTGTCGCTTGCAATCAGCCCCGTAGAAAATGAGAAATAAGAATTACTACCATGAAGTGAAGATTATAGAGGTTCGAAATTTATGGCCGAAAAAAGGTTGATTATCTCGAAAGCATTAAGACGTATGGATCGCCGGAAATCACAGGAGTTTTTTTTTATTTATATTTGCCTGGGAAAAAATATGGAACTATTTAAAAATCGCAATTTTTTTTTAGCTATAAAAAATTACAGTCATTAAAAAGGCAAATCAATTTTTTTTAAGATTTTGTGCAATTTAGACTATAGCTCGTTAAATCATTTTTTTTTTTTTTTTTTTTTTAGCAATCGAGAAAAAAAAACCTGAATATATTTGCTTCCATTTATTATCATGGGAATGCAGACAGAAATATAAAAATAATTAGCAATAATAATACTAATAAAAAAAGTAAAATTCCAAAATCCGCTATCTGATGGTCTGAAAATATTGGTTATTTTTTAAACTAGTCCCTTCCCAGATTCCGAAAGCACTCACCTTATTGACCAGCAGACGGTCTAATATGCTGCCAGGAGGAAGGGAGGTCCAGCAGTTGGACCGGTGCATTCTAACACAAAGATCCACTAAAAATTTACTTTATGATCAATAGAGTCTCCCGTTAGCAGCTGATACTAATTGCTACAGATCTGTGAAATATCCTGATATTTTTTCGCCAATGTGAAAAATGTTGTTGTCTATATATTTTGCCGCCGCCGCCTAAGAAGTAGGTAATAATTAATGTAGACCATCTCTTTTTTATTATTAGGCCAGGTTTTTTTACCACTGTCCAATAGTTCACCATATTGATTTTGGCAGATGCCCCCCAAAATTTGTCATATATAATTATATCATAATTATATATTGGGTAGTCCTGATATTCTGACTATTTATTATCTCAATGGGCCTTAGACAGCTACCTAAAGTACAGTAATGTACAAATGGGTTTAATTCTGCGCTGCCATGTAGAAAGGATGAGGGATGTCAATCCAGTATAAGTGGTTTATTTCGTCAACGCGTCTCGAAGTATATAAGCTTCTTCCTCAGGTCAACGACATGGTTGGGTCTACCTAAAGTAGACTGACTGTTATATCTCACCTGGTGAGGAGGATTCTTGAAGCCCTCGGGCTGGACAAGTGGATGTTTTGTAGCACGGAAAGGTGACGCTGGTGCAGCGAGATGTAGAGGTTGGATGAACAAAAGGTTTTAGAGACTGCAAGAGTAGAGTAGTAGTCGAATGTAAAGCCAAAGACAAATGGAAGAAAGGAAATGAAGAATTGTCAGTAGAATAGACTTGCCAATGTAGTGGAATGGAGAATGTCAGTAGAACTCGACTGGCAGAGGAACAGAAGGAACTGGCTGGAGTAGGGAAAAATTGGAAGAACTGGTGCTGGAGTCGGGACAGGTGAGTAACACTGATCTGGTGGTTGTCAGCTTTAGACTATAGCGATTTTCGGGCCGGTCTAGATGAGGAGGCATATTGGAGTCAGGCATTCCTAATTTGTTAAGAGGTACTTAATGGCTTAGGAGCAAATGACAAGTGGCATGCACCTTGCCAGAAATCCAGGTCTGGAGTAAGATTTCTGGCAGAAGGAAAGTCACAGTTCATCCGGAATTAGATGATCTGTGGCGTCACACCCTGCCTCACCCTTGTGTCCCCATCCTGTCAGTGCTCCTCCCATTTTGGAAGAGTTGGGAGAAACTGGCAGGAAAATGATAAAAGTCCCAAAAGTTTTGAGCAGCTCTGTGTTGAGCAAAATTTTTGTGAATTTTCAAAGCAATTTAGGTCAGAATTCTGGTGAAATTGCTATGATTAATCAAGGCTTATGTTCTCAGCTGCATGAGAATCAATTTCCATCATACTTTAGAGGGAAAATAACACTACACGCAGTGATAGTTTTCTGAAAAAAATAATGAAACTTAATGAGCCAAAATTGTAAGTCAGTTGGTGTCTGTTGAAGGTGCCAGTTGGCCAAGGGGACCGGCACTGCGCCAAGAAAGAAAAATTGAAAAAAAGAGCCAAGAACTGCACCTGTCCCAAGTTTGGCTTCAAGATCAAGATGGCCATAATTCTCTGTTCTATGGAAGGCACATTTGAATACACACATTAGGCAACCAACCAGGGTATAACATAGGCTTTGTCACATGTTATAGAGAAAGTATTGGGTCCTCTTGTTGTGTAGCTATAGTTGATCTAAGAAACCAGTCTGATTGCCGGATGTGTAGCTTTTCCTAATGTAAAGCAGTTATTGTCTGCCCCATGGGGCTTCTGCCTTCCTCTGGATCAACTCGTCAGGTTATAGGTTGAAGTCGTTGGACTTTGGTCTTCTACCAAACTCTATGCACTGGTGCTTGATAGGAACTAAAAGTCCCTTTGCTACACAAGAAGATACCAATATTCTAAAAGAGGACCATGCAATTTACATTTAAGACTTTAAGTTAGGGGCCAATGTTGGGTTGAACCTGCAAACGTGGGCCTTAGATTTATTTATTCTTATTATTTTGACCTTAAAACAACATTTTAATGCTTGTAATCTTTTTAGAAAAACTATACAAATTGCCCATTACTCCGAGACAAAAGAAAAAAAAATCCAGACCTCTAAATATAAAGTTATAGTGCCACCAAGCAGAACATTTCTATAATTAACCTGGAGCTCTTGTGTCTCTCTACTACGCTGATAATGTCTTTATAAATCGAGACAGACAAGCCTTGTCTCTATGAAGTGGAAAGCGGAGATCAGACGGTAGTTAAGAACATGAGGTCACACGGAACTGGGACGACTGATTAAATGAGTCAGTGACAAAGGGAAGTGACAAAAAGGACCAGTGACAGGTCCACTAGATGATTGAGATGGAGCTGTTCATTAACCCAAGTAAGTTTACCCTAATTCCCAGCACGAAGAATACATTCAGCAGATTTAGATCAATCTAATTACCTCCAGAAGAAACCTAACCTGATTAAGACTTTAAACCTAAACCTAATTTTCTGGACAGGAAAAAAAAAACTCAATTGTTACTAAACAATATTAAATCCATATGACCCAAAAAGGCTGCAGCTGAACACATTGGGTCTAAATTCGATGATTATAAAAAGCAACTCAGAAGTCTACTGGAGCGTCAGGAGAGAACTTTCTGGGAGTTCACTACATTAGTCACAAGAGATGGGCAGGAAAAGAGCTGGAATTCTGAGTGTTCAGAGACATCAGCGGCAATGCCTGTGTGTATATTTATTTTAGTTGACTTACTGGCGGACACAGACATAAGAGGGCTCCTGTGCAAGAATAATATAAGGGCCCTTTGAAGTCCAATAGCTCATCATAATGCACAAATCCACCAGCATTGGAAGTGGAAATTGGCCCCCTTACCTCTTGGGCCCCTGTACAGCTGCACGGGCTTTATTAATGATATGTCTGCAACTCTAACAAAAAAGAACTTGCCTTCTTATTGCCATTTTTCCTTTTTCATTTTCTTTTTCCTTTTTCCAAGACCCATTTATTATTTGGTTATATATATGGTTAAAGGGAACCTGCCACCTTGCAAAACGCTATTAACTTGCAGATATTGGGTTAATCTGCAGGTAAATAGCGTTACAATGATGGTCTTTCTGAAAGAGCGGCTACCAGGAAAAAAATAAGTTTTTGTCCTCCAGGAAGCCACCAGCTTTTCACATCCGGGCAGCCGGGGATTGCTGCTTTACAGGAAAAAAAAATGTACTGGGGTACCTGAGGCCCGTTTATTCTGAGAATTGGTGTGGTTACGAGAGATTGGATTGCCTTGGCATGGCTGTAGCTAGGCTTTCCTTCTCCCGGGACAAAAGTTTCAATGCACTGCCTTTACCCAATATCTAAATACCCCAATGTGGCTGGATGGCAATTCTTTTGGCACCTAGCAATGGAGGCAGTTGCCCCCAACTATGGCTCTGCCCATGGATGATGATTAAGTGATGGCACATCCTAGTGATATGCCATCGCTGACTAAAATGAAAATACCCACTCAAGGTAGTTTTAAACACTCCCCCTGAGAAAACACCAGTGTGAAACGCGCGTCATAGGTAAGCAATAATTAACCAGCTCGGCTTATATGGATTACCCTGTTTAAATGTAGTCAATGTTAAACCATGTATACATACTAATACATGACAGCTATTTTCAAGCTTAGCATATGTAGGCAACAATAATCCTAGCCAGACCTGATTCACCACCACTTTTCTTTACTTGATCCTTCGTCTTTGGATTCCTCATACATGTACCATTGTTGTATGTTTTATGTTTTTAAGTATGTTCAATAAAATGTAATTTATTTTATCTAATTCTGTGAGTGATTCAATGGATACTTCGTATTTATACGTAGGCTGTCATATGGAGTAACCCACTACTAAATGTATTCTCTTTAAATATTAATAGAGAGACGGATAGTTCGATGCCTCTAGCTGTATACAAGATCATATGCTCTTTGAATATTTGCATGACCACTCAAGGTTTTTGAAGTTTTTGTGATATAACTTTTAATTCCATTTTCACAAGCCCTTTCCACCCAGGACAAAATAATAACCCTTAAAATTTCAAAAACGTCAAATTTTTTGGACACAAAGAAATCACGTGCCTTCCATATTTTTTTTATCCGTAAAAGTCACGGTTAACTTAAATCTCTCAAAAAATCCTTTTCGAAGACAGATTAATACCAAACCATTATGTTCCGGCACAGTATAATAGTGACAAATTGCAACATGCTTTCCAATCTCTCACAGTACATCAGCCTCGGCGGCAGCTGCAATGATACAGAGTGATTCATCTGTAATGAATTCGGGAGCGCTTTCTTCTTCTTTTTCTTCGTCCTGGACTATAAGGTGCTAATATTGAGCATTAAGGTTATATCCTCATCTGTATGCAAATCTCCACGTATGCGGCTCAAGCGGCATTATCCAAATTGTCCAGGAGCAAATTATGGATTGTTCTACCTTGTCTTCCATTCCTCCTGTATTATTAAAGCTCCTTCTATGAAGTTGGTGTCATCTAGATATCAAGACAACAAAGCATCTTAACCTCTTAACGACGCGTCTGAGGAGGCGTATTCAACGCACCACTCAATTATGGCAATCTGCACCAATTTTCGCACATTTAGGCAAACCTTAAAGGGTCCTTTAATGGTCACTTATTATGAGCTCGGAGTCTACATTTATTCAGCCAGCGGTGGCTTATGAGAGGTTTATGAGATTATTGAGCTGCCAAAGTGGATACAAAGGATGGCTGCCAGGGAGCAAGATGGAAAACTGCCACTGCCGAGATGCGCATGGAAAAGAAAATATATTTGGCATTTTTTTAAGGACAGAAATACAATGGAAAGTTTACACCTCCCCTTCGAGCCGGATCATGAATTAATTAGGCCCTAGGGAGGAAAGCATTTCTAGGCTTCATCCTCTCTGATCTCGAGTCACAATTGCCCGGGCACAAAAATCCTATCATTCAAATAACTCATTAACCCCTTACAGAATGGAGATAAATTAAGGTGTTTTTTTTTTCATTTTTTTTAAATTAGTTTATTTATTTAATATATAACTTTTCATAGCCATAGACATATTCAAGATGAAGACCATGCAACTGCTATGGAGCTCTTAAAGAAGGGTGGTTAAGTCATTGTTGGTCCCTTATTTCTGGCTACTGGATAATGAGAACCTCTAGAGGACTCGGGGTACCTGGACCAAGGGAAATTGCTTGGGTGCTAGAAAGAAAACCCGACCCTAAAGTTGTAAGTGATAAAACCTTGCACCAGAATGGGGGACCTGTTTATTTCACTATAGAATCTCCATAGCTTTGGGAGAGTTTATAAGCTTAAAGGGGTTGTCCGGGACTTTAACATTGATGGCCTTAGGACAGGTCATCAGTGTCTGATCGATGATGGTGTGACACCCAGCATTCCCAACGATCATCTGTTTCTGGTATCTGCGGTGGCAGCTGCAACTGCTCAGTTGTGGAGCTGCACAGCACAGTTCCGTCGACTGTATAGTGGCCGCGGATGGGTACTGCACATCCACGCCCTATTCAAATTAATAGGTGGCAGATGTGCAGTACGCGGCAGCGGCCACTGTTCCATCAACGGTACTGTGCTGTGCAGCTCCACAATTGAGCCGTTCCGGATGCCGCACACCCACCAATCAGACATCGATGACCTATCTTAAGGATAAGACATGAATGTTAAAGTCTCGGACAACCCATGTAAACTGGAAGTCAGTAACAAAACTTCATTGATCTCAATCTTATTGTTGTGAAAAGTTCATATATTGTTTTGGTCAAAAGTGCTGGCACCATTGAAATTGTTCCAGAAAATGAAGTATTTCTTCTAGAAAATTATTGCAATTCTACGTGTTTTGTTATACACATGATTATATCCTTTGTCTGTATTGGAATAACACAAAAAAACTGAGAAAAAAAGGCTAATTGTTCTTGAGTTGTTCCAATACACACAAAGGAAGTAAACATGTGTATAACAAAACATGTGTAAGTGCAATAATTTTCTGGGAGAAATACTTCATCTTCTGGAACATTTTCAAGGGTGCCAACACTTTCGGCCATGACTGCATCTTTACGCTGTTTATATTATGGTCTCAACATTTAGATCTCTCATGGTTCTACAGAACTAAACTTAAATCACTATTTAACTTAATGTTACTCACCTTGCCTGGATCCAGTGCCGGACTCTTCATCTCCCTCCTGCTGAAGCCAGCTCTCTCATCTTTTCTGTAGCATCATGCTCCCTGAACTTATAAGGCCAGCTCAGGTGCAAGGATGTGGCCTGAGTATTCAGGTAATTGGTGACCATGCCACTACCATAGACTGCTTCCTTGTGCTACTTTTGCTTAGGATCTTGTACCAAACAAAGCTTTGCTAAAACATTGAGAAACTTTGCTATACTACTTTCTAGTTCTGTCTTGGATCTTGTGACAAACCCAACTGTGCTACATCATTGAGTCAACTCTGCCAGCTGTGTAATGGACCCTGTTTTGCTATATTTCTGAGTCAACTTTGATGTACTGTTGTCAGCTCTGCATTGAACTCTATGACAAATAGAGTTCTGCTTTATCCCTGAGTCAACTCTCCCATAAAGCTGCTAGTTCTACATTGGATTCTGTGACAATCTCAGCTGTACTTTGTTGCTGAGTCAACTCTGTCACTTTGTTGTGCAACTTAACTCTGCTCCACCGATTCTTCATCTCTGAGTCTAGTCAGTTTCATTGGATGCACTGGTTCCAGTTGTCTCCTCCTGTTGCTGTTCTACCACCACATCTTCTGTTATTTCATCTGTATCTCCCTGTTGCACCAACGTCATTGGTCCGTGCTGCATAGCAACTGCTAATCCAGATCAAGGACTTTGAGGTTCCATCTCACTAAGTGAGACATAGCACTTTATGGAGCTGTACCACATAGTGTATTAGCCAATTCCTTAAGGTATATAACGTATGACTGCTAAAATAGGGTAAAAGCCATGTTTTACCTTTATGCAGCAAACATTCAGAAAGGGCTTAAAGAGAACATGTCAAATCGTACATGGAACCCGATCTGTGGATAGCATGGTATGGAAAATGAAAAGGTCAGAAGAATGATATAATGGTTTGTTGGAAATGATTCAGAATACCTTGCATATTATTCATTGAAATCCCTGGTATTTGTAGGCAAAAGGATCCAGTGGATGGTCCTACTCAGGATTACAGTGGACGGTCCTACTAAGAGTTCATTGAGCTGTCCTACTCAGGAGTCCATTGGGTGCTCCTACTTAGGAGTCCGTAGTCCTACTCAATGATTGACAGCTATTTCTACATGCACAGTTATACAGGTCAATCACTAGGAGGACCACCCTGTAGCACTGGTGTCTCTGCACTTTGCCTCCCTTCCCCCACAGAGATGTCGGCTCACTCACCGCCGCGGCCCCGCACTCCCTCCTCCTTCTCCTGCTGTTACTGACTGGGGTCTGCACACAGCTTTCAGTTCCCCGGGCACTTAGGGTGCACGGTCCTGCCCTCTAGAAGCGACAGTGCACGCCATCCTAAAGTGTCCCCAGACAATGGCTGGGAGACGCTTATTATTTAAGGCACCTCCACTTGATGGGAGGTGACTGAGCAACGTGTTAGTTTAGTTTTGCATGCTTGCTAGTTTTCAAGTCCCCAGTGCTCATATCCCAGTATATCTGCCCAGTATATGCACATGTATACCTGTCATGCTACATGTGTAACAGTCATATCTTCCAGATCACCTGCCTGCCTGTATACCAGTCTTGGCCAAGAGCACCTGCTTGCTTGTATTTCTACCATGCCTGCCAGTACCAGCCTGCTTGTGACTCTCCCACTGGGCCGAGGGGTACCCGGAACCGGGCTTCTCTGGGGGGTTGTAGTATCCATGGCGGTGACCCGGTCCCGTGGCTCAGGGTTGTCAGGCCAATGGCGGTATTTTATGGGTTTTAGGTTAATTGTCCGACTACGCTACCCGTGGATTGCGGTCAGTGCGGACCGCCGCTGCAAGGCAGACCGCTGGGGCTGATGGTGTATGCAGCTGAGGTAGTGTGACTCCCCACGGGAAGAGTGCAGCCCCAGGGCAGAGAATGTGGATGATGGGAGTGATGGTGCGCGGGCGTCCCAGCACTAGTAGTGCTGGTGCGGCGATGAAGCACAGAGACGTGGGGTTGCAGTTCAAGTTCTTTACTCACAGTTCTTTATGTCCCAAGTCATTCCGCGGGCAATGACTGCCCAAGCCGTGCTGCGTCCACAAGGCAGGGGGCTCGGTCAACCCCCAGGCAATTCCAGAGTGTGTCACAGGACTCCCTTCTACTCCTTTCTCTGGCCGTGCCCCACCAGTGACACTACGTCTGTCCAGCTCCCGCGGGCCTTCTCTTGGGAGGGCTTCGTGCTCACCTCCCTGACCCTATGTGGTATGCCTTTCTAGTAGGTGTAGCGAGGGGTCGCACCAAGATATGATCGCGACCGCCGGTCCTTGGCTGAGGATTAGTCGCCTCCACCAACTTGGGATCCGGTACCCTGTTCTGCCAACCTGTCACCCGCAATCTCCTGGGCCTTTGGGGTTCCTTCTGCCCTCGTGTCTCTGGGCCTCTCTTGGTGTTCTGTTCCTTTCCTTTCTGTTCCTGTCTCTTCTGCTGGCTCTGGCCTCACAGGCTAGGCCCGCCTCCGGAGCAGAGCTCCACAGAGGCCCTGCTCTGTCACTTCCTCTCTCAGACTGAACACTGTTCTAAGATGATGCCCACCTTATATACCTCCCTCTCTGTGTATGAGCCCAGGTGACTTGCAACCAATGGGCTCCTACCTATGCCCAGAGACCGTCCCCTCCTGCTCCTACATCACTGGGTTTTCCTCCCCCCTCCCCACTCCAGCCAGGGACAGATTCTGTTTTGCCTGCACTTCTGTCTAGTGGGAGCACCGTTGAGCTGTCCCTCGGAAATGGGGTGTGTGATGCAAGCAGCTAAACAAGCCCTGGTCCACACTCTATCCTTACCCGGGAGTGGGATATCACACCTCTGGTTTGAGGTGCAATACCCCTGTAGCGGCCGAACCCTCGGGGCGCTACACTTGTATTTTTGTCGTGTCCATCAGAACCTGCCTGTCTGAATATCAGCCAGTCCCGTCCGCACCTGCAGTGCCCATCAGTATTTCTGCTGGACCTGCCTGCACCTGCCTTGCCAATCAGCCAGACCCTTTGGTTCTTGCCGTACCAGTTTGTATATCAGCTTGATCCGCCGGCACCAGTCTTGCCAGTCTGTATATCAGCCGGACCCATCTGCATCTGTGGTTCCCGTGTTCTTTCCATGCTTGCCTGTATCAGCTGTACTCTCCTACCGGGCCATTCCAGCTATCAGTCCCTTGAGGGTCAGCTGCTGTGTACCCAAGGTCAGTCCTGGTGTGGCACCTTGTCTCACCTCCCTGGGTTCTCTTTGGACCGCAGCACCGTCAGTTGCCGTGCATCCGAGGTCAACCTTCGTGTGGCGTTTAGTCACGTCCCTCAAGGCTCTCCTCGGGTCTTGGCACAGTGGTTCCACCACCCAGCCCGTTACACACCCACCGGACTCCTACAGAGAAACACCAGGCAATTCAATGAATAAAATGCAAGTTTTCATGAAACTTATCCAACACTAATGTCTATCAATCTGGTCTATTCCTCCTGCTCTATAACATCCTACCTGCAGTTCCGATACCATTTTCAACATGACAGATACATATTAAAAAGGGTAACAGAAATAAACTACTTTTATAGCATTTTTTTAAATAATTCTTACCATAACATAACCTAAGCTTTTCGCAAATGTCAGCATAACTCCAGACATTATTGAGGGATTGTCTCGATTTTATGATTGATGGATGGCATAAATTCCCCATAATAGAATTACATCCAGATATACAGTATAGGTATCCCCAAGGGCTGAGGTAATCAATTTAATTATGGTCATTTGGAGAACCCTTTTTGATTGCTGTGACTGATGACCACTTATACTCGTATGGAGGGATTGCAGAGATCTGTCTATTACTGGCTGTAAGACTTAGAGCGGTTTTATAGGGTGAGAGAGGGACTTATAAAGATGTAAGGGAGATCGGGCAAGAAAGGGCTGAGAAATCTGATCTTCTCTAGAAATCAATAAAAGAACCTATTGGATGAGACAGGTGGGCAAGATCATGGACATGGCATAACCCATTTCCTTTAAAGAGTAGGGTGTTGAAATTGAAGCTTTTGAAGTTACAGTCCTTCAATAACCAAGAACATTTATTGGTAAAGTAGTTTACACATTTGATGAACCACAGGGGGTAGTGTATATATTTTTTTTTTTTTACAATGGGAGCAGTAATTTTATTGCCACTATTTCGGGGTAAATACAAAATTTATTTATTTTGTTTTATTTTTGTATGCGAGGTGACCAAAAAATAGCAATTTTACCATATTGCATTTTTTTCTGCATTGTGTATTTAGTTTTCTCCTATTAAACCTTTAGCAGTACGGAAATGGCGGATCTGAGGGCCTTCATTAGGCCCTTTGAAAGAGAAAAAGGAACTCCCTGTGTAACACTGTGAACCGCAGGTGAAAGTGGCTCAGCGGATAGAGAAGCTGACTGCAAAGCACCGGCTCAAGGGTTCGAACCCAGTTGCATGACAGATGTGTTTGCACTCCTACTGACACCTAGCACTTGGGGCACATCCCCAACTCCCATTGACTATACAAAAGAATAGTCATCCATATATTACATGGGAAGAATAGAAGGAACAAGGTGAAGCCGAAGACCACAAACTCGATGGCTCAAGATCGAGCTGAAGGTCATTAAAAGAAATATATATACAGTATATATTACATGGATGAGCTGGGTTATAGATTGACACTCAAGCAGCAGACTTCCCTTGAAGACATCCTTATGCTCTGGTTGCCTTCTTCAGGAGTAACCAACTGATCCTTATTGTTTTTCCGAGAGATAGGTAATTTCCAGAAGAGTCACAGGAGAACACTGGAGCACTTTGGAGAATCGGGGGAGATAAGTGTAAAAAGAGCGATTGGCCCAATGATGATTCGGCAAACATCTATTGTCTACATGGGGCTTAAATAGTGTCAGCGATGCTTGTAGATCTTCGAGAATTCCTTCTCTGATAACATAGGCACAATTTCTTCCATTGGCTGTGTAATAGTGGGGAAGGACGTAGCCTTCCCTAGGCACTGAAGTAGTTAAGGAAAATGTTCCCTTAATTAATCCTCTCTGAACTGTGGTAGGCCAAGCTAAGGGGTTAGCTTCAGTGGTCCAGTCAGTAGAGTAGAGGGGGAACTTAGTGCCCGGATCAAGCCTTGAGTGATATAGAGCTTGTTCCTGGCATAATTCATTGTGGGCTGCAGTACCTGTAAACAGCCAAAAGATGCCACTGTCCTGGGTGCAGATGTCAGGTTGAGTCTGCTAGCAGTGTTACAGACAGGGATGAGTTAATGCTGTGTGATGACAGCTCACTGAGGGTGGGCACATTAGGAAAATCTCTGTTTAGTTTCCAGAATCAGGAAGTGATTCTTCAGTAAGAGATAGGACAGAGAATCCTACAGGCAGCCTGTGTATATTGGCTGCTAGGGTAGACGGGAGCTCCATACCCTCAGACAGTGGGATCACCAGTGTGAAAGTCTCCCTAAGCGAGAGCAAGAGTCCTGTTAGCCGGCAGGAGAAACTCAAAGGTAGTGAGGACCCGGGGCACTTCTAGTCTGCAGGAAGCAGAGGAAGATAAATAGGACTCCAGGCTAAGACGTGGGGGAGAGATTGGATCCAGATCACTGTCAGTATTACAGAAGAGTCTCTTGGGCTAAAGATAGAGTCATAGAGATGCTTCACTCAAAGAGGGAACCAGGGCTGAAGATGTTGCCAGCGCCTGTGAGAGAGATGATAACCTGTCGGGCCTTATCCATTATATCTGCCTGTAAATATTGTATATATTCCTCTTCCCCAAGTAAAGTTCAAGTTCTGGTTAAGAACTTAGTGTCCTCTGAATTTATTGCTGCCCTGGTCCCAGAACAGAAATGCCTGGAGACAGCCGCGATCGGATGGCTTGAAGTAAGTGAAGAGCACCACATACACAGCCACACTTCAGAGGGAGGACACATATTGTCTGTAGGGTGCCAGAGCGAGAGGGGGCTACAGCTCGCCCACGACTACCTTACTCGGGCACCTTAGATTTGGCATAGTCAGCAGGATGAGAGCTCCTCGCCTGAAGAAAGCGGGGAAGAGCCGACGCAAAACACTGAGGAAAAAGTGTTGGAAGGCATGTGGCCCAAGATGGCGGCCCGAAGCATGGATTCCAAGATGGTGACAGTGGCGGTAAAGTGAAAAGATGTCCAGCCCCCACGAGTTCCGGCCCAAAGAAGGATGGGCCCAGCAGTGAAGATACGTCCCAGGATGGGACGTCCAGTGAGGAAGAGGGCACGGTGTAAAGCGAAGTCCGGCCCAGTGAGTATCAGCGCGCACAGAGAAGAGGCGCGGCTGAAGGAGGAGCTGCCAAGAGTGACGCGGCGGTCGCGTCAGAAGGCCGGCCCAGGAAGAAGAGGAGTTGGACGCGCAGGACGCGCGTCACCGGAGAGCGACCGGCGCCATTTTCGTCCCAGCCCATGAGAGGTAAGGAGCTGGGGAAGATATTAGTTGTGATGACACATCGTGATCACGAGGCAAGAGCCCAGCCTGTATTGAGAATGAGCATTGGCGGTGATGATCAAGAGATGGAAGACATGAGCGGTGAGAGTGAATATGGGGACCCGTATGCAGTGGACGCGTACTGGCGGAGACTTGGAGTCTTTTGTCTGCCCTGGGGACCTGATCACCGCGATCAAGTAGTTCCAGAGATACTACCATCCCCAGTTATTGTGGCTCAGCCTGAAGGGAGGCACTCAGTGTACACCGCTCCGGGGACTGGAGAGTCCGTGACCGCTCTAGAATACCAAGAAGAGGTGGAGCCCACTGCAGAAGTTATGCAAGCCTCAGCTCCATCCCGTTCAGTAAGGCTGGATGCAGGCCTGCAACTATTGCATGCTGCTCAGTTGCCAACCCAAAGAAGCTGCGGTGAATTCCTCAGAAGCATAGAGCTGTGGTATGCCGAGGGGAGGAAGATGGTAGAGGAGCTTCAGGAAAGACTTTGGGCCTTGACTTCACTCTGGGAGCCTGATGCAGATGTGCAGGCAGTTCCAGTGATAACTTCAGCTGGAAGTGGCTTGGTTCTGCCTGAGAAGAGTCTGGAAGAAGATGGAGAAATTCCAGGAGACACCTGAGCAGTGACCAAGGTGTCCTCTGGGCAGTTGCAGTTACTCGATTCGTCCAGCAGGCTAGTCTGAGGGGTCGAGTTCCGAGGAACCCCTATTTAAAGGCTGGAGACCAGTCGAGTCTCAGGAAACGAAGTTTAAGGCGCCTCGCCTTTGTTATTCTAGGAAGGACTGTTTCTACCTTCATGGCCAGAAGGCCTGTGTGTTTTTTTTCTTCCTGAAAAAGAATATGAGGACTGTTCCCCTACCTCCCAGGCCAGGAAGGCCTTAAGCAGCACTAAGATGTGTGCCTAAGAGAGCTGCTCTTTTTGTTTTTACTCTTTATTTTTCCTTTTTGTTGCGCTTGTTGCGCCTTTTTCTGATGGAAGTTAAAACGCTGAGGCACACCTTGAGGATGGATATCCTCCAAATCTACGAGACTTGCGGCCTAGCGGGAAGAACCGGTGACCCCCACTAGGGCCAAGAAGAAAGAGACTCATGGGTGTTACCTGTGACTGTGTGCCTCAGAATGCAGCCCTTGAAGGAGAATGGGGGCTATTGAGGTGTTGACCTGTCTTAAAAATATGGACATGGACACTGTGTTTCCAGGGTCCTTACCCAGAAGGACCGGTACCTCTGAGAAGTTTTGAAAAGTTGATAATGGACTGTCCTGAATTGCTGTTCCGGGGCCCTTAACCGAGAAGGGCCGGTCTCCCATCTAAGAAGACGACTTCAGGACCAGTCGTATACTAAAGTGTTTTAGTAACTATAGTAATGTGATATGATGTCATAGCTGCTGATTTTTGTTGATTGTTTAGTGTGGTCAGGGACGACCAACATTAAAGTGTTGGGGAATGTAATAGTGGGGAAGGACGTAGCCTTCCCTAGGCACTGAAGTAGTTAAGGAAAATGTTCCCTTAATTAATCCTCTCTGAACTGTGGTAGGCCAAGCTAAGGGGCTAGCTTCAGTGATCCAGTCAGTAGAGTAGAGGG
This sequence comes from Phyllobates terribilis, assembly GCF_046119375.1. Taxonomy (NCBI): domain Eukaryota; kingdom Metazoa; phylum Chordata; class Amphibia; order Anura; family Dendrobatidae; genus Phyllobates; species Phyllobates terribilis. The sequence goes on from NW_027362767.1 coordinate 59,898,892, forward strand.
GGAACTTAGTGCCCGGATCAAGCCTTGAGTGATATAGAGCTTGTTCCTGGCATAATTCATTGTGGGTTGCAGTACCTGTAAACAGCCACAAGATGCCACTGTCCTGGGTGCAGATGTCAGGTTGAGTCTGCTAGCAGTGCTACAGACAGGGATGAGTTAATGCTGTGTGATGACAGCTCACTGAGGGTGGGCACATTAGGAAAATCTCTGTTTAGTTTCCAGAATCAGGAAGTGATTCTTCAGTAAGAGATAGGACAGAGAATCCTACAGGCAGCCTGAGTATATTGGCTGCTAGGGTAGACGGGAGCTCCATACCCTCAGACAGTGGGATCACCAGTGTGAAAGTCTCCCTACGCGAGAGCAAGAGTCCTGTTAGCCGGCCGGAGAAACTCAAAAGGTAGTGAGGACCCGGGGCACTTCTAGTCTGCAGGAAGCAGAGGAAGATAAATAGGACTCCAGGCTAAGACGTGGGGGAGAGATTGGATCCAGATCACTGTCAGTATTACAGAAGAGTCTCTTGGGCTAGAGATAGAGTCACAGAGATGCTTCACTCAAAGAGGGAACCAGGGCTGAAGATGTTGCCAGCGCCTGTGAGAGAGATGATAACCTGTCGGGCCTTATCCATTATATCTGCCTGTAAATATTGTATATATTCCTCTTCCCCAAGTAAAGTTCAAGTTCTGGTTAAGAACCTCGTGTCCTCTGAATTTATTGCTGCCCTGGTCCCAGAAGAGAAATGCCTGGAGACAGCCGCGATCGGATGGCTTGAAGTAAGTGAAGAGCACCACATACACAGCCACACTTCAGAGGGAGGACACGTATTGTCTGTAGGGTGCCAGAGCGAGAGGGGGCTACAGCTCGCCCACGACAACCTCGCTGGGGCACCTTACAGTTGCACCATGTACACTACCTTGTTCCTTAGAAGTAAATTGGACAAGCAGTAAAAACAAAAATAATTGTTACACACCTGCCCTGGGTCTGGTCTTTGGTCTCTATACCCTGGTCCACTAAATTTTCTTGTGCTCCATGTCGGGCTTTGCAAGTAGCCCAGCAAGATCCCATGTGTTGAACTGCCTAGGCTTCTATAAGGCCCCCCATGATACACACCCATGTCTTGGTATTAAGACTTTCTAGTAACACTTTTAGTTTGTCTGTGCACAGTTCCTGTCCACAGTCTTCAGAAGGTCTCATGGCTGCCTGTGGTTTCCAGTCCGTGAGTTACCGGTCTGCAGCTTTCAGTACCACTGCTAACTGTCTAGAGTCTCCAGGATGTCTCCTATCTTACTGCAGCTTCCATGGTATTCAGACTTTCTAGTTTCTATGGTGTTCTGTCTGCTACCTGTTCCCCGTCTTTTTTGAGCTCTGCCGCATGTCTGTCAGCGGTTTCCAGGACGTCTCCTAGCCACATGCGGCTTCCATGGTATTTAGACTTTCTTGTTATTCTGGAGTTTTGTCTACTACTTGTATGCAGTGTCCACGACGTCTCCTGTCTGCCTGTAGCTTCCAGTTCCCCAGTTAACTGTCTGTGTCTTGCATGCCTTACCTGTCTTCTGCCTCTATGCCCGTATCCCTTGTGCCCACTCGGACCTTGGGATCCAGCTCACCTAGTATTGAACCCTTTTTGGAATAACAACAAAGGAGCCTCCATTAATAAAATAGGTTATCAAGAGAAACCTTTTAAAATTAATGAACTGATTGACAAAAATTCCCGAACTAGACAATTTTCTACTGGCCTACCTGAAAATGGGATTTTGTAAAGGAAACAACACCTTTAAGAGAAGTCAGCATTTGCAAAATCTGTACGTTAAATCAGCTGCAGATTCCCCTGGCAATGCTATAATTATTTAAGAACAATCTGAGGCATTCAGGAGGTAACAATTTGCGACTGGCAGCACAAACGTGCAATGGCTTTCAGATTAATGTACCATCTCTGTGATTATATGCAAATGTCTCCCTATCTGGAGCTGTTTAATTTTCCATTTAGAAATTGGATGTGTATTTTGGAGGGAGGAGTCATTCCGGTGAGATGTGTATGGGATGACTATCTGCCGAATAGAAAGAAATAAAAATGTTCTCAAACAACGAATTACAGTCAGACAATTAATTGGGCATGTATGTGCATAATTAAGCATGCAAACATTGTTCCTTGTACACATAAATTATCATATAAATGCTTCCATTTCTACACTCCGGTTGTTAGGCAGAGGTATATCGGTGCAAGCGTTCGCTTATGACATCTGCCAAAACATGTGCAAAATTTCCTTCAAATTTTTTTTTTTTTTTTTCTGTTCTATTTGATTAAATGTGGTGATAACAACTATCAAGAACCCGACAAAATTTTATGATTAGATTTCCAAAGATTTGCGAGGACTCGATAAACTTTGCTTTAAAATACATTTTTTGTGATTTTTTTTAATTAAATAGGAAATTTTAATGCTTTATGTAATGCAAAGTGCAATTGCCAAACAGATGAAATAGCGACAATTCCCTCTTAGGCGAGGCACATAAAATTCCAGCGCCATTTTCTAATTTGATTCAGATGGTTTGTTTATATCATCCTAAAGTATACGACTTGTCATTTGCATCTATAACCCGGAAATTTGCGATTGAGTGAATTTATTTCAATCATCTGTCAAAAAAGGAAGCAATCAAGGTACTGTAATATCCTAAAACGGAAATTTTTAGGTATGATCCAGATAATATTTTCATTGTAAAATTCTTTTGTTTTGTTGCTAAACTTTTTGCTTGTTTTTTAATTTTACACGATCAAATGACCCACCTGAGGATGGAAAGTCCAGCCTCTGACATATTAAGAACCCTAAGGGTGTGGTATAAAGAAAACTCTATTTAGAACTAACTTTGGCATCAATTTGATGGATGATACAGTGTGTCCAAGGACCAACAAAGTACGAAATGCAATTAAAAGCGGATGAGCACATGTTCTGTATAGATGGAGGGTGGGCAGTCAAAATCGTTATCATTTTATCTGGTGGGCCAAAAAAAAAACATTCTGGTGCTTTTCCTGTTTATTGTAAACCTTGGTAACCATTGAAATGGCCACCATTAAAACTCATACAGAGGTAAGGATTCTTTGGTTAATTTTTGGCATGAAAGTCTCATCCGGATGAGTAGATGGAACACAGCATGAACAGGGAGAAGAACAAGCAGGAGCATTAGATGGCAACATTAGATGGCAGCTGTAGCAACAGAGGCTGAAGTGGGCAACAGGAAAACCAGATACTCAGCAAAATAGTAGCGTAGCGAAACATCAGGGTTGGATATGACTAGAGACCCGCCTATGTTGAAGTAGCAGAGCCCAGCGAAGTAGCAGAGCCGGCTTCATCAAGAGAAACATTTGTGGTGATGTGGAAGAGTTAGGCACATTTGTGATGATGTATGGAAGAGTTCAGTAGTAAAGCAGTGCTGGGTATGTCATGAGGCATACTTGTGGGAATGTAGCAGAGCCCAGTGACATAGCAGAACTGGTTTTGTCAGCAGACACCCTTATGGTCAAATAGCACAGCCCAAGCAGGGCTGGGTTAGACAAGTGGCACCGCAATGCGATGTAGAGATACAATGTAATAGATCCCAGTAAAGAGACATACTTGATAAGAAAAGCAGAGCCTAGCTGTTTGGTAGGGGTGTTGATGCCAAACTACCTGAATACTCAGGTGGCATTCTGCCCCTTGAGTTGGCCTGCGAAGCTTTCAGGAGTGACATCAGAGATGTGTGCCAGTTTACCCTATTAAACCTACGCGTAGAGCAGAAAAGGGAGCTGGCTGGCCACACAAGGGGAGGACAAAGAGCCGGACACTGGAACTGGGAAAGCTATCAGTCTGGTGGTAATTTTTGGAAACCACTTAGTACTGTGCACTTTAAGGAGTTTTTTGCAAGATCGTCGCTATGACTTTGCTACCTTATGTACTGCTTTCTTACATTCATGTTCATCTTCCACCTGCAGCCTGCTCTTTTTAGGCTAGAGTCCCTTCCAAAATGTGCAAAATGATGCACAAAATGTTATGCCCACAGGCCGGCCAAGTCTTATCTTACCACTTTTTATCTCTGGTGGTTCCTATGGCTGAAAGGGATTAAAAGGTAATAAATATGTAATAACAAACAAATGACTTAATGTGTATTTATGTAGACACTGTGTTAACAGGTAAGAGGATGCAACAGCGCAGACAATGAGGAGGCAGTGGTACCTAAACCAAAAACTATTTATTCGATTAACACAATTAAAAGGGTGCCTGCAGCACAATATCAGGGGATAGCGCAAACAGTGAAAAATAAACAAGTTATGTTACAATACAACAAATCAGATGAACAGGATATTGACATAATGCTTTTTACACACTATTATTCTATTATCACCATTAAATAACTGCCATCATCAGTGATGTCTTAGTCCTAATACCCCAACATAAAAAGGGCGTCACTGTCGTTACTGGGCCCAACACTCTTTAGGCAATGCACATTACACCGGCCCTAAGGGGAGTCAATGTTATTACTCACTAGGCCGCAAGACCCAGGTTGGTGAGTAGTGTTGAGCCACCCCCGTAGTGTTCGAGTTCGGTTCGGTTCGTCGAACACCCGTGTGTTCGCCGAACACCTTCGAACACCGTTAAAACCAATGGCAGGCAAACAAAAACACATAGAAACACATAGAAAACACCTTCAAAAGGTGTCCAAAAGCTGACAAACTGCTCAGAAGACATAACTAACATATGGAAAAGTGACAAGTACATATAGTCATGCGAAAAGAAAAGAGGTGGAGGAGTAAAAGGAGGGGGAGACACAGATATAGGCATGTCATGCCCTTCTAAAATCCAAAAAGTGAGAAGCCGACACGGCCAGTTCGTTCCTGCCCGTGCCACCTCCGTGTCGCCGGGTTTGTGCCAGAGCCGCGGTGGACCCTGACGGCCAGCCCCCCTCTCCCAATACTGGTGCCTGTCCGCTGGTGGGTTCGAGCCCCCCCGCAGTGGGGGGGGGGGGGGGGGTAACATCTGCAGAAGAAAGACCATCTTCCAGCCAAGCTAAGATGTCGACTTCTTTTCGTGGACAATGTGATACGATCCCTTTCTTACGGACACGCCCATCGCTACAAATTCCAGATGAGGCACAAAAACAGCAGGTGCTTCAGCGGATATCAAGTGCTCCTTCAAGTGGGCTCTCCTCCACCTCAATTTCAACATCACAAATATTCCAGTCCTCAGAGGTGTCACCCCAATCGCACTTGCTTCCTCACAGCTCCCAAATCTCCAGCTGCCCGTTTGAGTATGAGGTAACACAGATGGTTGAGTCTGCAGAGCTGTTTACTCATACTATAGCCTGGGAAACGTAAGTCTGCTCCAGAGCTTCTGTTAATCCAGACGAGGAAATGATCTGCACTGATGCCCAGAATCTTTATAAGTCGGATCCAGGACCAGATGAAGAAGGTTCTGAGCATAATGTAGACCCTCGTTCCCAAACTGTCACTCCTGTTGGTGGAGACAATGATGAAGACGATGATGAGACTCAAATACCTGATTGGAGCGACAACTTGACTTTTCGGTCAGGACAGGAAGAGGTTGGCTTTGAGGACGACGGGTGTGATAACACACAGGGTGATGATGACGAGGTTGGAGATCCCACTTACTGTCAACCCACAGTCAGCCAGTCGATGAGGTCAACGGAGGAGGTGGAGGAGGATGTGACTAGCCCAGGGGATGGGGATGACTCGGTACCCGGGCCTTTGCCTGGCCTTGGGGATGTCGCGGTGGTCGGCTCCCTGGCCCGTACCCTGGGGTCACTCTTTAAAAGAGTGGATAATTGTTAATTTTATAAGAGTTTGTGACGCCACCTGTGGTATCTGGTGAGAAGCACCAGCGCTGCAGCAGTCCACTGAGACCCGTGATAAGGCTGCTCGATGGTATAGCTCCCCACAGGTGGAGCTAGGTCTCAGGGCAGCGTATGCAGGGGGAATGCAGGACAGGCGAGACCCAGCTGGGTCAGAGCAAGAACGGGAACGGACACGGTAGTCACTTCAGTACCTTTTACTGGAGGAAATTCAGGCACATCCCGGAGCACTGTAGGGTGAATATTAGGATCCTCCCCAATGAGCGGGTGTAGGGCCTCCTGTTTCTTGCCTCTGCGTAGTAAGTTTCTGACCTGCCTGGAGCTAGGCCTAACTTTTTCTCTGTCCTGCGCTGGCTGACCTTGTGGTAGGGCCTTCTCTTGGAGTTCACGCTCCCACTATGCGGGGCCTAAGCGTCTCCTGGCTCTGTTACGTATCAGCACCTTAGCCATCCTGGGACTTGTAGTTCTCCAGGGATTCCGGTTATGCCTTACTGAATCTAGTTAGCAGGAGCCTCGTGCTCCACTGCTGAACTATTAACTGAGTTCTCTAGACTAGACTGAGCTCCACTGCAGACTGACCTCTCTTAGTCTTCTCTACTGCAGGAACTCTTCAGAGGAACTGAACTGCCTAGCTCCACCTTCCCTATTTATATCCCTAACGGGCTCCCTCTGCTGGTCTGAGGTGGAAGGTGGAGATGTGTGAATGTTTATGGGGGCCTCTTGTGGAGGATTCCATCAATACACTCTTCTAGGATATGTGATACCAAGCACAGCGGGGCGTCACAGATGCTATTGACGACGAGGTTAGGTTGCGCCTTCCTGGACACAGATGGAGTACTGGAAGCACGTCAACAACTGCATCCTCAACCACAACTCTGCCTCTGACCACAAGTCGTAGTGGCTCTTCAGGTCGCATGGGCTCTAAGCCTTGCATAGCCTGGGCATTTATTCAGAATGATAAGGATGACCCAACTCGTGTGATCTGTAATATTTGTAACCAAAACATAAGCAGAGGCCAAAAAATCCATAGTTTGAGTACTTCATGCATGAACCGGCACATGGATATGAAGCATAAGTTGCAGTGGGAAGCTCACTGTGCTACAATGCGGCCTAGCAGGCTGGGCCAACCACCGTCTGCCCCATCTTGTGCATCTGCGGCCTCTTCATCCTCTGTGACTGGGGGGACAGCAGTCACACATGTTTTTGGACGCAGACCTGCCACCTCTTTACCTGCAACAGCCAGTGTGATTGGCAGGTCATCAGTTCATTGGGAAGTGGAAACACCTGCTGGTGTTGAGCCCTCTCTGACATCGAGAGCACCAGCTTTGGATCAAGGCAATCTAACATGTCCGCCTGCATCTTCCTCACAGACCGGCAGTTTGCCAGGGACATCCTACTCAACCCCGTCTAAGCACAACAGCCAGCCCTCGGTCCCTCAGATGTGGAAAAGTAAAAGACCATTTCCTCCTAGCCATGAGAAAGCTAAGAGGTTGAATTTCACCATCTGCAAGCTCTTGGCTACAGAAATGCTGCCTTTCCGCCTGGAGGACACAGTGGATTTTCGAGACCTTATGTCCGTCTTAGTGCCCCAGTACCAGATGCTCAGTCGGCACTACTTCTCAAAGAAAGGTGTGCCTGCGCTCCACCAGCATGTCGCACACAACATCACCGCTTCTTTGAGAAACTCTGTGTGTGACAGGGTGCATTTCACCACAGACACTTGGACGAGTAGGCATGGACAGGGGCGTTACATGTCGCTGACTGGGCACTGGGTAACTATGGTGACAGCAGGACAAGGGGCTGCTGTCCAAGTCTTACCGTCCCCACGAGTTGTGCGTCAATCCTCTTTATCTCGAAGTTCCTCCACTGCTTCTGCCTCCTCAACCTCCTCTCGGTCCTCCACCTGCACCCAAAGCCTGTCTGGTAATGCCACCTGCATTCTAACTGCGCAGAAGGAATCCTGCACACCTCCTTACTATGCTGGCAGCAGGGCTCAAGGCATCAGTGTTTACTTTGAAATGTCTGGGAAATGTGAGTCACACAGCTGAGGAGTTGTGGTCAGCTCTGGAGACCCAGTTTCATGAATGGTTGTCTCCACTGGACCTGCAACCAGGGAAGGCCGTGTGCGACAATGCTGCATGTAATGCATACGCCCGGACTGACTGGTGTGCGTGTTTATGTAGTGATTCCACTGTGCCATGAACCGGAGAGTGCCTGGAAGGGCGTAACTAAGTATCTGCCCGATCCGACCAAGGTCGCACGACGGCATACGACGCCAGTGCACCAGGGAGAAACCGAGCAGAGGAACCAGGGTCTACTCCAGGTCAGACTCCGGACACGGCTGTTGACCCACACCGGGGAATACTGGAACAGGCAGACTAGAGCGCAGGCTGGGTAGGGTCCAGTACAGACTGGGAGACAAATTTGAAACCGCAGACGCGGCGGACAGGGCCGAGCAAAGCGAAAACCGCAGACGCGGCGGACAGAGCCGAGCAAAGCGAAAACCGCAGACGCGGCGGACAGAGCCGAGCAAAGCGAAAACCGCAGACGCGGCGGACAGAGCCAAGCAAAGCGAAAACCGCAGACGCGGCGGACAGAGCCGAGCAAAGCGAAAACCGCAGACGCGGCGGACAGAGCCGAGCAAAGCGAAAACCGCAGACGCGGCGGACAGAGCCGAGCAAAGCGAAAACCGCAGACGCGGCGGACAGAGCCGAGCAAAGCGAAAACCGCAGACGCGGCGGACAGAGCCGAGCAAAGCGAAAACCGCAGACGCGGCGGACAGAGCTGAGCAAAGCGAAAACCGCAGACGCGGCGGACAGAGCTGAGCAAAGCGAAAACCGCAGACGCGGTGGGAACAGGGCTCTGTTCACACGGAACAGACTAGAAGGGAAAGGCAGAACCAGATACCCACAGGGTACTTGCAGAGAAGTAGCGAGTGGACCACAAACTCACAAACGGAATTACAGTGACAACGAGCAGGAGTTAGGTACGAGTTCAGACTCTGCAGAAAAAGGAATGGAACGGACAGAGAAAAAACAGGTAAAAGTGAGGAGAGAGTTCAGACTGGAACTGAGTGTACGGAGGAGACCGACACTGCAGCGGGATACAGGAGCGGGTCTGGGAATACGGCCCCCAGAGAGGCAGGACGAACAGGCAAGGAGCGTGTTCAGACTGGCCTGGAAATACAGCCTCCAGGAAGGCGGAACGAACAGGCAAGGAACGAGTACAGACTGCAGGTTAAGGTACACAGATAGGACACAGTACAGACATGGGAACAGATACTGCAAGACAGGTAACAGACAGGACCTGGCATGTCAGAGACAAAAGCCAACTGACAGGGCAAGATGCTCAGGCATGGGTTAATTGGGGCAGCTGGTTTAAATACCAGGTGACAGACAGCAATAGGCTGAGGATGCACAAGGGGTGTGCCTGCAGCAGGTACAAAAAGCAGGAAGTGATCGGGCGCCGCCCTTAAGCAGCAGACACAGAAGCAAACAGACATCATGGAGGGAAGCCAGAGAGACACCCTGGACTGGAGATCAAGTGCGCGCTCTTGCACAGTGGGAGATGGACCACTATGCAAGGACGCCGCCAGGTATGTTACAGTACCCCCCCCTTACGCCCCCTCTTCTTCAGGCCTGCCAGAATGTTCCACAGGGAATTCGAGGGCCAATCCTTTACTTCAAGGAGATCACTTCCACTGTCCACTGGAGAAACTGGTCTCATCTGGGTAGCTAGGATGCTACCTCCTATCCAGCCATCCTCAGCAACAGACGAAACAGGTGGAGTACCAGGAACAGCACACAGGGAAGTCTCTCTCCACTTATTATCAGGTAGCACCCCAGAGGGTTCAGGAGACAACTGGAAGTCCTCCGCCGGGTTGGAGGAGTGCAGAGACTCGGGGGTAACCTCGGCTTCGGGGTACATCTTGTCAAACTCACAGGATGAAATGGGCGAGGTATCAGGTACAAGGTGTAGAAAAGTCCCTGTTACCTTGTTATCTGGTGGTACCCAGGAGGATTCAGAAAACAACTGGGGGTCCTCCGCCGGGTTGGAATAGTGCAGAGACTCGGGGGTAACCTCTGCTTCGGAGTACACTAGGTCGGACTCGCTGGATGAAGCGGGCGAGGTATCAGGTACCGAATATAGAAGAGTACCTGTCCATTCGTTATCAGGTAGCACCCCGAAGGGTTCAGGAGACAACTGGAGGTCCTCCGCCTGGTCGGAGGGGTGTAGAGACTCGGGGATAACCTCTGCTTCGAGGTACATCTTGTCAAATTCACAGGAAGAAATAGACGGGTTATCAGGTACAGGGTGAGAAAAAGTCACTGTCTCTTTGTTATCTGGTGGTACCCCGGAGGAGTCAGGAAACAACTGGAGGTCCTCTGCCGGGTCAGAAGAGTGCAGAGGCTCGGGGAAAACATCTGCTTCAGAGTACACTAGGTCGGACTCACTGGACGAAGCAGGCGAGGTATCGGGTACCGAGTATTGGAAAGTCTCTGTCCATTCACCACCAGGTGGCACCCCGAAGGGTTCTGGAGACAACTGGAGGTCCTCCGCCTGGTCAGAGGGGTGTAGAGACTCATGGGTAACCTCTGCTTCAGAGTACACTAGGTCGGACTCACTGGACGAAGCAAGCGAGGTATCAGATCCAGGATATAGGAAAGTCTCTGTCCATTCACCACCAGGTGGCACCCCGAAGGTTTCTAGAGACAACTGGAGGTCCTCCGCCTGGTCGGAGGGGTGTAGAGACTCGGGAGTAACCTCTGCTTTGGAGTACACTAGGTGGGACTCACTGGACGAAGCGAGCAAGGTATCAGGTACAGAGTATAGGAGAGTCTCTGTCCTTTCGCTACCAGGTAGCACCCCGAAGGGCTCAGGAGACAACTGGAGGTCCTCCGCCAGGTCGGAGGGGTGAAGAGACTCATGGGTAACCTCTGCTTCAGAGTACACTAGGTTGGACTCACTGGATGAAGCAGCCGAGATATCAGGTACCGAGTATAGGAAAGTCTCTGTCCATTCGCTACCAGGTAGCACCCCGAAGGGTTCAGGAGACAACTGGAGATCCTCCGCCTGATCGGAGGGGTGTAGAGACTCAGGGGTAACCTCTGCTTCGGAGAACACTAGGTCGGACTCACTGGACGAAGCGGGCGAGGTATCAGGTGCAGGGTATAGGGAAGTCTCTCTCCAATTGTCCTCAAGTGGTATCCCGGGGGATTCAGGAGGCAACAGGGGGTCCTCCGGTGTGAATTCTGGGTGGGCAGCAGTCTCTTCGGGCAGGAGAACTGGTGCACTACCCACGCACATTACCCGTTGGGGCTTCTCCGGGATACAGGGAGATGAAGCTTCAGTAGGGACTTCAAGGTTGGGGTCAGGAGGTCTCAGGGAGGACAGACCCTGGCGTGACGGCTTGCCTCTACGTCTAGCACATCTGGACTGCCTCTTGAGGTTGGGAGAAGTATTCCGGAGAGTGTAGTCACCCTGTGAGGATTCTGGGTGGGCAGTAGTCTCATTGGGCTGGAGGACTATTGCGCTACCCACACACATTACCCATCGGGGCTGCTCCGGGATACTGGGAAGAGAAGCTTCAGCAGGGGCTTCAGGGTTAGGGTCCTCGAAGACCATACGAAAGGCCACCAGAAAGGCCTGCAGGTCAAGGACGACAGGATCCCATGCTTCCCATAGTGGGGTGACCCATTTCAAGGCATCACCCGCTAGGTAGTCAATCATAAAGGCCACTTTAGCCCAATTGGAAGGAAAATAGAGAGGGTAGGCCTTAAAGTGTAGCATGCATTGCTCCACAAATGCACGACACTGTCTTGGATCCCCATAGTAACGTGGCGGATCCGCAGGAACGAGAGCTGATAGATCCATCTGGACGGTGCGTAATTCGCCTGGAACTCAGCTAAGGAAAAAAAAAAATTATTTATTTACTTTTAATGCATGTATTCAGTAGAAAACGTCTCAGAGAGCGAAGGCCGTGGGACTCAACGGGAACCATGGCCTGAGCATGCTGTAATGCACACGCCCGGACTGACTGGTGTGTGCGTGTTTATGTAGTGATTCCACTGTGCCATGAACCGGAGAGTGCCTGGAGGGGCGTAACTAAGTATCTGCCCGATACGACCAAGGTCACACGACGGCATACGACGCCAGTGCACCAGGGAGAAACCGAGCAGAGGAACCAGGGTCTACTCCAGGTCAGACTCCGGACACGGCTGTTGACCCACACCGGGGAATACTGGAACAGGCAGACTAGAGCGCAGGCTGGGTAGGGTCCAGTACAGACTGGGAGACAAATTCGAAACCGCAGACGCGGCGGACAGGGCCGAGCAAAGCGAAAACCGCAGACGCGGCGGACAGAGCCGAGCAAAGCGAAAACCGCAGATGCGGCGGACAGAGCCGAGCAAAGCGAAAACCGCAGACGCGGCGGACAGAGCCGAGCAAAGCGAAAACCGCAGACGCGGCGGACAGAGCCGAGCAAAGCGAAAACCGCAGACGCGGCGGACAGAGCTGAGCAAAGCGAAAACCGCAGACGCGGCGGACAGAGCTGAGCAAAGCGAAAACCGCAGACGCGGCGGACAGAGCTGAGCAAAGCGAAAACCGCAGACGCGGCGGACAGAGCTGAGCAAAGCGAAAACCGCAGACGCGGTGGGAACAGGGCTCTGTTCACACGGAACAGACTAGAAGGGAAAGGCAGAACCAGATACCCACAGGGTACTTGCAGAGAAGTAGCGAGTGGACCACAAACTCACAAACGGAATTACAGTGACAACGAGCAGGAGTTAGGCACGAGTTCAGACTCTGCAGAAAAAGGAATGGAACGGACATAGAGAAAAAACAGGTAAAAGTGAGGAGAGAGTTCAGACTGGAACTGAGTGTACGGAGGAGACCGACACTGCAGCGGGATACAGGAGCGGGTCTGGGAATACGGCCCCCAGAGAGGCAGGACGAACAGGCAAGGAGCGTGTTCAGACTGGCCTGGAAATACAGCCTCCAGGAAGGCGGAACGAACAGGCAAGGAACGAGTACAGACTGCAGGTTAAGGTACACAGATAGGACACAGTACAGACATGGGAACAGATACTGCAAGACAGGTAACAGACAGGACCTGGCATGTCAGAGACAAAAGCCAACTGACAGGGCAAGATGCTCAGGCATGGGTTAATTGGGGCAGCTGGTTTAAATACCAGGTGACAGACAGCAATAGGCTGAGGACGCACAAGGGTTGTGCCTGCAGCAGGTACAAAAAGCAGGAAGTGATCGGGCGCCGCCCTTAAGCAGCAGACACAGAAGCAAACAGACAGCATGGAGGGAAGCCAGAGAGACACCCTGGACTGGAGATCAAGTGCGCGCTCTTGCACAGTGGGAGATGGACCACTATGCAAGGACGCCGCCAGGTATGCTACACTGCATCGCCGGGGCAATGTCACACTCGTGCCTTGTATGGCTCACGTGTTGAACCTGGTTGTCCATAAATTGTTAGCCCACTATCCCGGACTAGATGGCCTTCTGCAGGGGACACGGTCGCTGTGTGCTCACTTCCGCCGTTCCCATCCCGGAGCTCAATGACTTACATCTCTACAGAAGTAGTTGGGCCTGCCAGTTCACCGGCTGAAATGCGATGTGCCGACACGGTGGAATTCAACTCTGACCATGTTGCAGCACCGACAAGCCCTGGTGCAATACGTTCTGACGTATAGCCTGGGCCAACGAGATCCAGAGGTGGGGCAAATCACGCTGCAGGAGTGGTCTCAGATCAGGGACCTATGAAGTTGACGCGCCCCCTGGGCCGTGGGGTACCCTGAGCCGGGCCGGTAGACGCTGGGGGTTGTAGTCACTGTGGCGGTGACCCGGTCCGTGATCCAGGGCGGTCAATCCAAGGGTAATTTGTATATATGGGTTTTATAATGTCCGACTACGCCACCTCTGGAGTGGGGCAAAAGGGGCCGCCGCTGCGGAACAGTCCTCTGAAGCTGGTGGTTTTGCAGCAATGGTATTATTACTCACCACAGGAAGAGTGTAGCTTGAGGGCAGTGTGGGTGGATGATGGTGGTTGTAGTGCAGGGAGTCAGTAATGAACACAGAGTCCGTGTGATGCAGTCCCAAGATCTTTACTCACAGTTGTTGCAGTCCAGATTACAGGTACCAGAGCAATCTCACCCGTCGTGCTGTGCGTACTCAGTGAGGGGCTCAGTCCACCCCCAGATAGCTCCGGAGTACTTAGCAGGACCCCCTTCTGTGTGTCCTTTCTCTGGCCTTCTACCTGCACCTCACACCCAGTGACACTTCTATCCGGTATCCTCGGGCCTTGGCGGGCGACTTGTGTTCCATCCCCTGGGTCCTATGTGGCTACCTTCTTAGTGAGACTGGTGTGGACTTTTACCTGCAGTACATGAAATGCTGCAGCCTCCGGTTTCTAGTTGAGCCTTGCTGTTTCTCCGCTAGTTGAGGGACCTGTTCCCCTTATCTGGTCTGACCCCTCTACCTCCTGGTAGCAGCAGGAGTACGGGTGGCCTTCTGCACGGCCCATAGCCCTAGGGTCCCTTCGGTTCCTGGAGCCTTCCTGCTCTCACTCCTCTCTTCTCTCCTTCAGTCCTGGGCCTCCCAGGCTAGGCCCGCCTCTGGAGCAGAGCTCATGCCGAGCCTCTGCTCCTGTCACTTTTCCTCCTCTGACTGGCTTGCTCTTTCTAAGATAGCTTCCTATTTATACTCTCCCTGTCATGTGCTCCGCTAAGCTGCTCCCCTAAGCACCCACTACATAGGACCCTTCCACCAGCTAGGGACCTGGGACTGTGCTCTCCCTTAGGAGCAATCTTGCCCTACCCCCACTGCGGGTATGTGTTGGATGCAGGTGTTAGGGTCCCGAGCCATATGCCTTCCTTACCTCAGGGTGAGATACCACACCTCTGGGTGAGATGCAGTAACTCTGTGGCGACTGAACCCTCAGAGGCGCCACACACCCTTCTGCACAGTTTTGAAATGGCGACGAAGATGTTTAGTGCTGACGACGATGCCATTATCAGCATGACTATTCCGGTGATTTACATGTTGGAGCACACACTAAACAGAATTCAGAGTCAGGTGGTGGGACAAGAGGAGGTGGAGGAAGTAGAGGAGGAGTCGTATGCGGAAGGGATAACATCTCCAAGGTCCAGACGGTTGGCAGCACCAAGGCGGCAGGCATGGGAGGGTGGGGGAGAGGGATTAACCAGGGCGCATGGTAGCAGCCAAACTGTTGAGGAAGGTGCAGGAGCCGAGGAAGAAGGAGGACGAACTGGCGATGGGCATGGAAGACTCATCAGATGAGGGAGACCTTGATCACATTTCTGTTGTGCGAGGTTGAGGGGAGAGGGCAGAGGAAGGAAGCATGATTCTTACCTCGCTACCAACACAACAAGGACTTGGTCCTCCTGGATGCGCAAGACTCATGAGTGCCTTCTTGCTGCACTACCTGCAACATGACCCTCAGATTGTCAGAATTCGAAGTAATCCCGACTACTGGGTTGCCACACTCTTAGATCCCCGGTACAAAAGTAAATTTGCCGAAATAATTCCTGCCATAAAAAGGGATTGACGCATGCAGGAGTATCTGCAGACGCTGTTGCAGAATCTTACTTGTGCTTTTCCACAAAACACCAGTGGTGCACGTAGTGAATCTCACAGTTCTAACTTGCCAACCGTGGGACTGTCGAGTCTTCATCACTCAAACCGTAACAGTAACACAGTATCTGCTGGTAACAGCAATTTTGTGGAATCGTTTCACCACTTTTTTAGACCATCCTTTGCAAGGCCACAGGAGACAAGAAGTCTGACACATAGTCAACGCCTAGAGAGGATGGTGCAGGAGTATCTCCAAGTGAACATCGAAGCCATGACTGTCACTGGACCCTTGCTCATTTTGATATTCCAATCTGGAAAAATGGCCGGAGCTCGCCATTCACGCCTTGGAGATCTTGTCATGCCCTGCAGCCAGTGTTCTCTCTGAACGTGTGTTCAGCGCTGCTGGTGGTGTGCTGACAGATAAGCGCACGCGTCTGTCCACTGAGAATGTAGACAGACTCACGTTCATAAAGATGAACAAATCATGGATTCGCAAGGACTTTTCTACCCCTGTGTTATCCTTGGGAGACTAAAACCTTGAGGATTTGGTAAAATCACCTCATCAACCGTTTTAAGCAACTGTGGGGCAATTGATGCCACTTAACCCTAGAACGCATGACCATAAAAATCTACACTTTCATATACCTGGGGCCTTTTAGGCTCGTGTGCAAATAACATGGAATAACTCAAACTCAAATGACAAACAACTATATACATGAAGAATACCTAGAGTTTCAAAATTCTAACTAAAGTAATCTTGCAGAAAATAGAAAACAATTAACAGGGCGGGCCTGCGAGGCCCCAGGTATGCGTTCTAGGGTTAAGTGGTGTCTGTGCCACAATTTTGGGAAAAAATGGAGACTCTTTTTGGAGTCCCCTTGCTGTGTCTTACGTGACGTTGGCATCGTCAATTCCAGGTGGGTTGGGTCGCTCCCCCCCCCCTTTTTAACTGTAAGAAACTAGATACACTATGGCTTGGGGTAACACAGATGGTTGAGTCTGAAGAGCTCAGAGGTCTGCTCCAAATCTTCAGTGTCTGCTAGTCAGCGTAGAATTTTTAACTGCATCTAGCCTAGGCAATACTTTGGGCGTAGTAGCCCAGCTGCGAAGCAAGCTGCACCGCCTGTGTATCTAATAAGAATTTTTAAATGCATCTAGCCTAGGCAGACTGTGGGGACCCCCAACCAAACCCAGACGCTCAGCCCCCCTACCGCCCCCCTTTCCTTGACAATACAATAATGTAACTCTTACAACTGGATGGGTGAGGATCGGTCACAGCTTTATTAACTCTTTATACTCATTCCATTAGAAAGGCATTTTATTTCTAAAATAATTCAGCTTGTTGCAGCATGCCCTGGGTCTCCACTCCGGCAAGTTGGCCAACAAGTGTAACTCTCCAACATGTCCTTTCTATTTCCAGGCCACGGAGGATCCTGCGTACTCGTATGCAGGACTCTGACCCCCACCCATCACTCTTAACGCTTGTTCCACTCCGTCCTGGAGTCCTGACAGGAATATGTCCAGTTCAATATTCATTAAGTGAACAACGTTGGGCCGTATGAGGCCTGCTTTATCTCCTTCCAGTTGTCGGTGTCGTACCACTACACCGCCTCTGTCTCTTCTAAATTTTGCCATCTGAATATTTATTACCCGCCTTGTCCGTTCGATGGCCGTGATGTCTCGCGCACCTTGCCATACCGCTATCGGCACAATCTCTGACCATACTATCGCTAGTTTTGTGAAAAATTCTCTGAAGCGCTCAGTGTCTAGTTTCATTATTGCCATTAGTTATGCGTTGTTATGATGACCTAGGTTGTTTCCCCTGGCCTGTATAACTAAGATGACCGGACATCTTGCCTCTCTCCCTACCTTGATTATCTCCATTAGTACCTGTGGCCATAGCAGGCCTCTAATACCTCTCTAGTTGAAATATGTGTTATGAAACTCTAATTTCCTCCCGCCTGGGCAGACTTTCGCCCTTTTTTCTGCCCAATACATATACGAGTGGCCTATCACCCACACTGTTGGCTTAGCGTCACCTGTAAAAGAAACAAACCACGTTAGGATAACAAGTCCGGTCTTATGTATCTTGCCAAACACGTGGATCGCCATCTCCCTATCCTCTGAACTTCCGTTTCAGACAGTCCTGCTCTTGCTGCTTCCGTGGCCGCGCCTATGCGGAATGAGTGTGTCCCGTAATCTTTGGGGTGGTTCCCTGCCGATGTTATGCATTTATTAAATATAGCTTGGAACTGGTATCTTGATAATGGCATTCCATCAATGTGTGATAGGAAGAAATTACTTTGTGATCTGATGGTTAGATATGTTTTTACTATTGTTACCCAACTCAGTGTACCATTTGTGGGTTGTAGAAGTACTCAAGTGCCCCTGCCCGCTGGAACCGTTTTCGATTTGTGTATGCGTAGACGTATTGCATTATTGGCTATGACTACGTCCTGGTGTAATAAGCCTCCACTGGTGGTAATTTTGGATTGAGGGACTAATTCGCTTATGCATAGCGCCCCGAAGAAGGCGATCACAAATGCAGTAGACAGTAGTGTTGCTTCAAATTGTGAGTGTCATGTTAATGGTGTTAGGGATATGATGTGAGAAATCAGTTTTAGTGACACGGGACGGGACGTCTACACTCCTGACTTGGCTGACCCCTTTTCCACCCTTACCCTTTTATGGATTGTCTGATGATGAACCTTTGTCACTTCTCCCCAATTCAGTAGTTGGAAGTGAAATGCTACTCCGGTCAGACACCGCTGCGCTGACGCCCCTGATATGCCCCTCATAATTAGCTGGTGGAGAAATTCTATGGTGACTTGTGATCTGGCTTGTTCACATTGGTCAACCCATCTGCCTGCTACTAGTCGTGTCCACTCTTCCCATGCCTTACCGTATGCTTGCCACGTCGACGGGGCAACTGACGCTCTGATTAATGGCATCAACTATTTGCCACTAGATCCCATAGGGAAGGTGGGCAACTGTTGCCCGATGGGTGGGCGTTGTGGAAGAGCTCTGTGAAAATCTGCCAATTGCATTGTTATAAAGCGTTAGCAGCAGCTTTAGACCCCTCAGCATAGTGGCTAGCGCGGACCCATACATTGTGTTTTAGGCACAGGAATGCTAGCCTGGGTAGTAGGCCTAGCACTGGGGGAGACGATGATGCCATCTTATTAATGCAGTGCGCTAGGCTGGTGTTTTTTGTTATGAAGCGTATATTTTTGTAAGCCAGGCGCGCGCCCCATATTTCTATTGCTACCACTATTGGGAAGAAAAATTATTTTCAGGGCTAGATGCAGCTAAAAATTATTATTAATTTAAAAGCTGGTGGAGCTTGGTATAGATGGACTAATACAATGAGTCCCACACACAGCTAGAAGTCCAAATATTTTTTCAGAGCTAGATGCAGATAAAAAATTATTTTGAATTTGCAACCTGATGGAGGTCAGTATAGATGGAGTAATAGAGAAAGTCCCACACACTGCTAGAAGGCCAAATATTTTTTCAGAGCTAGATGCAGACAAAAAATATTTTTAATTTGCAACCTGATGGAGGTCAGTATAGATGGACTAATAGAATGATGCTATGCCCAAAAGATTTTACTTCACTAGGTGCAGTAAAAAAAATTGGTATTCTATACACAGGTGGTATATCTTGCAACACAGATAGGCTACTCCACTGACTAACACACTCTGCAATAGGCCAAAAAGGATTAGCTTTGCTAGATTCAGCCAAATGCTGTGAAAAAACTTGCACAGCACTGGCACAGACCTGCCTGGCAAAAACTGATAGGAACTGATGTAACCTAGTCCTGAAAAGGACTGCAATTACAATTAGTCTTTACTCCCACAATCTATTTAAGAGCACAGACCTGCCTGATAAAAGTCGTAGGAAATGCTGTAACCTAGTCCTTAAAAGGACTGCAATCACAACTATTCCCTACTCCCAAGCTAGCTGTAGATTTGTGCGAAAATTGGCTTGAAATTAACAAGGTATGGCGCACACAGCAACAGCGGTGCCATCTAACACGCAGCTGCAGCAGTGAGAAAATGGTGGCGACGGGGAAAATGGCTTGGTCTTATGGGACAAGGACATGTGTCATTGGCAGTGTATGTCACATGCCCTTGCTTGTGTGAAAAAAGCACTTCGCTCCGTGTGTGCGCTGCTGATAGGCTGACAGATTGCACCTCCCCACTGTAAATGCGGGAAAGAGAAAAAAAAAATGGAGATCTTCATTATTCCTGCAGAGATCCATCCCCTGCCCCTCCCCCCACCCCGCTGTACACTCAAACTGCGTATTAACATTAATTTTCATCATTACTGAGAAAAAATCCAGTTATGATTTTGGTGCACGAACAGTTATCGAACATAACCTCGAACAGCCGAATTTTTCTCAAATCGTTCGTGTTCGCCGAACGGCTCGAACACCGCCCAAAACAGCTCGAATTTGAGATTGGCGAACAGTTCAAGTAGAACAACGCTCATCTCTATTGGTGAGTTACTCAGCCCACTCACCACACTAGCTGCATTCATTCCCTGAAGCACGGATCCGGTCTTTGCTTTGTACCCTATGTTTACACTGGAAGCGACGGCTCACACGAACGTCATCTCTCTCTCTCGGCTCTGGCTCAGCTCTACAGTCTCTGGATTCTCTAGGGTTTTCAATCGGGTCTGGCCTCTCTCAGCTCTTTACTCAGATCTGGTCTCTCTTGGGGCTTTCACTCAGATCTGGTCTATCTTGGGTCTTCACTCGGATTTCGTCTCTCTCGGGCCTTCACTCAGACCTAGTCTCTCTTGGGTTTCCACTCGAGTCTGGTCTCTCGAGTCCTTCACCTGGATCTAGTCTTTTGCAATGGTGGTTATAAGCTACAGATTTTGGTGCCAACTCCTCCTCTTCACTACCATTCTGGAACTTTTATAATTACTAACTTCGCTACAGCTACCACCTGACCTAGTGTCTTCTCCAATATCTTCCCCAAGGGAACATGCACTTCACTCTTGGGTTCCTACTAATGCAATTCTTTGTGCTTTCACTTTCTCTATTGTCTTTGAACAGCAGATGGCGGTGTTCGTTTGCAATCACTCTGTTAGGCATAAACTGTGTGCGTCTTCTCACTTGTCTATCACCTTTCAGCTGCAGCAATTCACACTTCTAATTTCCACCTTCCCTTTCAAGCCAGACAAACACTATTCCTATAAATATGGTAGCTTTCTTTGTTATGTAAGAAATTCTTATTTTGCCTTAAAGCGGATCAATTCACTCGTCTCTTTCCATATAAGCGCTCAATTTTTTTGGCTCACGTCTCCGTTATGCACTATGTATAAATAGAAAAAGATGGAGCCCGGGGCACTGTCATCTCCACAACACAATCCGATTTGTATAACCAGCCTATGGAAATGAGTCACCTGCTTTTCACCTTTCTGCTTATTTAAATCTATCTCCATGGTGGGCTACGCTGTCCGGCTATCTTTGAGATTCCGTTACATAAAAATCATCGTCTCTTCGCTTCTCTTGTTGTTTGAACATCACAAGATCAAAGTTACTTCCCTGCATGCCATGTGCAAATAGGAAAAAATCTTTTAAAAATTGGAAAAGTGCATCCTTCCTATTTACATGTTAACAAGCTGGCCATAAGAAATAAAGTTTTTATCGGATAACTTTATTTATCCACGCTGGTATGTCCATGTGTGCCGTGTAATAGAAGTGGGTTATATCTCGGAAGTGGTACCGCAAGTGAAGTTTTTATGTTTTCTTGCTGTTTTGTTTCCTTGTTCATTACTATCAGAAAATGTCCTATTCTTTAAATTAAGCTTGTACGTTAAACATATTTCAATGCATTTTAGTGTTTTTTTTTTCCATATTATTTTTTATCTTTAAAAAAAGCCTGAAAACTTGCGGTTCTCACTCTGGCTACTAATATTAAGCTGACACTTCTTCATGTAAAATACAAATGTCAATAACATAGGAACCATAATTCACAATAGGTGATAGTCAAAGCTCCCCTCCGCCCTGCACGATGACCTCTGCACAGATCACAGAGAATGCCCACAACACTCTCCTATAAATAATCCACAACATGGAAAGTTAGGGGTGAGAAATGTTAGAGATCAATAACACCCCATAATAGGACTTTGATATTAATAATGGTAGGGACTACCGAAATAATGTGCAAAGAGCAAGAACAAAGAACTATCGGACAAGGTCCCAAATGTATGAAAATATAAATTCTTTATTTGCATAGAAAAAAGGGAAAACACACATGAATCGCTCAGAAACAATTAAAATCAATGAAAAAGCTAGGAAGTAGAGACAATATTATCAATAGTCCCATATCAATGAATCATATATAGAGAATTTTTCACATGAATCATTTTTCACATGAATCATCAAGGTTGCATAATCAAGACCCAAATTGGGTGCAGATTGAAGCAAATATCCCCTGAATGACAATTATACATGTATTATAAAGGGGAAACCCATCATAAAGCGGCAACAGGAATGATTCACGTTTTTAACAATATAAGGCTTGTGCTTAGAGTATTCTAAATAAACATTTCATTCATCTATATGAAAGCTTGTCCCTAGGGACGAAAACTGGGTGATGCATTAGTACATCTGTGCTACATAGGGTTAAAGATGTAAGTAGCAGCTCCAAAAATACTTAGAAGGAGGTAATCGCTTCACCCATGGATCAATAAAGTAATTGGGAAAACACAGCCATTTGTGCCATGAGGCAAGATTACATACTTACAATGACTGCAGCAGGGACACGAGACTCTACTTCTTGCTTTACCCTACGCGCGTTTCGGCTGCACTTGCCTTCGTCAGGGGGTGGTGCATGAACGGGATGCCAGGGTTTAAAAGGCTGAAGCAGCCAATGACATAGGAGGGTGTGTGATTAACTGGCCAATCAATGCAGGGAGGGCGTAGGATGACGCGTCATGTGACCTCCCGGCCCGCTACCACGTGGGGAGCATGTGATCGCGAGTCCAGGACCACATAGAGATACGGCCAGCGAGGAAGCGACGGTAGGCAGTAGAGACATGCGTACCGCCCATCCAGCAAACATGGACACAAGAAGGTGACAACTCTTAACAAAAGAAAGGTGCTCCTGTCAATAGATCAGTCAATAAATATAAGGACACAGTCCTAACAATAGGGATATAGTCTAATTACAAAAGCAAACATGGGCTTTAATTGACAGTGTTCCTATACAGAGTAAGTACATCATTCAATAGATCTGTTATATTTAAAGGGACACCATCAAATAACAAATAAATATATAACATCTAATGTAGACTCCTAGTATATCATGGTGAAATAAGCAAGAAATCGGTGGACATCATTAACTAGCATGATAATGACCAAACCACATAAAATAAATATCAATATGACGTTAAGTAGTCGCACATCCCCCAAAGGAAAAGGATGAGGGGAGAAGGAGAGGGAGGGGGAGGGGGGGGGGGATACAATCGAACCTTAATGACGTCCACCAGTTTCAACATCCCATATCCCATATCCATGGAAGTCAACACCAGTATTACGACATTTAAACAAAATATGGCATATCACAAATCCGCAGACAAGGTTACAAACCCATGTCAATAAAAAGGTCAAAAAATTAATGCATAGCAAAATATCAAAACGTGATACATTAATACAATGTGTGGCAAAAGACAGTAAACATATAGCACCATATAACAAACAACATGTATCAATAATACATCTATTAATATTTATAGAATTTGACGTCCATAATCCAGTTTAGATAGATCTTCACGCTACATCCATAGAATATAGGCTACTTCAGCAAAAAGACTAAAATAAAAGAAAACAAAAATCCATAAAAGAACACAAAACACCACTTAAAATGACAAAAAAAAGCCATAGCAGGGCGATCAGAGAAATGGCACATAGCTGATATTTTCGTTTAAGCCAGATGGATGTAGGGTCTTGAGCACCCAGATCCATCGGCTCTCTTTCTGGGCTAACCTTTGGCTTACATTGCCCCCTCTAATGTTGGCAGTGATCATGTCTATACCACGGACCTTAAATTTAGATGCATCACATCCGTGATACAATTTAAAGTGTTTTGGTAACGTTTTTAATACAGAAATGTCGGTCTCCGCCGCAGCAGCTTCAATGCCCAATACGTGTTCACGTACTCTTATTTTAAGTTGCCTGGTGGTAAGTCCCACGTAAATTTTGGGACATGGGCATGTTGCATAATACACTACTGCTTTGGAGACAGAGGTAATAGATTTAACAATGGAATAGGTTTTAGATCTACTTGAATCTGTGAATGAATGAATGCGTTCGATATTTGGACACGCCAAACATCTACCACATGGTGAACAGCCATTGATCGACATGGGTCTGCTAAGAAAATTAGAGGGGGCAGTGCAATGATAATGACTCATAGTAACATAGTAACATAGTTTGTAAAGCCGAATAAAGACTTGCGTCCATCAAGTTCGACCTGTTAGTTCTGTAATTGCTAAAGTTGATCCAGAGGAGGGCAAAAACCCCAAATGATTTGGCCAATCTTCACCTGAGGAAAAATTCCCTCCCGACTCTGAAACCAGCAGTCAGAATAAATCCCTGTATCAACCTACTATTTTATTTTTAAGTATATGCTGAAATCTGCCTGGTATCTAGAAATGCATCCAGTCCCCGCTTGAACTGGTGTAGTGAATCCGACATTACCGTCTCCTCACTCAGTGAATTCCATATTCTCACTGCTCTTACCGTAAAGAACCCCTTCCTATGCTGGTGCTGAAACCTTTTCTCTTCCAGTCTTAGTGAGTGCCCTCTTGTTACCGTAATATCCCTCCTTTTGAACAAATCCCGGGCAAGTTCTCTATACTGTCCGCTAACATATTTGTACACATTTATTATGTCCCCCCTCAACCTTCTCTTTTCCAGGCTGAATAGTCCTAGTTTTGCCAACCTCTCTGGGTATTGCAGTCCCTCCATTCCCTTTATTAATTTTGTTGCCCTCCTTTGTACCTTTTCAAGCTCATTTATATCCTTTCTATATATTGGGGCCCATAACTGAGCACAGTATTCCAAGTGTGGTCTGACCAGTGCTTTGTACAGTGGAAGAACAATGTTCTCATCCTTTGCAGCTATACCTCTTCTGATACATCCCATTACCCTGTTTGCCCTTACAGCAGCGGCCTGACTTTGGACACTCCAACTTAGTTTGCTATCAATCAAGATGCCCAAGTCCTTCTCCATCTCTGAATTCCTCAATGATTTCCCATTCAGTGAGTACTGGTGACTTCCATTTTTCCTTCCCATATGTATGACCTTACATTTCTCCTCGTTAAACCTCATTTGCCATTTAATGCTCCACCTACCCAGCTTATCCAAATCCCTCTGTAGGTCTGCACTGTCCTCTTTTGTATTAATTGTTTTACATAACTTTGTGTCATCTGCAAATATTGATATTTTACTATTTATCCCGTTGACTATGTCGTTAATAAAGATATTAAATAACATTGGGCCTAGTACAGACCCCTGTGGTACCCCACTAGTGACGCTTACCCAATCTGAGTATATTCCATTTATAACCACCCTCTGCCTTCTATCCTTTAGCCAGTTAGCTACCCACTTGCAGACATTTTCCTCCAGCCCCATCATTCTCATTTTGTATACCAACCTATTATGTGGCACGCTATCGAACGCTTTTGAGAAGTCGAGATACACGACATCCACTGGTTCCCCCTGATCTACTCGAGAGCTAACCTCCTTGTAGAAGTCAATCAGGTTTGTTTGGCAGGAGCGATTCCTCATGAATCCATGTTGGTTCGGGGTTAATAGATTATTAGCATCAAGATGCTCCGTAATTGCCTCTTTAATGAAGCTTTCAAAAATTTTGCCCACAACGGACGTCAGACTCACCGGCCGATAGTTTCCGGCGTCACTTTTCGCTCCCTTTTTGAATATTGGCACTACATTCGCCTGTCGCCAATCAAGTGGCGCAGACCCAGTCTCAACAGAGTCCTTAAATATAAGATATAACGGTCTGTCTATCACATTACTTAGTTCCCTTAGTACCCGTGGGTGTATGCCATCAGGTCCTGGTGATTTGTTTATTTTAATGTTACTGAGGCGTTTCTGTACCCCAGCTTGGGTTAGATTTGTCATACTTAGTGGAGGATTAAGTTTGTCACTTCTCATTTCTCCTGTTAGTTCGATTTCCTTTGTGAAAGTTGTCGAAAAAAATTTATTTAATAGATTAGCTTTATCGTCATCTTTCTCTATGATTTTGCCTTCCTCACTTTTTATCGGTCCAATATTATCCGATTTAATCCTTTTACTATTTATATACGTAAAGAACAGTTTGGGATTTGATCTACTTTCCCTAGCAATACGTCTCTCTGTTTCCTCCTTCGCTATTTTTATTTGTTTTTTACAGGTTCTCGTTTTTTCCTTGTAACACATTAGTGCCTCCTTACTGTTTTCCTGCTTTAATCTCTTGAATGCCTCTTTTTTGCTATTTAACGCCCCTTTTACGTTCTTGTTCAACCATATTGGTTTCCTCTTATTTCTGGCCCTTTTATTCCCATACGGTATATACCTCTCGCACTGAGTATTCAGAATTCTTTTGAAGGTTTCCCATTTACTATTCGTATTCCTTTGATTAAGAACTTTGTCCCAGTCAATAAGTTGAAGGCTTTCTTTCAGCTGATCAAACTTCGCCCTCCTAAAGTTAATGTTTTTGTTGTTCCCTTATTGATAACCCTACTGAAGGGCATTTTGAAGTCGATAATATTATGGTCGCTATTACCTAGGTGCCCCCCTATCTGTACCTCAGTTATTCTATCAGGCCTATTAGTCAATATTAAGTCGAACACTGCCTTCCCTCTCGTTGGTTCCTGCACTAGTTGGGAGAGATAATTATCCTTAATATTTGTCAAGAAACTTTTTCCTTTCTGAGATCTACAGGTTTCTGTTTCCCAGTCAATATCCGGGTAGTTGAAATCCCCCATTACAATCACTTCATTATGTTTTGCTACTTTGTCTATTTGTCCTAATAGCAGATTCTCATTCTCCTCTGTTATATTTGGTGGTTTATAGCAGACCCCTAGTAATATTTTATTATTATTTTTTGCCCCCTCTATCTCTACCCACATGGACTCGACCCCCTCTTCTCCCTCTCCTATATCTTCCCTTAGTCTGGGTTTTAGACTTGACTTTACATATACGCAGACTCCTCCGCCTTTCCCCTGTTTCCGGTCCCTTCTAAATAAACTATAATCTAATAAATTTACCGCCCAGTCGTAGCTATCGTCTAACCAAGTCTCTGTTATACCTACGATGTCATACCTCTCCTCCGATATAAGCGCCTGCAGCTCATCCGCCTTATTGGTCAGGCTTCTAGCGTTGGTCAGCATGCAAGATAAAACTTTGGGGTTATTTAGCATCCTATTCTTCTCTAACGATCTAACTGTACTATCCCCACCCCCCTCTCCACCCTCATTATATTCACTTCTCCCCTTCCCCCTTGCTTGCCTCACATCCCACCTATTTCCTTGGTTCCCCCCCCCCGTCTCTAGTTTAAAAACTCCTCCAACCTATTAGCCATCTTCTTCCCCAGCACCGCTGCACCCTCCCCATTGAGGTGCAGCCCGTCCCTACGGTAGAGCCTGTAGCCGACCGCGAAGTCGGCCCAGTTCTCCATGAACCCAAACCCTTCTGCCTTGCACCAACTCTTTAGCCACTTATTCACCTCCCTAACTTCCCGTTGGCGCTCCTGTGTGGCTCGCGGGATTGGTAGTATTTCTGAGAAAACTACCTTGGAGGTCCTTGCCCTAAGCTTCCTACCTAGGTTCCTGAAATCATTTTTAAGGACCCTCCATCTACCACTCACTTTGTCATTGGTGCCGATGTGGACCATGACCGCTGGGTCTTCGCCAGCCCCACCCAGTAACCTGTCAACCCGATCCGCGATGTGCCGGACTCGAGCGCCAGGGAGGCAGCTCACCGTTCGGCGATCCCGGTCTTTGTGACAGATTGCTCCTTGTAAGGTGATTCCGAAGGTCTCTATATATGATTCATTGATATGGGACTATTGATAACATTGTCTCTACTTCCTAGCTTTTTCATTGATTTTAATTGTTTCTGAGCGATTCATGTGTGTTTTCCCTTTTTTCTATGCAAATAAAGAATTTATATTTTCATACATTTGGGACCTTGTCCGAAAGTTCTCTTTGTTCTTGCTCTTAACACTCTCCTATAGAAGACAATGAGTCATCTCATTACAGGCAGGATTACAAAAACAGATAACAACTCTATATACAGTAGATCACACAAGATCCAGCATTCACAATAGGTGATGTCACAGCTCACCTTCTCCCACTCCTGTACAATGACTGATAACACCTCTATATACAGTAGATCACAGAAGATCCAGCATTCACAATAGGCGATGTCACAGCTCACCTTCTCCCACTCCTGTACAATGACTGATAACACCTCTATATACAGTAGATCACAGAAGATCCAGCATTCACAATAGGTGATGTCACAGCTCACCTTCTCCCACTCCTGTACAATGACTGATAACACCTCTATATACAGTAGATCACACAAGATCCAGCATTCACAATAGGCGATGTCACAGCTCACCTCCTCCCACTCCTGTACAATGACTGATAACACCTCTATATACAGTAGATACCACAGGATCCACCAATCACCATAGGGGATATCACAGCTCACCTCCTCCTCCTGTACAATGACTGATAACACCTCTATATACAGCAGATGACACCATTTACTATGTAGATGATGTCACAGCTCACCTCCTCCTCCTGTACAATGACAGATACTGTATATGCACTAGCTCTTGGGTGTTAGATTTGGAGCCAGCAAAACTCTCTACCTAACCAGGGTATGAAGGTAGCGGGCAGCAAAATAAGACCCTGAATCATCATTTGTGTCACTTTTCTTTTCACTTTTTGTCTTGCAGTCTTCGTTGCCGTTTTCTTGGGCCAAATTCTTCAAAGTTTGGTTCATGAATCTTGCCAAAATACAAAAATGGTCTTTATTTTTGACCTTTACCCTTTTGATGTGCCTTTTTAGAGCAAAAACAGGTGAACGCATATAAAACAGATTTTTTAAAGAGGTGCGAATTAAAAAAAACAGGCTAAACACCAAAACAGTAGACAAGAATATGGCGCAAATTCAATAATAAATTGGGTCCCTAAATCTTTTTATCGTATAAGGAAAAACTAGCTATGGCTTTTAGACAAGCCTTATTATATTCTATATGAGCTGTCCGTGAGTGGCGGTGAATGGTTTTCATTTCCTACTTTCCTCCAATCGATCGGCTCTTCATCTAGGGGTAAGATTGAAATTATCAGCATGCGATTGTCATCATTGCCTCGATGTAAATGTATCTATGGATTTCCGATAGATCTTATGGGTAAACATGGAAAAAAAAAAAGAAAACTGTATCCTCGTATCGGTTACGTGACTTGAGAGGAGCCTGAAAGAATTATTTAAGTCATTGTCAAGGAACAATCTTGCAAGTCCGCAGAGTTGTCGAGAGCGAGAGGAGCCGGAGAGGAACATAGAATTGTGCAGTCAGGTAGATCACATTTAGCGCTGCATTTATCCCATCCGGCAAAAATGTATTAAAGGCAATTTTGATAGGGGATTGGGGGGATTAAAGGAAGATTTTCCGGGGGATGAGGGGTGGATAGAATTACAAATTACTCCGATCTCCGCACAGATGTGAATAAATAGGAGTGGATAGATGTCTGCTGGACGTATATTGATCTGTAAACCAACCGCCTTGCGCAGCCAACCTATACGCCGTAATAAAATGTAAATCCTAATCCTATTTACTGACTCGGGGCATATCCTACTTCTCGACAGTGATAACCATTCTTATATTATGTGCAAAAAAAAATGAAAAACCATAGTGAGAAAACCTAATATTCTATAGATATATATTAAAAATACATTAAAGATTAATAAGATATTGCATAGATACATCATGGCAAGAAAAGTGGGAATCATTTATGGAGTTATCTTTCTTTGAGGACAAATGTATTTCTGTTTAATTTTTGTTTAAAAGCATGTAATTTGGGCTAAAAAATATTTTTACACTTGGATTTTGTTAAAAAAAAATTGCACCCTTTACCTTCAAAAGCCTCTATGCTGCATTGTCTGTTACTGGCTGTAGAATGAGTTAACTGAGAATCCGTCACGTCAGCTCGAGAAGGAGTTTGTAACTGTTTTATCTGTCTTTTTCTGAGCTTCTCTCAGTTGATTTATGACCACATCATAATTGAACGTGCAGGAAAACAAATTGCAAAAAATAATGATAAGCCCTAAATAAATGTTATTAAGTAAAATGAAAATGTCTCAAAGCAAACTTTAGTAAACTAACTATTTGTGGTATAAATGAATTTCTCATGATGGAATTATATTTGCCACATTAAAGACGATGAAGGTTGAAATCATAGAATCATAGAATGTTAGAGTTGTAGGGAACCTCCAAGGTCATCATGTCCAACCCCCTGCTCAACCCCCTATGAAGACTTCCATTGAAGGAGAACTCACCACCTCTCGTGGCCGCCTGTTCCACTCATTGATCACCCTCACTGTCAAAAAGTTTTTTCTAATATCTAATCTGTAACATACCTGGTGGCGGGCTTGCATGGTGCACCATCTCTCACCATGCAAGATCGCAAACTTGATCTTCAGTCCAGTCTGCTAGCCTGGCTTCTATTCATGCTGTCTGTTTGTCTCTGTTCTGACTGCTTAGGGTGGCGGCCCGGTCACTTCCTGTTTCTTGTAGCTGC
Organism: Phyllobates terribilis; assembly: GCF_046119375.1. Classification (NCBI taxonomy): domain Eukaryota; kingdom Metazoa; phylum Chordata; class Amphibia; order Anura; family Dendrobatidae; genus Phyllobates; species Phyllobates terribilis. The sequence continues at coordinate 59,929,162 of NW_027362767.1, forward strand.
TGTGGGCACACCCCTAATGCGTCCTCAGCCTATTGTTGTCTGTCACTGGATATTTAAACCAGCTTCACCTGGAAGCTGATGCCTGAGCAACGCTATCATTCAGTGTGCTCCTTGACTCTGAATGTGCCAGGTCCTGTTCTGTTCTTGTCTATTTCCGCCACTCTGGGGACCGTATTCCCAGACTGTCTCCTGTATCTCTTTCAGTAGCAGTTCCTGTCTGAACTGTACCCTAGCATGTTCGTCCCGCCTTCTAGGGGCCGCATACCTAGATCTGTTATCTGTGTTTTCTTGCCTGTCTGTCCGCCTTCCTGGAGGCTGTATTTCCAGGCCTGTCTGAGCACGCTCCTAGCCTGTTCGTCCCGCCTTCTAGGGGCCGCATACCTAGATCTGTTATCTGTGTTTTCTTGCCTGTCTGTCCGCCTTCCTGGAGGCTGTATTTCCAGGCCAGTCTGAACACGCTCCTTGCCTGTTCGTTCCGCCTTTTCTGGGGGCCGCATACCCAGACTCGCTCCTGTATCTCGCTGCAGTGTCAGTTCCTCTCTGAACACTCAGTTCCTGTCTGAACACTCTCCTAGCCTGTTACCTGTGTTTCTCTATGTCCGTACCTTCCCTTTTTCTGCAGAGTCTGAACCTGCACCTAACTCCTACTCATTGTCGCTGTACTTCCGTTTGTGAGTTTAGAGTCCACTCGCTACTTTATTGCAAGTATCTTGTGTGTATCTGGTTCTGCCTTTCCCTTCCAGTCTGTTCCGTGTGAACAGAGCCCTGTCCCCTCTGCTCTGCCTTTGCTCACTGCTCCGGTGGTTTCTACCTGCTCTGCCTTGCTCACCGCTCCAGGCAGTCTCGCTCTGCTCTGCCTTGCTCACCGCTCCAGGCGGTCTCGCTCTGCTCTGCCTTTGCTCACCGCTTCAGGTGGTCTCGCTCTGCCCTACCTTTGCTCACCGCTCCAGGCGGTCTCGCTCTGCCCTGCCTTTGCTCACCGCTCCAGGCGGTCTCGCTCTGCTCTGCCTTTGCTCGCCGCTCCAGGCGGTCTCGCTCTGCTCTGCCTTTGCTCACCGCTCCAGGCGGTCTCGCTCTGCCCTGCCTTTGCTCACCGCTCCAGGCGGTCTCGCTCTGCTCGGCCTTTGCTCGCCGCTCTAGGCGGTCTCGCTCTGCTCTGCCTTTGCTCACCGCTCTAGGTGGTCTCGCTCTGCTCTGCCTTTGCTCACCGCTCTAGGCGGTCTCGCTCTGCTCTGCCTTTGCTCACCGCTCCAGGCGGCCTCACTCTGCCCTGCCTTTGCTCACCGCTCCAGGCGGCCTCGCTCTGCTCTGCCTTTGCTCACCGCTCCAGGCGGCCTCGCTCTGCTCTGCTCTTGCTCACCGCTCCGGCGGTCTCGCCTTGCTCTGCTCTTGCTCACCGCTCCGGCGGCCTCGCCCTGCTCTGCTCTTGTTCACCGCTCTGGTGGTCTCGCTCTGCTCTGCTGGTCTACCGCATCTGCGGTTCTGTTCCTGAGTCCCAGTCTGTACTGGACCTTATCCAGTCTGTGCTCCAACCTGCTAGTGCCTCCCTGTCGGCACTCCAGCCATGCTTGCCAGTACTCCCTGCCTGCATACCAGTCGTGCTTACCAGTGCCCGCCTGTCTGCATACCTGCCGTGCCTGCCTAAACCCACCAGTCAGTGTGCTAGCCTAACCTGCCTGTTCCTGTATTCTCCGGTGTGGGTCAACAGCTGTGTCCGGGGTCTGACCTGGAGTAGCACCTGGTCCCTCTGCTCAGTTCCTCCCTGGTGCACTGGCGTCGTTAGCTGTCGTGCGACCTTGGTCGGATCGGGTAGATACTTAGTTACGCCCCTCCAGGCACTCTCCGGTTCATGGTCCAGTGGGATCACTAAACACGCACACGCCAGTCAGTCCGGGCGTGTTCATAACATAATCAGTATCTTCTCCCTTTCAGTTTCATCCCATTGCTTCTCATGTTTCCATGTGAAAATGAGAATAAGGATGATCCCTCTACAGTGTGACATCCCTTCAGATATTTGTAAACAGCTATTAAGTCTCCTCTCAGTCTTCTTTTTTGAAAGCTAAACATTCCCAGATCCTTTAACTGTTCCTTGTAGGACATAGTTTGCAGTCCGCTCACCATCCTGATAGCTCTTCTCTGAACTTTCTGCAGTTTATCGATGTCTTTCTTTAAAATGTGGTACCCAGAACTGGACACAGTATTCCAGATGAGGCCTGACCAAGGAGGAGTCGAGGGGGATAATTACTTCACGTGGTGTCTTAATACATCCCAGAACTGTGTTTGCCTTTTTTGCTGCTGCATCACACTGTTGACTCATGTGCAGTCTGTGATCTATCAGTATACCCAAGCCTTTTTCGCACAGGCTGTTGCTTAGTTATATTCCTCCCATTCTGAAAATGTCATTTTTGTTTTTCTTGCCCAGATGCAGAATATTTCATTTCTCCCTATTAAATACCATTATATTAGTCACTGCCCATTGTTCAAACTTATCTAGATCCTTCTGAATCATTTCTCTGCCTTCCCTAGTGTTAGCTATCCCTCCTAACTTTGCATCATCTGCAAACTTGATTCATTTACCTTCAGTCGAAATAATGACCCAATTTTTTTATATGTTGCAAAAAGAAATCTTTTCCCAATATTCATGGTAAATCTGGACTAGTGGCTTATAACTCCTTCACTCCTGGGCAGGGAACAAGAAGGATTTGGAGAAGCTTATTTTGCGGGTTAAGGAATAGAGTGAGAAGTTGTATCTGATTGTCAAGAAAACAAAGATCATGATAACAGCTCAAATGGCTACCATCAATATCAAGGTCGACAACAAGGAGGTTGAAATGGTCGATGATTACATATTCCTTGGCTCCAAGATGAACTGCGATGGCGGCTGCACGCCACAAGTGAAACTACGCATGGCACTTGGATGCAATAGTCGGCATGAACAAGGTTTGGAAGAGCAGAGACATCACCCTCGCTACCAAATGCTATTGGTCAACATTGGTGTTCCCAAATATCAACATATGGATGCGAGACTTGGAAACTCAATATCGCGGACAGGAAGAAAATTGATGCGCTTGAACTTTGGTGCCGGAGGAGACTTCTACAGATTCCATGAACAGCGAGGATCACCAAAACAGACGTCTTGGACCAAGTCAAGCCAAAACTGTCACTGTAAGCTAAGATAACCAAACTAAAATGAGTTTATTTTTGCCATATCATTCAGAAACAGTCGTTGGAGAAAGACATCATGCGTGGATCAGTCAGTTACAGAAGAAGAAGAGGACATCCAAGAATCTGCTGGATCAACACCATCAAGAGCAACATAGGAATGACCACTGGTGAACTTAATCAAACAACGCTGGCAAGTTATGATCCATAGAATGACTGAGAGTCAAAATCGCCTGGGCGGATAAGAGAGAGACTCCTGGGCAATTTTTTCATATTTGTGTTTTCATTTTTTCCTTCCCCTTCTTCCAAGAGCTATAACTTTTTTTTGTTTTTTTCCATCAACATACTTGAGCATTAGAGACAGGGGGTGTAGAGATTGCATTCTCACCTAGATCCAGGTACTTCGAAAAGTCATAATATGCTCATGTGCCTTAAAGGGGTTTAGCCAGTTCAAAGAGGGTGAACAGATGTAAACAGCACAATGACTGACTGCAGCGGTCATGTGATGAACTGCTGCAGCTCTGTCAACAATGAGCAGAGGCTGCAGTGGGAAGCCGAAACCAGAAGTGGCAGTGGGTGGGTTTTCAAGTATATGAGGTCAACTGAGTAGAACTTAATTAAACTGGATACCACCTTTATGCTCTAGGCTTGATTTTGATGCTTCTTAACTAAAAAAAATTGCAATGAGACCCTGGTGCTGGATGGATCCCAAAACATGTAGCAAAGCTCAAAGTCTAGTACATAAATTATTATCTTCAAGATGCATTTCAGCTCTTTAAAATAGATGGCCTATCCTAAGGCTAGGCAGTCAATACAAAATCAGAGGGGGTAATTTGCATCCTGCTGGCCGGTGCAGCAAAGCTGCTGACTTGTAGCAGCGACTATTCTTAGTATTGCTGCTCAAAAATTGGAAGCTGGCACGTTTAGGCGGGCTGCGCTGCGGGAATGAAGAGGCTTGGGATTCCAAGATGGTTTTTATTAATACCAACGCGTTTCCGCGCCGGACCGGCGCCTTTCTCAAGGTGTAAAAACCAAATGCCATCCGGCGCAGAAACGCGTTGGTATTAATAAAAACCATCTTGGAATCCCAAGCCATTTCCTCCAGCCACGGGGCAGCAGCAGCGGCTTTTGATGCATTTATAGGTGTTGTGCCTCTACCATTGATTATACCTACCCCTTGCCAGACGGTATTGCCCTATTTTGTGTGCGCTTTTGTACCTCTCCAGAGCTTCTTAGTATTGCTGTTCAGTCACATTCACTTAAATGGAATGGAGCTGTTATGCCAGGTTTGGCTGCTACTAAAAGTACAAAACTGTGACTGCTAAATAATAAATAAGATACTGTTACTCAAAAGAATAGATAATCACTTTTAACCCCTTCCCCGACATGATGATTTTCCCTTTTTTGTGCTTTTGTTTTTTCCTCCCCTTCTTCCAAAAGCCATAACTCTTTTACCTCTCCATAAATACAGTCATACGAGTACTATTATTTTGCTAGACGAGTTATACTTTAGAATGAGTGGGGTGAAATTGCGGAAAACATGCAATTCTGCAGATGTTGTGTGAGGGTTTGTTTTATGTTCTCTGAACTGACGTTGTTATTTATGCCATTTTTGGGGACCATACAACATTTTGATTGATTCTTATTGCATTTTTTTGGCCTTGCTGCAGCCAATTTTCTGCTGTTCGGGTGTTTTTCATTTTTTCTTAGAATTACAGCATTCACCAATCGATTCATTAATTTATATTTTGATAGATCAGACTTTTACAGATGTGGAGATACCACATATGTGTATTTTTTTTTTATTTTTAATGGGGGAAGTAGGGGTGATTTTTTTAACTTTTTTTTATATATATTTTTAAAAACTATTTTTTTTACTCTTCACTGTATTTGTAGTCCCCTTAGGGGACTTGAATCAGGAAGTAGTCAGTCACTGAATTAGGGCTTTTCTTCTCACTATTGACCTCGTCTGTAACATCTGGCCCCATGCCCCAATGAATAACATCCGGCCCCTCTCCATGCAGTCTGCCTTTATGTCACCAATGTAAAAAGTAATTTCTTCTTCCTAAATATCCCACCTTCACCTATGAGTTATATTATTGAGAAGTGGAAGGAACCCTGGCAACTCATCCTCGAAGTGGAGACCACGTAAAGTTAAAGAGTGCTGTCACCAAGTGCTGAGGAGTACAGGCCAGAAAAATCACCAACGCTCTGCTAACTCCATAACTGCACAGTCCAGACCTCCTCTGGTATCAACATCAGCACAAAAACTGCGCCTCCACTTGAAGCTTCATGGTCAAGCAGCTGCATACAGCCTTACATCACCAAGCACAATGTCAAATGTTGGAAAGAGTGGTGGAAAGCTGCCCCCTCTGATTCTGGAGCAGTAAAAATGTGTTGTGTTTAGTGATGTTTAGGGGGGTGACAGAAGACATAGTGGCAACAAGAGGTTTATTTGCTAATATGTGCTGTTTATTTATGTGTGATAAAAGTTGTTGCATTTTATCCTTATGGCCGGTTTGTGTTTCAGTTCTCCTGGAGGTCTTATCATCAAGGCCATCCCTGGGAATGTGGGAGGTCTGTCCAGTAGGGGAACCATACAAAGCATAGTAATATAGTTTGCACTACACAGGTTAGTATATAGTTAACAGCTTGGGATTAGCCCACTAGTTGGGAGGGGGTTAGAGCAGTTAATAGGAAAAGCACTTCCTAGTTTTAGTCAGTGAAGGAGAGTAGAGGATAGAGGAGAGTGGAGTGAAGAGTCTAGTAGAGTCAGGTATGTGAGGGTAGTTCTTGGAAATGGTAGATAACGATGGTATCAATGGGTTCCAAGAAAGTGGATGCAGCAGAGGTGAAAGAGTTCTGTCAGTACAAGTCTTCAAACAGCATGAGGACTGGTTGCAATTGAAGGAAACATGAATGCGGCCAAGCTTCGTGAGGACGCCGGGGCTGTCTTGGGCCTAAGGTCCAGAAGAGGTATTGAGTGTCATATCTCTGTCTCCCCTGTGAGGAAGATGTCGGCCGGCTCTCAGCAGAAGAGAAGGATGGTGGGCCTCAGGGAAGCTGTTATGTCCGATAGGAAGTCCCTAGGGTCAGCAGAAGAAGTTGGGCTAGGAACAGGTCAGGCAGACCGGAGTCAAGGACTAATGGTAGACTGGTTAAAGGGAACATCATCTGGAGGGGATTCTGTCTCACTCTATGTGCCGCAGCTGCATGTATCTGAATTGCACAGTAAAGCCGAACCTGTTAAAACAGACTTATGGTTTCCTTTCAAATCTGTAGATGCAGCCGGTCCCATGGACGGGGAGGTACCAAGGAATCCCGAACTACAAGTGAGTAAAGAAAGAACCCCACAGCACCTCACACACCTGTCAGACTTCTGTTTAGAAGAGGGGTTTCAGGGCGAAAAGAGCACTCAGTTCCGGCCCACAGCAAACCGGCCCTAGCCCCCCCTTCAGATTGATCACACTTCTTTGATGGAGGAGTCAGGGTTTGGTGAATGCCAGGAGAACGTTACTCACCTGACTGTATTGTGCCCGCTGTACAGTTTGGTGGAGGAGGGATAATGGTATGGACTTGTTTTTCAGGGATTGGCTTCGTGTACAATTGTAGCTTCCAATGTTGTGAACTTCTGTTCCCTTTGACTGCCCAGTGAGCAAGGACCATAAAGACATGGTTGGAGGAATTTGGTGTCTTGAAGATCATGACTGGCTTCACAAAGCCCAGACCTCAACCTCATCCAACACATACGAGATGACACCTAGAATGAAGATTGTGAGCCCGGCCTCTGCCCAACATCAGTGTCTGAACTCACAATTGCTCTTCTGGATGAATGTTAATGAAAACTTGTAAATGGTACATAGATGAGAGCCATATCAAAGATTTTGCGTTAGGGCCCAGGAGCTTCAAGTTGCACCTCTGTAAGTCGTAATGTGCTTGGTTGTCTACCAACAATGTTCTCCTGTTTTCTTAAATGTCACACTGATGCCATACGGTACTGTACGATGTATTCTCTGCCATAGTCAATACCAATTCTCAGACAATCAGTCCAGCTGAGGACTATCATCAGTAACACGCTGATTACTGATTTTACAGAAATACAAGGCCATAATCATCACTTGTTTTCCCGTACCTGGTATATGTGACCCCGCATATTGTATGTTAATAGCTTATTGATTGTAAACACTGTCAGGACATGAAAGATGTATTATTTTCTCAGCACGTAAATTAGTGAAGACTTAGGACATCTGTGGACTAGATAATCTGAGTCGCTCAGTACTTCTCAGTTCTAAAGTTTTGTAGGAAAACATTTACCATTACAAATAAGTCTTAGTGGATAAAGAGGAGTACATAGAGGGTGCAGAGGTAGCATAGAGGGTACAGAGGTAGCATAAACAGTGCACAGGGATCACTGTGGGTACAGAGGTTGCATATAGAGTGCAGATGTAGCATAGAGGGTGCAGAGGTAGCATAGAGGGTACAGAGGTAGCATAAACAGTGCACAGGGATCACTGAGGGTACAGAGGTTGCATATAGAGTGCAGATGTAGCATAGAGGGTGCAGAGGTAGCATAGAGGGTACAGAGGTAGCATAAACAGTGCACAGGGATCACTGAGGGTACAGAGGTTACATATAAAGTGCAGATGTAGCATAGAGGAGGCAGAGGTAGCATTGAAGGTGTAGGGGTAACATACAGGATGCAGAGGTAGCATATAGGAGGTGCAGAGGTAACAGATGTAGAGGTAGTATCGAGGGTTAAGAGGTAACATAGAAGATGCAGAGGTAACAGAGGGTGCAGAGGAAGCATATAGGTTGCAGAGGTAACATAAAGGGTGCAAAGGTAACATAGAGGGTGCAGAGGTAACATAGAAGATGTAGAGGTAGCATTGAGGGTGCAAAGGTAACATAGAGGCTGCAGTGGTAAAATAGAATGTGCAGGGGTAGCATATAGATTGCAGAGGTAACATAGAGGCTGCAGAGCTAACATAGAAGGAGCAGAGGTAGCATATAGGTTGCAGAGGTAACAGAGTGGGTGCAGATGTAGCATATTGGATGCAAAGGTAACGTATGGGGTGCAGATGTAGCACACATGATGCAGAGGTGGTAGGTGCACCCGGGCCTTGGTGCCCTAGAGCATCTTAAGCTCCCTCTGCTATTTAAGACACCAGGATTATAATGGCCGCTTGTTGGTAAGTACATTGTCAAATTTTCCAATGGTGCCCAAGTTATGCCTCTGATAATGGAACTCGCTTTCCAACTCTATGAAAGTTTACTTAGATACCAGTTCTTCTCTGAATGAGCTTTCTTTTTCTGCACATATTTTCTCTTCCATTCCAGATTGCTAAAGTCTTGGCCCCTACACTGTAGATGCCAACTGTTCTGGGATCACTACTGCCCGGTTTATATTGACGAAAGAATTTATCATTATGGCCTCTCCATGTGAAGCTTCCAGATTTGGGATCTTTCTGACTGGTATAATTTCTACCCTGGCGTTGATAATTGCATCTTCAGGCGTTCAGTGATAGATTTCACCATTATAGGTTTCTCCCCCGAAGACATCAATTGCCCAGAAGTCTAGAGCTAGCATGCCATCCCTTCCTCTTTAGCTACGACTTTCATTGCATGTTGTTAGCAAAAGAATTGTCCACATTTTTGTGTAGATCCATTCATGGTTTGGTCATGTGCTGTCTCTCTGTAAACATTATATATAATTTATTCTATACTGTATCAGACTTTATATTTTATTAGTTTAGTATTTTTTAACACTGTTGCTGTGTACAGAAAATAAGCAAATTCTTAGTTGTCTTATATGACTTCAATAAACGGTAGGCAGAGTGGGCAGCTGCATTGAGCACCATTGATTAAAGAGGTGGAGAAATATATGGATCTTATGCAGAATGGCTGAATTAACTTTGCTACATTGCTGTGCCAAGTGTGCTTGATTGAGTCTCTATTGCAAACTCAGCTCTGCTATACCATTGCAAACTCAGCTCTCAGTTAACTTTTCTATATCGCTGTGACAGCTCTTTTATATTGAGCTTCTGTTGCAAATTCAGCTCTGCTGTCATAGTTCTAGTTCAGCTCCTCCAGTTGCCATTGTTCTAGTTAGACTGTCTGCATTTTGTACTAGAACTGCTTATCTGGCCCAAGAACTGCAAGGATCCCTCTATTCAGGGGAGACGTAACATCAGCACTGAAAATGCCAGACTGAGTGGGGACGTACAACTTAGACAAGAAGAAATGGTAACACCCAGTTGTCAATCTATTAATGAGCTTCCAAGAGGAATAATGGAGTAATGTCATGACGCGCCCCCTGGGCCGTGGGGTACTCGGTAGCCGGGCCGGTCGATGCTGGGGGATGTCACGGTGGCGGTGACCCGGTCCGTGACCCAGGGCGTCAATTAAAGGGAAAGTAAAAGGGGAATGAAGTTTTTAGAGATAATGTTCGTGACGCCACCTGTGGTATGCGGCTATATGGGGCCGCCACTGCTGTGCAGATCCTCTGGAGCTGATGGTGACGCAGCAGAGTTGGTTCAACTCTCCACAGGCAGAGCTAAGCTCCAGGGCAGTGTAGTGATGATTTGAGGTAGATGTTGTTGGTGCGGTGTAGTGCAGGGCTGGTGATGGCACAGCAATAATTCAAGGACACATTGGGGTGCAGTCTTCAGGTTTTACTCACAGTTGTTCAAGACTCCAGGTTACAAGGGCCAGTGTGTAAGCTCCCACGTCGTCCTGTGTCCTCCGGGGTAGGGATCCAGCAATCTCTCAGGTACCTCATGAGCACTTAATCAGGACCCCGTTCTATGTACCTTTCCTGGTTTTCTTCCCTGCGCTGGCTCTCACCCTCCTGCCCTGCGCTTCACAATCAGTGTCCCAAGCCAGTGGCCTCGGATCTTGTCGGGCGACGTGCAGTCCCCTGGACCCTATGTAGCCACCTTTTCCGCAATGTAATTGTGGATGTTGGCTGCAGCACCTTGAAAATGCAGCAGCCTCCAGTTGGCTAGCTGAGCCTTGTTGTTCTCCACTAGTCTAGGGCCGGTACCTTTCTGCAGCCTGATCCCTCCACGTCAGTGTGAATTCGGGTGCACGGGGGGCTTCCTGCACTGATCGTGCCCCTGGGATCCCCCTGTCTCTGGAGCCTTTCCCTCTGCTCCCATCCTCTCTCAGTCTCTCCTCCTGGGCCTCTCTCACTAGGCCTGGCTCTCCTCCTATCCTGAGCGGAGCTCCTTCTGAGCTCCCACTCCCAGCTGTCTCCTCTCTGTACTCAGTCTGACTGAACTGAACTCCTTCTAGATGGTTCCCCTCCTTCTTATACTCCTTCTGTCGGTGCTCCCCTAATCTACTTCCTCCACCCACCTCCTCTACCTAGTTCCACCCTCCAGCTAGGGACCAGGGACTGTGCTCTCCCTTAGGAGCAATCTCGCCCTTCCCTACTGAAGTGGAGTGTATTGGATGTGGGTGTGTGGGTCCCGGGTAGTACTCCCTCCTTACCTGAGAGTGAGGTACCACACCTCTGGGTGAGATGCAGTACCTCTGTGGCAACTGGACCCGCAGGGGCGCCACAGTCACAATATAGAGGTATGAAAAAAGATGCTCCAGAATTATTATTTCATAAGGAATTCAAGTATGCTATTCTGTGTAACATCCCTGGCAGCGTGCTGGCATGGTTTACCACCTCCCACCATGCAAGACCGCCATCTTAGCTATCAATCCAGGCTGCACACTTTGCTCCAGTACCTGCTGTGTCGCTTGTCTGATTGCTTAGGGCGGCGGCGCGGCTACTGCCTGATTCTTATAGTTACTGTGTGCGCACTCCTAATGCCTCCCCAGCCTATTGCTGTGAGTCACTGGATACTTTAACCCCCTCCACCCAGTAGGGGGTGCCTGAGCAACACTTTCATTCAGTGTGTTCTGTGCAACTGAGTTGCCAGGTCCTGTCCTGTATCTTGTCTGTTTCCGCCCCTGGGGGCTGTATACCCAGGCCTGTTACCTGTATCTGTGACTTCTAGTCTGTCTCCACCACCCTGGGGGCAGAGTTCCCAGGCTCGTTCCTGTATCTTATTCCTGGTTCAGTTCCTGTCTGAACTGTGTCCTAGCCCGTTACCTGTTTTTCTCTATGTCCGAACTTTCCCTTTTCCTGCAGTGTCTGAACCTGCACCTAACTCCAACTCGTTGTCTCTGAACTTCTGTTTGCGAGTTTTGTGTACACTCGCTTCTTCATTGTAAGTACCTTGTGTTTATCTGGTTCTGCTTGCTCACCGCACCTGCGGTTTCGCTCGGCTCTACTTGTTCACCGCACCTGCGGTTTTGCTCCGCTCTGCTTGTTCACCGCACCTGCGGTTTTGCTCTGATCTGCTTGTTCACCGCACCTGCGGTTTCGCTCCGCTCTGCTTGTTCACCGCACCTGCGGTTTTGCTCCGCTCTGCTTGTCCACAGCACCTGCGGTTTCCCTCCGCTCTGCTTGTCCACCGCACCGGCGGTTTCGCTCTGCTCCGCGCTGCTTGTTCACCACACCGGCGGTTTCGCTCTGCTCTGCTTGTTCACCGCACCTGCGGTTTCGCTCTGCTCAGCTTGTTCACCGCACCTGCGGATTTTGCTCTGCTCTGCTTGTTGACCGCACCTGCGGGTTTTGCTCTGCTCTGCTTGTCTACTGCACCTACGGGTTTTGCTCTGCTTGTCTCCCGCACCTGCGGGTTTTGCTCTGCTCTGCATGTCTACCGCATCTGCGGGTTTTGCTCTGCTCTGCTTGTCTACCGCACCTGCGGGTTTTGCTCTGCTCTGCTTGTCTACCGCACCTTCGGGTTTTGCTCTGCTCTACTTGTCTACCATACCTGCGAGTTTTGCTCTGCTCTGCTTGTCTATCACACCTGCGGGTTTTGCTCTGCTCTGCTTGTCTACCGCACCTGCGGGTTTTGCTCTGCTTGTCTACCGTACCTGCGGGTTTTGCTCTGCTCTACTTGTCTACCGCACCTGCGGGTTTTGCTCTGCTTGTCTACCGTACCTGCGGGTTTTGCTCTGCTCTGCTTGTCTACCGCACCTGTGGGTTTGGCTCTGCTCTGCTTGTCTACCGCATCTGCGGGTTTTGCTTTGCTCTGCTTGTCTACTGCATCTGCGGGTTTTGCTTTGCTCTGCTTGTCTACCGCACCTGCGGCTCCGTTCCTGTGTCCCAGTCTGTACTGGTCCCTATCCTGCCTGTATTCCTACCTGTCAGTACCCGCCTGTCTGCATGCCAGCCGTGCCTGCCAGCGTCCACCTGTCTGCATACCAGCTGTGCCTGCCAATACCCACCTGTCTGCATACCAGCTGTGCCTGCCAGTATCCACCTGTCTGTAAGCCAGCCTAACCTGCCTGTTCCTGCATTCCCCGGTGTGGGTCAACAGCTGTGACCGGGGTCTGACCTGGAGTAGCACCTGGTCCCTTTGCTCGGTTCCTCCCTGGTTCACGGAGTCGACTGAGCCGCCGTGTGACCTTGGTCGGACCGAGTTGATACTTACGCCCCTCCAGGCACTCCTTAGTTCATGGTCCAGTGGGATCACTAATCATGCTCACGCCAGTCAGTCCGGGCGTGTGCGTAACAGTCTGCATTAGCTCTGCTTCATCATAGTGCTGTACTGTACCGTACTGTACTGCTAACTCCGCACTGATATTCTGAGTTAGCTTTGCTACATTTGACCCTTCACTGACATAATGGATTTCTGACAAAGACATCTTTGCCCCTTCGCCAAGTCAATTTTGCTATACTGTCTCAGCTCCCCACAAGTTCTCCACATCTATTCAACCAGCTACATGACTGTTCTCTGCTAGATCAGATAAGTGAGTGTCCTGATCTACTCAAATCTGCTACAATCCTGGGCTCTGCTACATCACCACAGTGAGAGTCCTGATCTACACAACTCTGTTACATAACTGGCCTCTGGAACATCCCCACAGTGAGACTCCTGACCTACTCAGCTCTGTTACATTGCTGGGCTCTTCTACTGTATATGAGACATCCTCTGCTCACTCTCATTGCTTACAGTAATTTGCTATGCCACTATTTCAACTCTGCCTCATCAATCTTTTTACGCTGAACCTTCAGCTTCCCAGTGGACCATTATTCAACTCCTTAATTTGATGTCCAGTCTTTTCAACTTCCACCCTGTTGCATCAATGTCATCTACCCATGATGCTGCATTGCAACTGCTCATACAGTCGGAGGGCTTCAATAATCCACTCACTGGGCTCTGCTACATCACCTCAGTGAGTGTTCTGATCTATTGAAATTCGCTACAATTTTGGGTCACTATTGTGAGTGTCCTGAACTACTAAACGTTGTTACATCGCTAGCCTCTGCTACATCACCACAGTAAGTCTCCTGACTTACTACTGAGATACTAAACTCTGCTACATCACTGCGCTCTGCTACATCACCTCAGTGAGTGCCCTGATCTATTCAAATTTGCTACAATCTTGGATCACCACAGTGAGTGTCCTGAACTACTCAAATTTGTTACAATTCTGGTCTCTGCTACATCACCACAGTGAGTCTTCAGACTTACTTCTGACCTATTCAACCCTACTGCATTGCTGGGCTCTACTATATAAGACATTCTCTGCTTGGCCTCTTTGCTTACTGTAAATTGCTGTGTAACTTTGTTACATCGCTAGCCTCTGCTACGTTACCACAGTAAGTCTCCTGACTTACTACTGAGCTAATCAACTTTGTTACTTCACTGGGCTCTGCTACATCACCTCAGTGAGTGCCCTGATCTATTCAAATTTTCTACAATCTTGTATCACCAAAGTGAGTGTCCTGAACTACTCAACTTTGTTACATTGCCGGTCTCTGCTACATCACCACAGTAAGTCTCCTGACTTACTACTGAGCTAATCAACTCTGCTACATCGCTGGGCTCTGCTACATCACCTCAGTGAGTGCCCTGATCTATTCAAATTTGCTACAATCTTGGATCACCACAGTGAGTGTCCAGAACTACTCATTTTTGTTACATTGCTGGTCTTTGCTACATCACCACAGTGAGTCTCCTGACTTACTTCTGACCTATTCAACCCTACTACATTGCTGGGCTCTACTATATGAGATATTCTCTGCTTGGCCTCTTTGCTTACTGTAAATTGCTGTGTAACTTTGCTACATCGCTTGCCTCTGCTACATTACCACAGTAAGTCTCCTGACTTACTACTGAGCTAATCAACTGTTACATAGCTGGGCTCTGCTACATCACCTCAGTGAGTGCCCTGATCTATTCAAATTTGCTACAATCTGGGATCATCACAGTGAGTGCCCTGAACTACTCAACTTTGTTACATTTCCGGTCTCTGCTACATCACCACAGTAAGTCTCCTGACTTACTAATGAGATACTAAACTCTGCTACATCGCTGGGCTCTGCTACATCACCTCAGTGAGTGCTCTGATCTATTCAAATTTGCTACAATCTTGGATCACCACAGTGAGTGTCCAGAACTACTCATTTTTGTTACATTGCTGGTCTTTGCTACATCACCACAGTGAGTCTCCTGACTTACTTCTGACCTATTCAACCCTACTACATTGCTGGGCTCTACTATATGAGATATTCTCTGCTTGGGCTCTTTGCTTACTGTAAATTGCTGTGTAACTTTGTTACATCGCTTGCCTCTGCTACATTACCACAGTAAGTCTCCTGACTTACTACTGAGCTAATCAACTCTGTTACATAGCTGGGCTCTGCTACATCACCTCAGTGAGTGCCATGATCTATTCAAATTTGCTACAATCTTGGATCATCACAGTGAGTGCCCTGAACTACTCAACTTTGTTACATTGCCGGTCTCTGCTACATCATCACAGTGAGTCTCCTGACTTACTTCTGACCTATTCAACCCTACTACATTGCTGGGCTCTACTATATGAGACATTCTCTGCTTGGCCTCTTTGCTTACTGTAAATTGCTGTGCCAGTGTTTTGACTGTGCCTCAGGGCTTCGAAAATCCACTTCACCAGGTGAGGCATAATAACATACTCCTGGGGAGGAACGGGGAAGAGAAGTTCCCTCATTGGTGTCATTTAAGTCAGACTGGGGTTGTACAATAAAGGGTGCATGCATAATTAAAAAATATAATTACTCCATAGTCATCATATGATGTGCATTAAAAAAATCAGAAGATATTACATATGTCAGTCATATCTGGTGGGTGGTGTACACCCAGTATATGACCTGATGTAACATATGGCAATAGCTTCTCTCCACTTCGCCCCTAAGTCCTATGGATACAATATGCCGCATGCACAGATTGTGTAGACCAGACTCAAATGAGTTATTGATCAGGTCACCTAATAAGTAAATAACTCTGTAATGATAATCGTGCCCAGTAATTCCTAGAATATTAATCTATTATATCTGCAGTCCTTTCTAATTCAATAGCACAAAGCATCTGCAATACAATAATCCCCTAATGTGCGATGATGCACGCACGATCACATGCCGGACCACAACCATACGCTATAATTACATGATAATTAATGAAGGCTATTATTTTTTTTTTCATCTAACTCAGCACTTTTCCGCATTATTTAAAGATCAATAGCAACTTTATGTGTCTTGTGGCCCCTCGTATTGATCGCGATCCATAAAAGTGAGTTATCTATGACGGGTTTTTTTGCCTTTTTTTTATACAAATACGGTAATGATCGGCAATTACTTGTTTATTTGAGGTCCCTCTGGAACGTTGATTCGTATATCAAACTTTATTAAAAAATCAAAGCGAGAGATCAGAGGTATGGTTAGAGTAAATGTATCTTGTTAGGGTAAGAATAAGGAAGGCAAAAAAACCTCCTCAACAGGAATGTCGAAGAGTGATCAGGATTATTTGTAAATATTTTTATTATTATTTAATTCATTTTATTATTATGTATGGGAATATTATAGGATTTTATCAGGACAACCAACCCTGTCCCCATATCCTATATAACCCTTCTCTATTAGGGCTCATTCAGATGTCTGTCAATCTAAATGGCCACAATTCAATACTTGACTTCCCGTGCTGCAGAGAAATGCTGGGTGGCTCCTAGAAACCGTACCCTCACCCAAGAGCTGATTACTGTGGCTGCTTCATTTTGAAAGGTTGTGTCTTTAATTAAATAACCCTTTTAAGTTATACAGAACTATCTCATTTCATCCATGAACACAGTAATGGCTAGTTATATCATCAATAAAGGGTAATTTGATATTTGCAAATAACTTTAGACTCAATCAACTCCAGACTGGGCCACCAGAATATCGTCCAGTGGACCCAAGCACTGATGAAATACTCAACCGCAGAGTGCCATCAGAAGGCAGCTCCATCTGTAGTCAACTCAAGGCAATCACTTTCCTCTGGGGGTCTTTTACTTATTAGTCAATTGACAAAAATCTCTAAAATCACGGTCTGTTGTCTTCTGTTGGACCCATAGTCAGACTGGTCCACCAAAATGCCCTCCAGTAGACCTAGGTTTTGACACAGTACAAGGACCCAAAGGTCTAGCAGAAGACAGCCCCATTTGGAACTGACCGAAGTGAATCACTTGCCTCTAGAATCCATTACTTAAGGGCCAATTCACAAAAAAACTCTAAAATCTTGGTCAGTTGTTCTTTGCTAGACTGGCTGACCAGAATATCCTCCAGTAGACCTTGGTTTTGACACTGTACTTGGCATCAAACAGCCCTATTAGGAATTGACTGTAGTCAATCCCTTGTCACTTGGTTCCATTCGTAATGGACCAATTAAGAAAAACCCTCTAAAGTCTTGGTCATTTGTCTTTTACTAGACCCATTGTCAGACTGTCCCACCAGAATACCCTCTAGTACAGGGTTCCCCAACTACAGTCCTCAATGCCCACCAACAGGTCATGTTTTCAGGATTTCCTTAGTATTACACAGGTGATGGAATTATTGCCTGTGCAGGTGATGTATTTAACACTAGTGCAATACTAAGGAAATCCTGAAAACATGACCTGTTGGTGGGCCTTGAGAACTGGAGTTTGGGAACCCTGCTCTAGTAAACCTAGGTTTTAACACAGTGCTTGACATCAAAGGGTCAGATGCAGCCCTATTCAGAATTGACTGGAGCCAATTACTTGCCACTAAGTTCCATTACTTATGGGCCAATTCACAAAAGAACTCTAAAATCTTGGTCAGTTATCTTGTGCTAGATTAGTCCCGGCACTCACATAGGTTATATTCTTATCCTTTATTTGATCAAAACTGGATGCGTTTCAGCCCGCCCCGAGCTTTCCACAGCAGGGCAGGCTTAAACGTGTCCAGTTTTGATTAAATAAAGAATAAGACTCTAACCTTTGTGAGCCCTGGGACTCTTCTGATTTCTTACTATCCTCTCTCCTCGTGCAAAACCATTGAAGTGGAGTGCCGATCTCCTTGAATTTCTGTCTTCTTCTAGACTGGCCCACCAGATTACCATCTAGTAGACCAAGGTTTTAAGGTTTTGACACAGCCCTTGGCTTCAAAGATTCAGCAGTAATCAGTCTTATTCAGAATTGACCAGAGCCAATCACTTGTCAATAGTTTCCTTTATTAATGGGCCAATCCACAAAAACTCTAAAGTCTTGGTCAGTTGTCTTCTCTTAGATCAATGGTCAATTTGGCTCACCAAAATATCCTCAAAGTGGCAGCAGAAAATAGTCCCATTTGGAGTTAACTGAAGCCAATTAATGTGTACTTGGGTCTTTTCTTTGTGTCCTTGTTCACAGATTGCAACTCGTACAATGGAAATTCCATAGATCACAAAGCAATTACGGTAAACATTTCAGTGTATGTGCTCTGTGTAGATGTAGGGTAGGCCTCCCAGTCATCTGCTCTGGTGGACCCATGGAACAGCAGTCAACAGACTCTGTTATGGTTGGACCCATTACTGTATCACAACCTAGGACCATCATTGGTCTCTTGATGGGACAATCCATTCCATGATTCAATTGCATTTTCAGTTGGGTGAGGGACCACAGGACCCAGGAGCTATTCCTCCGGTCCAGTCTACCAGAGATTTACCTTATGTAGATAAATTTCTATTGACTCGGATCCATTCAATATTTTATGTTACAGATAAAATTGTAGTATTGCCGAGCGTGGAGATTGCTTCCAACCGTTCTTCCACTGCTTAATTTCCTTGCAAATGTATTTTCTTCTCGGCAGGTGAAAGTGATAACAAACCGTCACTGCCGAGTAGACGTCCGAAAGCTACGAGTATATATACTTTATTACAGGCAGGACTGTAACAACTCAATGTTCTCCCTTACATCTGCATTTACGGAGCTCGCACGGCGTAGGATTTAAGTCCCGCTGTATACATTTTATAACAGGGTAACATCTCAACAAGATTGGATGACGGTTATTCTTGTATATCTTGCTTTATGCCGTAAGACAATGTAGGATGCGGACTTAAATCATTCCACTCCGAAATATGAGTTTGGCGCTTGGAAAAACCTTTTTGTAGACTGGGAGTTTAGTAAAGATGTCTGCGGATGACTAACGGCGCTCAACGGGAATGTTTTTCAAAATAATTACATTGTATCCCAATCACAAACTCACTGCATATCGCCATTGTTTATGGGAAGGGGAGGTGGACAGCTCTTGTTTGCGGGCAGAAGTACAGTCTGTGCCTAAAAAGCGGAGCAATAAAGGTGACATGTTGAAAACTAAAGGGATATCGCTAGGCTATAAAGTAACTTTGCCCAGAGCCTCTTAAAATAACATCATGTACATATACATCCATGGGTTGTGTGAAGGGTTCTAATATTTTTGTTGGGGTAACCTTAGTCTGTAGGGGGCATTATTTACAAAATAAGACAGCCAACGCTCTAAATCATTCCTTAAATCCTTGGACTTATACTTCTGAGGACAGATTTCTTTCTATGGTCCTTGGTATGGTGAGATTGGACTCCAAATTAAAAAGATGGAGGAGCCGTTGAAGAGGTTCACAGGCCTCCCATTGAACGGTCACAGACTATTGATCTGGCCATTGCTTATCGCTAGTAGGTACTGTTTATAGGGATAGGCACTGTATATTGGGGCAGGAGATGAAAGTTGAGGGTTACATCATCAAGCACCAAAGTCACCCACAGTAAATCACTGTTATCTCATTCTGTAGTCTGCTATGTCCTATGATACATAAAGGCTGTAGAAGATAAACTGTCCAAAATGGTAATGAAAACCTATTGCAAGAATGCTATTAAGCAATGCAAACATATATTCAGACAAAATAAGACCCCATAGGTGTCAATAGGTGTAAGGGAATGCACAGATCTCTTGGATGCAGGCTTTCTTTGGGATGAATTTGTTTAATGTAAATGCCTGTGATCACATTAGCGGATCCAGATGTCAAGGTGAATATAGTCTTCCATATTCATTTATGGTGCAAACATTGTGTATGGGGACACTCTTTTTCAGGTACTAAGCATGGGGGCACTTTTAGTCAGGCACTGTGTATGTGGACATTCTTTGGTAGGCACTGTGTATGGGGGGCACTCTTTGGAAGGCACTGTGTATGGGGGTACTCTTTGGCAGGCACTGTGTATGGTGGCACTCTTTGGCAGGCACTGTGTATGAGGGCACTCTTTGGCAGGCACTGTGTATGGGGGCACTCTTTATCAGGCACTGTGTATGGTGGCATTCTTTGGCAGGCATTGTGTATGCCGGCACTCTTTATCAGGCACTGTATATAGGGGCAAAATTTGGTATGCACTGTTTAAGGGGCACTTTTTGTCAGGCACTGTGTATGGGGGAACTTTTTGTCAGACATTGTGTATGGAGACAGTATTTGGCCCTCATTGCTTAAGGGGCACTTTTTGTCAGGCACTGTGTGTGGGGGCACTTTTTTGGCAGGCACTGTGTAGGGGGGCGCTTTTTTTGGCAGATACTGTGTAGGGGGGTGCTTTTTTGGCAGGCATTGTGTAGGGGTGCTTTTTTGTCAGGCACTGTGTAGGGGGTGCGCTTTCGTGGCAGGCACTGTGTATGGAGGCATTTTCTTGGCAAGAACTGTGTATGGGGGCAATATTGGCAGGCACTGTGTATGGGGGCACTTATTTGGCAGGCACTGTGTATGGGGGTGCTTTTATGGCAGGCACTGTATGCTGTAATGCAGCGATGTGCTTGCATTACGGTAATGGTCTAGGATGTGTTTTACCTGACCATATACCTTTCCCCTCAGGTGACTGGTCACATGACTGTGACATCACACAGGTCCTGTATGCACAGTAAAGGTCTGTACACATGACTGGGACAGCACACAGGACCTATACACACAGCTGACTGATCACATGACTGTGACATCAGCAAGGTCCTGTCAGTTTGTGTGTGTGTGCACAGGATATATAAACCCTGGTAATTGGAGACAGGTGTGTTCGATGTGAGGCGTGAGGCCTGTGCTCCGTGTGTGTGGGACACCGTTTGTGAGAGGCCTAGGGAGGCCGAGAGTGAAGCCTGTGCGTGGATGTCAGTGGCCTTTGAGGGAGAGCTGGCTTGGTGAAGAACCCTGAAAGGCGCAGGCTGGATGTCAAGTGTGGAAGACATACCAGTAGCCTACGAGGGGACGACGGCTAGAGACCCCTACCTGGGAAGCCTCAAAGCCACAGTGGTGGCGGAATAAACGTACTGTAGCAGCTAAAACCCGGCAAAGGTAATACACTTTGTTACATGGACTGTGTTATGGACATTGATAATTTATTACCTTGCTGTAGGCTGTAACCTGGAGCAAGTGGGCCTGTGTGCCACTTGTCTCATGAATATTGTAGATATGTGTGCCGGCGTGCCAGGGAGTTGGACCCGGTGAACTGTGGCTTATGATGTAATAAACTGCAACATTGTGAGAAAAGCGTAAAGACATTGCTTATGTGCCTTAATTGACCCGGTGCAGCGAGTAACCCCCAGTATGATGACTAGCGCTGCCTTACAATGCGTACACATGTCCTGATAGACGAGTTTTAATGGCCCTTGCTTTCGTGAACAAACTGAGATCCACTTTGGGGATAGATGTGACTCTTTTCATTGCATAGACCTATATCATAGGCAGTAAAAAGCGGAAACCTTACATCCAGGACACATAGATCACATGTAACAAAGCCACAATGTAATTTTAACAAGACGGAACCTAGAATTCTCCGCTCATTCCTCATGTATTGAGTGACAGCGGTGCTCAGCACAATTTATTTATGGGTGATCCTGCGCTACCTCTGGATGAGGTGAATGTGTTAAGGAGTTGTCAGACATAAGAGGGGCAGTACGTGTGTTTTATTACCTGTCTGAGGCAGAAGTTGCATAAGCAGACTGTGCCCCGGAGGATTCGAATCCGCTCTGATCCTCAGCACAGGCAAAGTTTATATGACTGTACTTTAGTGATTCAGTGCATCTCCTATAATTTATGAATACAGAGTCTTTCAATCATCGCAATCCGGGGGTGAAAAAAAAATCCCTACAACAGAGAACAGATGTTTTGCTTTATTTATTAATAAATTATAGATTGACGGCGACTAAAAAAAAAAAAAAATGGATGAAAATGACGCACGTGCACTATATCATCTCAGCCAAAAAGCAGTTTACTGTTATCATCCCGAGATGTCATAAGAATGTAATAAAAGGCAGCAAACAGCCCTGACATAAAACGCTTTATTGCAGATTTTCAAATTTAAGGTTTCTTTTACTGCTAATGAAGAATACAATCATTTTAAAAATAAACGTAATAAAATGTTATGTCGTTTTTTTTTTTGCCATTCTCCATCGTCCTAAGCACATATAAGGAAGGAGAGACAGACACATCCACGGGGCAGACGAGGACAATTCACCACCAGAATGAACTATATTTAGTGTCGGAACATTTCATTCCAAGCAATAAGATGAGCCACTGTGTATAAATCCACGACGATATAAGGTTTCATTGGATCATTCCGTAGCGTCGGCATCGTATAAAAAGCTTCAAGTAATGTGTGAATAATGCAAATTATTTCTGAGTAAAGGAATGGACTCATGAAAACAGCCTGACTTTATGGCCTATCAAGGTATATGAAATGTCCTGTGCTCGGGACCCCCCATTATGACCCAGAATGGAGAGACGCTCTGCAGAGTAAATCTATGACCAGGGTGCCACATACTAACTACAGTTGAGCGAATCTCCCGAATTTGGCTAGCAGAATTGATTCGGAATAAGTAAATTCAGCCCAATTTGAAAGTGCCCGATGGCTGTCAAAAGATGTTTCTTACTCTCTGAGGTCTCTCCAGACACCAAAGTATGATAAATGAAGAGAAGGGGTTAAAAATAATAAAACATATTCTAGCTGTCCTATATCACCACTACAAGTCCCTGGTTGCCTGCAGCGTTTTTCGGTTTCTACCCTTGCTTCGTCTCTGGCACTGGTCCCCTGTATCAATTTTCGGTTTCTCCCCATGCTTCATCTCTGGCACTGGTCCCCTGCATCAGTTTTCGGTTTCTGCCTGTGCTTCATCTCTGGCATTGGTCCCCTGCACCAGTTTTTGGTTCCTCCACATGCTTCATCTCTTTCACTGGTCCCCTGCATCAGTTTTCGGTTTCTGCCCATGCTTCATCTCTGGCTCTGGTCCCCTGCATCAGTTTTCGGTTTCTCCCTGTGCTTCATCTCTGGCACTGGTCCCCAGCACCAGATTTCAGTTCCTCCACATGTTTCACCTTTGGCATTGGTCCCCTGCACCAGTTTTAAGTTCCTACACATGCTTCATCTCTGGCACTGGTCCCCTGCACCGATTTTCAGTTTCTCCCCATGCTTCATCTCTGGCACTAGTCCCCTGCATCAGTTTTCGGTTTCTCCCCATGTTTCATCTCTGACACTGGTCCCCAGCACCGGTTTTCGGTTTCTTCCCATGCTTCATCTCAGGCACTGGTCCCCTGCATCAGTTTTAGGTTTCTCCCCATGCTTCATCTCTGGCACTGGTCCCCTGCACCAGTTTTCGGTTTCTCCCCATGCTTCATCTCTGGCACTGGTCCCCTGCATCAGTTTTTGGTTTCTCCCCATGCATCGGTTTTCAGTTCCTCCCCATGCTTCATCTCTGGCACTGGTCCCCTGCATCAGTTTTTGGTTTCTCCTCATACTTTATCTCTGGCACTGGTCCCCTGCATCAGTTTTTGGTTTCTCCTCATACTTCATCTCTGGCACTGGTCCCCTGCATCAGTTTTTGGTTTCTCCCCATGCTTCATCTCTGGCACTGGTCCCCTGCATCAGTTTTTGGTTTCTCCTCATGCTTTATCTCTGGCACTGGTCCCATGCATCGGTTTTCGGTTTCTCCCCATGCTTCATCTCTGGCCCTGGTCCCCAATACCGGTTTTCGGTTTCTCCCCACTCTTCCTCTTTGGCACTGGTCCCCTGTACCGATTTTCCGTTCCTTTCCTCGCTTCATCTCTGGCACTGGTATTGCACCGGAGTTCGCGCCTGTGCAAAGCGTGATCTCCGGCACCATTTTCTTGAAGACAAATTTGTCTTCGACAAAATGGCACCGAAGATCTCGCTATGCACAGGCACCGGAGATCGCTCTATGCGCACGTGCGAACTTCGGCTCCACACTCCTCCTGCAGACTCGCCGGAGATCGAGGACGCGCTGCAAGGGAGAGGGGAAAAAGGTGAGTGGGACTGTTTTTTTTTGTATGGATGGGGGAAGCACAAATACCAGGATGGGGGAGCGCAAATACCAGGATGGGGGAGCACAAATACCAGGATGGGGGAGTAGGTTGGGGGTGCAAGATAGGGTTGCATAAAACAGGATGGGGGACCAGGATGGGGGAGCAGGATGGGGGCAGCACAAAACAAGATGGGGCGCAGGATGGGGAGCAGCATAAAACAGGATGGGGCACAAGATGGGGCAGCACAAAACAGGATGGAGGAAGCACAAAACAGGATGGGGAAAAAACAAATACCAGGAAGGGGGTGCACAAATACCAGGAAGGGGGACCAGGATGGGGACACAAATACCAGGGTTGGGGAGCATGGTCCATGATGGGGGCGCAAATACCAGGATGGGGGAGCAGGATGGGGGCAGCACAAAACAGGATGGGGCGCAGGATGGGGGCTGCACAAAAGAGGATGGGGGCTGGGCAAAAGAGGACGGGGGCTGCACAAAATAAGATGGGGAGCACATAACAGAATGGGGGAGCACATAACAGGATGGGGGCACAGGATGGGGGAAGCATATAACAGGATGGGGGTGCAGGATGGAGGCAGCACATGACAGGATGGGGGAGCAGGATGGGAGCAGCACATGACAGGATGGGGGCACAGGATGGGGGAGCAGGATGGGGGTAACACATAACAGGTTGGAGGAGCACATAACAGGATGGGGGAGCAGGATGGGGGAGCGGGATGGGGGCAGCACATAATAGGATGGGGGAGCGGGATGGGGGCAGCACATAACAGGATAGGGGCACACATAACAGGATGGGGGCACAGGATGGGGGGAGCAGGATGGGGGCAGTACATAACAGGATGGGGGTGCACATAACAGGATAGGGTCGCAGGATGGGGGCAGCACATAACAGGATGTGGGTGCAGGATGGGGGCAGCACAAGACAGGATGGGGGCAGGGGATGGAGGAGCAGGATGGGGGCAGCACATAACAGGATGGGGGTGCACATAACAGGATAGGGTCGCAGGATTGGGGCAGCACATAACAGGATGGGGGAGTGGGATGGGGGCAGCACATAACAGGATGGAAGCAGCACATAACATGATGGGGGGCGCAGGATGGGGGCAGCACATAACATGATGGGGACGCAGGATGGGGGCAGCATATAACAGGATGGGGGTGCAGGATGGAGGCAGCACATGACAGGATGGGGGCACAGGATGGGGGAGCAGGATGGGAGCAGCACATGACAGGATGGGGGCACAGGATGGGGGAGCAGGATGGGGGTAACACATAACAGGATGGAGGCACACATAACAGGATGGGGGAGCAGGATGGGGGAGCGGGATGGGGGCAGCACATAACAGGATGGGGGAGTGGGATGGGGGCAGCACATAACAGGATGGAAGCAGCACATAACATGATGGGGGCGCAGGATGGGGGCACCACATAACATGATAGGGACGCAGGATGGGGGCAGGACATAACAGGATGGGGGAGCATAAGCTAGTATGGGAGACCATATACCAATAAAAATGCTCGCCATCCGGGCATAGAATGGGTTCAATAGTTAGTATACTAAATGCCTATAAGGGCGCAGTCAGACGGCCGTATATATTGGACTGAGATAGGACCGGAATGCACGGACTGGCCAGCGGCTCTTCTGACCCAAGAGTGAGCATATATTTTTATGCAGTTTGGATCGGGAGAGTCGTGGCCAGTCTGAGCACTGCATTCCGATCTTGGTACGATTTATATGGCTGTCTGATTGCACCCTAAGTCTGTAATTTTGGATCAGGAGATCCACAGTAGTCCATATATGGATTGCAAAATGCAGCAGTCTGAATGAAGACCAAGGAGCTCATTGATCGAAGTGTTTATGCCATTGTTCTGGTGTAAAACAGTTTGAAAAATTGCAACTTCGCATTGTGCAAAAATTTACTGAGTTTTGGCGATTTCACACCAGTCCTAATTCCTTCAAAAAGGGGAAAGGATGGGCAGGAAGGGGTATGGCAGAGTCCACCTGTCGAATTCATCAAAAGTTATTTCACTTTAGTGGTGTAACTTTCCCCAAAAATATTGCTCCAGTCTCGAGGTGCATGGCG
The DNA here is from genome assembly GCF_046119375.1 of Phyllobates terribilis. Classification (NCBI taxonomy): domain Eukaryota; kingdom Metazoa; phylum Chordata; class Amphibia; order Anura; family Dendrobatidae; genus Phyllobates; species Phyllobates terribilis. The sequence goes on from NW_027362767.1 coordinate 59,955,040, forward strand.
GTGCACACCACAGAGAAGATGTGCTGAATTCATTAAGTGCTGTGCACGTCTTCATGAATTCTTACCCTATCATGCCCGTTCATTAAGACTGGCATGTTCATCGGCCTCTAAGTGTTTAATTCCTTGCAGCGCCACCACTGGGGAAATGAAGCATTACATAGTTTCAATTCAAATACATGGACTATCAATGCAAAGCGAGTCGTCCAACTATTCATGGATTTGTAGCCGGCTAACAACCTGTGGCCCTTTAAGCCCCAAAATACCCCGTTAAGATAGACTCTGACATTTTCTATGCTTACTTGTAGGAGATCTGCATGCCGGTCACACACTTTGGTTTTGCCTTCTCTTCTAAATTGACATGTTTCTGAAAGAACCCTGAAAGCCAAGGTAAATGAGGAGATTACTACATGACCCTTTAACTTTGTCTAAAGTTCAGTAAAAGATTCAATTCTGAGAATATGCTCCTGACTATAGAAGTCATTCGTTTCACAAAGGGAAAAAAAATAGCAATTGAAAAATACCCAAATAGGAGCAACGGATGTTTTGCAAGTCTAATGTGTAATATCTGAATAATTCTTGCTGAAACCAAGCGAATAGAGAAATAATTTTTAAAGAATAAAAGAAAAACAGCTCTGGAACAAGTGCAAAAGTTCTTCCTTTCCAGTCTGTGCAGTCTGTATAGAATGTAAAGCGAGTGCCCTCCGCCATGCTGAGTATCTGTATGGGATTAGAAAAAATATGTCTCTTTTCTTGTGGAAACGGCACCACTCCTACCTGCAGGCTGTGTGGGGTACTACAGCTAAGCCTAAGTGTTATTTTTTTATGTTGTACAAACTTATCTGACCGCTGTTTCAGTGTATCGTTCGCTGGCTCCACTTCTCTCCCCCTTCCTCTCACTATTGGGGTCCCTCAGGGTTCAGTCTTTGGCCCTCTTCTCTTCTCTCTCTACATGACCCCAATAGGACAGACCATCAGCAAATTTGGCTTTCAGTACCATCTTTATGCTGATGACACACAACTATACACCTCTTCCCCTGACCTTACCCCCGCTGTACTACAGAACGCCAGTGACCGTCTGACCGCAGTTTCCAACATCATGTCTGCTCTCTATCTGAAACTCAACCTTTCCAAAACGGAACTTCTTCTGCTTCCACCGTCTACTCACTTCCCTAAATTCGACATCTCCCTCTCCGTGTGTGGCACCACAATAACGTCGAGCCAGCCGGCACGCTGTCTGGGCATTGTTTTTGACACCAATATTTCCTTCACCTCACATATACAATCTCTTGCCCGCTCTTGTCGCTTGCACTGTGGCGCCCCTGAGGGTTCAGTCGCCACAGAGACACTGCACCTCACCCCGAGGTGTGGTGTCTCCTTTCTCTCAGGTAAGGAGGGAATGTCGCACGGAACCCCACCACCCACATCCAACACTACACTACCCCAGGCCAGCAGGAGGGGCAAGGCGCAATGTAATTTTCTGCTGAGCCCTGACCCTGGCTGGAGTAGGGGGGAACCCAAAGGTAGGGGGAACCAATAGTGGATATGGGTGGAGGAAACAGTTACGAGGAGCGCATATATAGTAAGTATATAATAGGAAGCCATATTTGGAAAGAGTCCTAGTCAGTTCAGTACAGTCCGGGAGCAGCGGCTCAGTCAGAGCTCTGCTCCAGAAGTTAGGGCCCAGGATAGAGGCCCGGAGGGGAGCAGGGAGTAGGCTCCATTCTGCAAAAAAAGGATCCCAGGGGGTATGGCGCATGCAGGACGGCACCCGTATGCCCCGCTCCTGCCAGGAGACAGGAGGGATCGTGCTGGCCGCATTCGAAACCCCAGGGGGTCAAGTTGGTCCCGGATCCGACGTACAGGAAGGACTTCAGCACACCCGAGCGGGACTGAGAGTGGGCAGCGTAGGGCAATGGTGAGAAGGACCAAGTGTGGAGAAGGTCAAGTTAGGCACATCTGAAAGTGGGGTTCTTTAAAGCACCTGTGTCACCCTAGGCCTGGATGCCACAAATATTAAAGGCTGTGTCTGAGAGCAGGAGGGAGGTTCCCTGGTCAGGGACCATTAGCATGCAGCACCTCCTGTCCCAGGCCAGTAGGGGGAGCAGGCTGCCCCAATAAAAGCTGGAACTGAGGACAGGGTTAGAGAGACCAGGACCCACTTCTGAAGCATCCAGAAGGGTTCCCAGAGGAAAGGGACAGGTCAGCAGCAGCTGAGGAGTCCGGGAGGCAGAGGAGGAACAGCAAGCCAGGGACAGAGGTGACGAGAGCCGGTCCTGGCTGAGAGAGAACTACACAACCGGACACTGGGGTCCGAGGCTGTCATGGTTGCAAGCTCGGCAGCAGATAACCAACCCGCGAGGGATTTCAGGTCCCTTGGCCTGAGAAGCCTGGAGGCTCTGCCACACAGAGGGACCGGTACAGCACGGAGAAGCAACAGGTACCTAAGGCCCAAGTCGCAAGCCATACGGGCATAGTACACGGCCAGCTCAGGGACGTGGGCTATCACACCACAAAAAGGGGGATAGTCAGCAAGGGCAGAGAGAGAACGGTAGGCCTTCACACTCACCCTGACCAGTGGGACTCGCCCGAATGTTCTCAGACACCTAGGCCCATTCCTACCCAGTACTCCTGTTGGGTCATTAGAAATACCTGCAATAAAGACCCTGGACTGTTTGAAGCGGTCTCTGAACTCTGATTATTGCGGCCTACACCATCACCCCCAGCATCCACCTACATTGCCCTGAGGCTACACTCTTCCCGTGGGGAGTTATCCTATCCCTGCGCTGCACACAAACACCAGCCTCAGCAGTCTGCCTTGCAGCGGCGGTCATCCCTGACCGCAATCCACGGGTGGCGTAGTCGGACATTCATAGCTCTACAAATAGACTGCCACAGTATTTGGTCTGACCACCCTGAGCCACGGGATCGGGTTGCCACTACTACTCCCAGCATCGCACTGAAGCCCGGTTCCGGGTGCCCCACGGCCCAGGGGGCGAGGCACACCCCTAAGCTGCTTGAAGGAGGACTGAACCCCTTCCCGGTGAACGCAGCGCGACGAGGGAGGCTATCACTTGTGAATTGCCTTAAAGAACTGTAAATAAAACCCTGGACGACTGCATGAAGTGCCTCTGTCTGTTTCTTTACTGGCGCCAACTTTCCTCACCACACCACAACACCCAGCGCACCCACCTCCATTCATTCTACACTGCCCTGAGGCCTGCTCCACCTGTGGAGAGCCGTTCCATCAAAGCTGCCCCTAACATCAGCCTCAGTGGACTGTCGCAGCGCTGGTAACCTCTTACCAGAATCCACAGGTGCGTCACAAACTTTTATTTTCATTTTTACCAAACCCCTTTTTGGCGCACTGTCCGCCCTGGACCACCCACCGTAATATACATATATACTGCCCCAGTCAGTAAGGCCCCACCAGGGGTGAGACAGCACCTGAAGGACATCACTAGAATCCGCCGCTTTCTCACCTTGGAAACAATAAAAACCCTCACTGTTCCCCTTATCCACTCCCGCCTTGACTACTGTAACTCTCTACTAATTGGCCTCCCCCTCACTTGACTTTCCCCTCTCCAGTCCATCCTTAATACTGCAGCCAGGGTCATCTATCTGGCTAATTGTTACTCGGACGCTTCCGCTCTGTGCCAGTCATTGCACTGGCTGTCCATACATTATAGGATCCAATTTAAATTGCTTGTTCTCACCCACAAAGCTCTCCACAGTGTGGCACCCCCCTACATCTCTTCCCTCATTTCTGTTTATCGGCTTACCTGTTCTTTACGCTCCCCAAGCGACTTTCGCCTAACATCTGCACTAATCCGTACCTCCCACTCCCGGCTCCAAGACTTCTCCCGAGCTGCACCTATTCTTTGGAATACTCTTCCCCAAAAAATTAGGACTAATCACAGCTTTAGGCGCTCCCTAAAAACACATCTGTTTAGGGCAGCCTATCATGTTCCCTAATCGAAATCCATTTATATTTTTATAGCCCATTCATTAAGTCTCCACCGAACCCAAAAGCACTACAAATACTGGCTGGTGATGAGCTCCTGCAGCCTTTATCTATCCCTCATCCCCTCAAGATGGCTGGACCATCATTGTGAATAAGCCCCTGTACTTTGTGTCATCCCCACCTCATTGTAGATTGTAAGCTCTTATGAGCAGGGTCGTCATTATTGCTTTAATTATTGTATTATCTTTAGCTATGTTACTTATGACTGTTGTACATGAACCTCTCAATTGTAAAGCGCTGCGCAATATGTTGGCGCTATATAAATAAAGATTATTATTATTAACTTATCAAATATAACAGTTATCTCCAACTTCTAACATCATGTAAACCCTTTAAGAATGCTGATAAAAGACAGACAGACCATCTGGACCATGGGCTTTAAGGATCCACCATACCTAGTGAGCCTAAAAGATAGATAAATAAGATAGATATGAGATAGATAGATAGATAGATAGATAAGTAAATTTTATATCTCTATCTATTTATTTTGTTTTTGTCAAATAAAGGATACAAAGCAACAAAAGTAAATTAAATGACTTGTCGATAGTCACGGTGGCCACAATCCATCAGGCTGCCGGTCTCATCCAATTAGGCTGATACCTTCTGCTGAGAAATAACTATTTGCCAGTATAAGACGAGACATTGTCTGCAAATCAGCAAATGTTGAGCGATTATTGTCCGTGGTTCTGGCTTTAGCAGTTGCCACTACTGCAAATCTCATATCGACAGTGATAAAACAAATAGGCTTGGTGCCAGCATTGTAGACAGCACCAATCTATAGGTCTTCTATAATCAGATCAATTAGTGGCTGCATTCTATAAATTGTTGTATTATTACTATATTATTACAAATTGCTTTTTACTTACTGACCCTTAAAGACTAGCCGTCATTTATTCCCCTTCTTCTCCCCCCTTAAATTAATAGTGCATGTGAAATTAAGAGACTTTATAACACACAGTGGGTACGGAAAGTATTCAGACCCCTTTACATTTTTCACTCTTTGTTTCATTGCAGCCATTTGGTAAATTCTAAAAAGTTCATTCTTTTTTTCTCATTAAAGTACGCTGTGCACCCCATCTTGACTGAAAAAAACAGAAATGTAGACATTTTTGCCAATTTACTAAAAAAGAAAAACTGAAATATCACATGGTCATAAGTATTCAGACCCTTTGCTCAGACACTCATATTTAAGTCACATGCTGTCCATTACCTTGTGATCCTCCCTGAGATGGTTCTACTCCTTCATTGGAGTCCAGCTGTGTTTAGTTAAACTGATAGGACTTGATTTGGAAAGGCACACACCTGTCTATATAAGACCTCACAGCTCACAGTGCATGTCAGACCAAATGAGAATCATGAGCTCAGAGGAACTGCCCAAGGAGCTCAGAGACAGAATTGTGGCAAGGCACAGATCTGGCCAAGGCTACAAAAGATCACAGTGGCCTCTATAATCCTTAAATGGAAGAAGTTTGGGACCACCAGAAGTCTTCCTAGACCTGGCCGTTCAGCCAAACTGAGTAATCGTGGGAGAAGAGCCTTGGTGAGAGAGGTAAAGAAGAACACTAAGATCCCTGTGGCTGAGCTCCAGAGATGCAGTAGGGAGATGGGAGAAAGTTCCAAAAAGTCCCTTTATCTCTAAACTCCTGGAATGCCTGGTCCATTCCCGTCTAATCCGCTATCTCTCCGACAACTCTCTTCTTGACCCTTTACAATCTGGTTTCCGCTCTTTACATTGTACTGAAACTGCCCTCACTAAAGTCTCTAATGATCTACTAACAGCTAAATCTAATGGTCACTGCTCCATTCTGATTCTCCTGGATCTCTCTGCAGCATTTGGCACTGTGGATCACCAGCTCCTCCTCACTATGCTCCACTCTATTGGCCTCAAGGACACTGCTCTCCTGGTTCTCCTCCTATCTCTCTGACCGCTCCTTCTCTGTGTCTTTTGCCAGCTCCTCCTCCTCTCTCCTCCCCTTACTGTCGGGGCTCCTCAAGGATCAGTCCTAGGTCCCTTTCTTTTCTCCTTATACACTGCTCCTATTGGACAAACAATCAGCAGATTCGATTTTCAGTACCATCTCTATGCTGATGACACCCAATTATACACCTCTTCTCCAGACATCACCCCTGCATTACTACAAAAGACCAGTGATTGTCTTTCTGCTGTGTCTAACATTATGTCCTCCCTCTGTCTAAAACTGAATCTGTCAAAAACTGAACTACTCGTATTTCCTCCCTCCACTAACCTACCTGTGCCCGATATTGCCATTTCCGTTTGTGGCTCAACCATTACTCCCCAGCAACAAGCCCGCTGTCTTGGGGTCATTTTTGACTCAGATCTTTCCTTCACTCCTCACATCAAATCACTCGCTCGTTCATGTCATCTACACCTCAAAAACATCTCAAGAATCAGGACTTTTCTCAACTTTGACTCGGCAAAAACTCTTTCTGTAGCTCTTATTCATTCTCGTCTCGACTATTGCAACTCTCTACTAATCGGTCTCCCTCTTACTAAACTCTCCCCTCTCCAATCCGTCCTTAACGCAGCAGCCAGTATCGTATTCCTCGCTGTAGCGTCGGCGTCCCTGCCCTCTGCTAGGCAGGGACGCTGTTCCCCTCACCTCTCTGCTCCGAGCCCGGCGTCCTCCTCCCGCTCTGCTGGCAGCGCGCGCTCCTTCCCGGCCACTGTGCTTAGGGCGCGCGCGCTCCCTCCCTCTTAAAGGGGCCGCGCGCGCCGTCCTAAGGAGTCCCCGGCCAATGGCCGGAGGACTTCACCATATATAAGGCACCTCCTCCAAAATGGAGGTGCCCGAGCAATGTTGTTGCACTGTTCACTACTCTGCTTCAGCCCTCAGGTCCCGTTGCCAGTTACCTGCTGTTATGCACACGCCCGGACTGACTGGCGTGTGCGGGTGTTGTGGTTCCACTGGACCATGAACCGGAGAGTGCCTGGAGGGGCGTGACTAAGTATCTGGCCGATCCGACCAAGATGGCACGACGGCATACGACGCCAGTGCACCAGGGAGAAACCGGGCAGAGGGACCAGGTGCTACTCCAGGTCAAACTCCGGACACGGGGGTTGACCCACACAGGGATTACTGGAACAGGCTGGTTAGGCTGGCGCACAGACTGGAGGGTATAGGCAGGCACGACTGGTATGCAGGCAGGCGGGTAAAGGCAAGCGCAGCTAGAGTGCAGACAGGGAGGCACTAGCAGGTAGGAACACAGGCGGGATAGGACCCATTACACACTGGGACTCAGGAACAATACAGGCAGAGGGGTACAGGCAAGCACAGCTAGAGTGCAGACAGGGAGGCACTAGCAGGTAGGAACACAGGCGGGATAGGACCCAGTACACACTGGGACTCAGGAACAGGCAGGTTAGGCTGGCACAGACTGGTGGATGTAAGCAAACACGGCAGGTATGCAGATGGGTGGATACAGGCGAGTATGCAGGCAGGGAGGTACTGGCCGAAAGGACGGGCTGGAGCACAGAAAGGTTAAGACCCAGTACAGACTGGGTCACAGAACCGCAGATGCGGTAGACAACCACAGCAGAGAGGGAACGCCCGAAGCGGTGGGCAAGAACAGAGCAGGACGGGGCTGCAGGAGCAGCGAGCACAAGCAGGGCAGGACAGGACTGCCGGAGCAGCGGGCAGAAGCAGGGCAGGACAGGACTGCCGGAGCAGCGGGCAGAAGCAGGGCAGGACAGGACTGCCGGAGCAGCGGGCAGAAGCAGGGCAGGACAGGACTGCCGGAGCAGCGGGCAGAAGCAGGGCAGGACAGGACTGCCGGAGCAGCGGGCAGAAGCAGGGCAGGACAGGACTGCCGGAGCAGTGAGCAAAAGGGTCAGAGCGGAGCAAGGCTGCCGGAGCAGTGAGCAAAAGGGTCAGAGCGGAGCAAGGCTGCGGAGCAGTGAGCAAGGAGTCAGAGCAGGCTAGAACCGCCGGAGCGGTAAGCAAAGGAGTCAGAGCAGACTAGAACCGCTGGAGCGGTGAGCAAAGGAGTCAGAGCAGGCTAGAACCGCCGGAGCGGTGAGCAAAGGAGTCAGAGCAGGCTAGAACCGCCGGAGCGGTGAGCAAAGGAGTCAGAGCAGGCTAGGCTGAGTAGGGGGGACAGGGCTCTGTTCACACGGAACAGACAGGAAGGGAAAGGCAGAGCCAGACACCCACAGGGTACTAGCAGAGAAGTAGCGAGTGGACCACAAACTCACAAACGGGAGTACAGAGACAACAAGCAGGAGTTAGGTACGAGTTCAGACTCTGCAGAAAAAGGAAGGGAACGGACATAGAGGCAAAACAGGTAAAGGATAGGAGAGAGTTCAGACTGGAACTGAGTGTACGGAGGAGACCGACACTGCAGCGGAATACAGGAGCGGGTCTGGGAATACGGCCCCCAGAGAGGCAGGACGAACAGGCAAGGAGCGTGTTCAGACAGGACAGACAAGATACAGGAGCGGGTCTAGGTAATCAGCCCCTAGAAGGCGGGAGGAACAGGCTAGGAGCGTGTTCAGACAGGTCAGACAAGATACAGGAACGGGTCTAGGTAATCGGCCCCTAGAAGGCAGGAGGAACAGGCTAGGAGCGTGTTCAGACAGGCCTGGAAATACAGCCTCCAGGATAGGCAGACAAGAGAACACAGAACGGGACCTGGCACCTTCAGAGTGCAAGCACACACTGAATGAAACACTATGCTCAGGCAGGAATAGATGGGAGCAGCTGAGCTATATACCAGGTGACAGACAGCAATAGGCTGAGGACGCACAAGGGGTGTGACCCACAGCAGGTACAAAAAGCAGGAAGTGATCGGGCACCGCCCTTAAGCAGCAGAAACAGACACAAACAGACAGCATGGAGGGAAGCCAGAGAGACATTCTGGACTGGAGATCAAGTGCGCGCTCTTGCACAGTGGGAGATGGACCACCATGCAAGGACGCCGCCAGGTATGTTACAGTACCCCCCCCCTTACGCCCCCTCTTCTTCAGGCCTGCCAGAATCTTCCGCAGGGAATTCGAGGACCAGTCGTTCACTTCAAGGAGATCACTTCCACTGTCCACAGGAAAAACTGATCTCATCTGGTTAGCTAGGATGCTACCTCCTATCCAGCCATCCTCAGCAACAGACGAAATGGGTGGAGTACCAGGAACAGCACACAAGGAAGTCTCTCTCCACATATTTTCAGGTGGCACCCCAGAGGGTACAGGAGACAACTGGAAGTCCTTCACCGGGTTGGAGGGGGACAGAGACTTGGGGGTAATCTCTGCTTCGAGGTACATCTTGTCAAGCTCACAGGAAGAAATAGACGGGTTATCAGGTACATAATGAGGAAAAGTCACTGTCTCTTTGTTATCTGGTGGTACCCCGGAGGATTCAGGAAACAACTGGAGGTCCTCCGCCGGGTCAGAAGAGTGCAGAGGCTCAGAGAAAACATCTGCTTCAGAGTACACTAGGTCGGACTCACTGGACGAAGCAGGCGAGGTATCGGGTACCGAGTATAGGAAAGTCTCTGTCCATTCACCACCAGGTGGCACCCCGAAGGGTTCTGGAGACAACTGGCAGTCCTCCGCCTGGTCAGAAGGGTGTAGAGACTCACGGGTAACCTCTGCTTCAGAGTACACTGGGTTGGACTCACTGGACGAAGCGAGCGAGGTATCAGGTACAGAGTAAAGGAGAGTCTCTGTCCTTTCGCTACCAGGTAGCACCCCGAAGGGTTCTGGAGACAACTGGAGGTCCTCCGCCTGGTCGGAGGGGTGTAGAGACTCGGGAGTAACCTCTGCTTCGGAGTACACTAGGTTGGACTCACTGGACGAAGCGAGCGAGGTATCAGGTACAGAGTATAGGAGAGTCTCTGTCCTTTCGCTACCAGGTAGCACCCCGAAGGGTTCTGGAGACAACTGGAGGTCCTCCGCCTGGTCGGAGGGGTGTAGAGACTCGGGGGTAACTACCACTTTGGGGTACCGATTGTCAGGCTCACAGGACGGAGCGGACAAAGTATTGAGTACCGAGTGTAGAGAAGTCTCTCTCCATTTGTCATCGAGTGGTATCCCGGAGGATTCAGGAGGCAACAGGGGGTCCTCCGCCAGGTAGTAGAGGTGCACAGACTCAGAGGTAACCACAGCTTTGGAGCATCCTTGGACATGCACACCGGTTAAAGTGGGTGAAGCATCTGATGCCGGGTGCAGGAAGTTCTCCTGTGTGGAGTCTGGATGGGCAGAAGTCTCTTCGGGCAGGAGAACTGGAGCACTACCCACGCACATTACCCGTTGGGGCTTCTCCGGGATACAGGGAGATGAAGCTTCAGTAGGGACTTCAAGGTTGGGGTCAGGAGGTCTCAGGGAGGACAGACCCTGGCGTGACGGCTTGCCTCTACGTCTAGCACGTCTGGACTGCCTCTTGAGGTTGGGAGATGTATTCCGGAAAGCGTAGTCACCCTGTGAAGATTCTAGGTGGACAGTAGTCTCATTGGGCTGGAGGACTATTGCGCTACCCACACACATTACCCATCGGGGCTGCTCCGGGATATTGGGAGGTGAAGCTTCAGCAGGAGCCTACGGGTTAGGATCATCGAAAACCATTAGAGAGGCCACCAGGAAGGCCATTAGGTCCAGGAGGATCGGATCCTGTGTTTCATATAGGGGGTTGATCCATTCCAAGGCATCACCCGCCAGGTAAGACATAATGAATGCCACCTTAACCCGATCGGTGGGAAAACATAGAGGGTAGAACTTGAAGTGTAGCATGCATTGCTCCACAAATGCACGACTTTGTCTTGGATTCCCATAGTAACGTGGCGGATCCGCAGGAACGAGAGCAGATAGATCCATCTGGACGGGTGCGTAATTCGCCTGGAACTCAACTGAGAAAAAAATAAATAAATTTTATTTATTTATTATTAATGCATGTGTTCGCTGGAAAACTTCTCAGAGAGCGAAGGCCGTGGGGCTCAACGGGAACCATGGCCTGAGCATGCTGTTATGCACACGCCCGGACTGACTGGCGTGTGCGAGTGTTGTGGTTCCACTGGACCATGAACCGGAGAGTGCCTGGAGGGGCGTGACTAAGTATCTGGCCGATCCGACCAAGATGGCACGACGGCATACGACGCCAGTGCACCAGGGAGAAACCGGGCAGAGGGACCAGGTGCTACTCCAGGTCAAACTCCGGACACGGGGGTTGACCCACACAGGGATTACTGGAACAGGCTGGTTAGGCTGGCACACAGACTGGAGGGTATAGGCAGGCACGACTGGTATGCAGGCAGGCGGGTAAAGGCAAGCGCAGCTAGAGTGCAGACAGGGAGGCACTAGCAGGTAGGAACACAGGCGGGATAGGACCCAGTACACACTGGGACTCAGGAACAATACAGGCAGAGGGGTACAGGCAAGCACAGCTAGAGTGCAGACAGGGAGGCACTAGCAGGTAGGAACACAGGCGGGATAGGACCCAGTACACACTGGGACTCAGGAACAGGCAGGTTAGGCTGGCACAGACTGGTGGATGTAAGCAAACACGGCAAGTATGCAGATGGGTGGATACAGGCGAGTATGCAGGCAGGGAGGTACTGGCCGAAAGGACGGGCTGGAGCACAGAAAGGTTAAGACCCAGTACAGACTGGGTCACAGAACCGCAGATGCGGTAGACAACCACAGCAGAGAGGGAACGCCCGAAGCGGTGGGCAAGAACAGAGCAGGACGGGGCTGCAGGAGCAGCGAGCACAAGCAGGGCAGGACAGGACTGCCGGAGCAGCGGGCAGAAGCAGGGCAGGACAGGACTGCCGGAGCAGCGGGCAGAAGCAGGGCAGGACAGGACTGCCGGAGCAGCGGGCAGAAGCAGGGCAGGACAGGACTGCCGGAGCAGCGGGCAGAAGCAGGGCAGGACAGGACTGCCGGAGCAGTGAGCAAAAGGGTCAGAGCGGAGCAAGGCTGCCGGAGCAGTGAGCAAAACGGTCAGAGCGGAGCAAGGCTGCGGAGCAGTGAGCAAGGAGTCAGAGCAGGCTAGAACCGCCGGAGCGGTAAGCAAAGGAGTCAGAGCAGACTAGAACCGCCGGAGCGGTGAGCAAAGGAGTCAGAGCAGGCTAGAACCGCCGGAGCGGTGAGCAAAGGAGTCAGAGCAGGCTAGAACCGCCGGAGCGGTGAGCAAAGGAGTCAGAGCAGGCTAGGCTGAGTAGGGGGGACAGGGCTCTGTTCACACGGAACAGACAGGAAGGGAAAGGCAGAGCCAGACACCCACAGGGTACTAGCAGAGAAGTAGCGAGTGGACCACAAACTCACAAACGGGAGTACAGAGACAACAAGCAGGAGTTAGGTACGAGTTCAGACTCTGCAGAAAAAGGAAGGGAACGGACATAGAGGCAAAACAGGTAAAGGATAGGAGAGAGTTCAGACTGGAACTGAGTGTACGGAGGAGACCGACACTGCAGCGGAATACAGGAGCGGGTCTGGGAATACGGCCCCCAGAGAGGCAGGACGAACAGGCAAGGAGCGTGTTCAGACAGGACAGACAAGATACAGGAGCGGGTCTAGGTAATCAGCCCCTAGAAGGCGGGAGGAACAGGCTAGGAGCGTGTTCAGACAGGTCAGACAAGATACAGGAACGGGTCTAGGTAATCGGCCCCTAGAAGGCAGGAGGAACAGGCTAGGAGCGTGTTCAGACAGGCCTGGAAATACAGCCTCCAGGATAGGCAGACAAGAGAACACAGAACGGGACCTGGCACCTTCAGAGTGCAAGCACACACTGAATGAAACACTATGCTCAGGCAGGAATAGATGGGAGCAGCTGAGCTATATACCAGGTGACAGACAGCAATAGGCTGAGGACGCACAAGGGGTGTGACCCACAGCAGGTACAAAAAGCAGGAAGTGATCGGGCGCCGCCCTTAAGCAGCAGAAACAGACACAAACAGACAGCATGGAGGGAAGCCAGAGAGACATTCTGGACTGGAGATCAAGTGCGCGCTCTTGCACAGTGGGAGATGGACCACCATGCAAGGACGCCGCCAGGTATGTTACACCTGCCAGATACCTGCCAGATTCCTGCCAGCTTGCTGTCTTATTCCTGCCTGATATTCTGCTACCTGCCTGCTAGCCTGAGGTCCGACGGTCTGTCTTACAACTCCTGTCAGTCTGTCTAAGGACCAGCTTGCCCGCTCACCTGGGAGCGCACATCAGCTACCTGCCTGCTTGCCTGAGGTCCGACGGTCTGCCTTCCAACTCCTGTCAGTCTGTCTATGGACCAGCTTGCCCGCTCACCTGGGAGCGCACATCTGCTACCTGCCTGCTAGCCTACCTGGAGGCTCCGCCGTCACATGCTGTGACCACCTGCCTGTCCAGTGACTCCTGCCCGCTCACCTGGGAGCGCTCATCTGCTGCCTGTCTGCTAGCCTACCTGGAGGCTCTGCCGTCACGTGCTGTGACCACCCGCCTGTCCAGAGACTCTCGCCTGCTCACCTGGGAGCTCACGTCTACCATCAGCCGCCACAGGTCGTACCAACCCTTTACCCAGAGACTGCCCCGGTCACTTGCCGTGACCATCTGCCCGTTCATCCAGAGACTGCCCCGGTCACTTGCCGTGACCATCTGCCCGTTCATCCAGAGACTGCCCCGGTCACTTGCCGTGACCATCTGCCCGTTCATCCAGAGACTGCCCCAGTCACTTGCCGTGATCTCCTGCCCGTTCTTCCAGAGACTGTCCCGGTCACCTGCTGTGACTTCCTGCCTGGTCGCCACCCGCTCCCTTACAAGGACCGCCCCCTTGTATAGTAGCTCAGAGGTTCCGCCTCCCAAACCCATTACAGTTTGCTCGGGCCATGGAACCCGGTGGCACCCAAGCTCCCTCGCTCTCGGACCTGTGTCATGAACTGTCCCGTCAGAGGTCCCAACAGGAGTCCATCCTGGGTCACCTGCGGAATGTCAATTCTCGCCTGGACACTCTGACTGCTCCGCCAGCAACCTCCGCCAGTGCCATGACTCGCAATCCGGCAGCTCCGCTGCCCACTAATACCATGGTATCCTACCCCGGACCCTGGCTTTCTGCACCTCCTCGCTTCGGAGGCGACTCCGCCCAGGCTCGGGGCTTCATAAATCAGTGCACCCTGCACTTTGAACTATTGTCCCACCAGTTTAACTCCGACCGGGCCAAAATTGCCTTCATCATGTCCCATCTCACCGGGGAGGCCCTGGCCTGGCTAAATCCTCTATGGGAGAGAGGAGACCCCCTGGTGTCCGACTTGCTTGCCTTTCTCACGGCTTTCCGGAAAGTCTTCGACGAACCCGGACGGAAGACCTCATCCGCATCATCTCTGCTACGCCTCCGTCAGGGAAGTCTCACCATGGGCCAATATGCCATACGGTTCCGTACCCTTGCCTCGGAGCTGGCCTGGGATAACGACGCTCTGGTATCCGTCTTCTGGGAGGGTCTGTCCGGCCGTATTAAAGATGAACTTGCCGGTCGGGACATTCCTACCACTCTCGATGACCTAATAACTCTTGCCACCCGGATTGACCTGCGGTTCCAGGAGCGTGCCAAAGAGGTCACCCGTGAGAGGAGGTTTCCACGTCTAGCTCCTACTTTTCAGCAACCCGTCACTCCCTCCGTTTCTCCCCAGGTACACTCTCCTGAGCCTATGCAGGTCGACCAGACCAAGATGGTCAAAACCTGTCAGGACTTACGCCGTGCCGAAGGGAGCTGATTCTACTGTGGCAGTAAGGAGCACCGGATCCGTACCTGCCCGGAGAGGTCGGGAAACGCCTGTGTCTAGGTTCGCTCAGAGAGGTCGACCTAGACAAGAATAAATCCTCTCCATCTCTGCTACTGTCAGTCTCTATTATCTGCGGGGAGAATCGTTATTTCGAACTAGCCCAACTTGACTCTGGAGCGGCCGGGAATCTTATTTCACAGTCCCTGGTAGAAAAATACCGCATTCCCACCAAACCTCTGACTGTACCATTATCTGTCGCTGCTGTGGATGGGGGCCTCTTACCACGTCCCATCCAACTCATCACCAAATCCATAACTCTGCAGGTGGGAATGCTGCATTCTGAGAGCATCTCTTTTCATGTTCTGCCTGGACTCTCTCACGCCCTCTTACTAGGTCTACCTTGGCTCCAGAGACATGCACCCGTGCTTGACTGGCAGACCGGAGAAGTCCTTCGCTGGGGACAGGACTGTCATAAGACTTGTTTGGTTCCTGTTCATCCCGTCCGTCCTTCTCCTACCCCAACTAATCTACCTGGACTTCCGATTCCCTATTGGTCATTTGCTGATGTCTTTAATAAAAAGGAGGCAGAGACATTACCCCCTCATAGACCATACGACTGTCCTATCGACCTGTTACCCGGTACTACTCCTCCCCGTGGGCGTATTTACCCATTGTCCGCTGCTGAGACCCGGTCGATGTCCGAATATATTGAGGAGAATTTGGCCAGGGGATTCATCCGGAAATCTACCTCCCCGACGGGAGCAGGCTTCTTCTTCGTAAAAAAGAAGGACAGCTCTCTCCGTCCCTGTATAGACTATAGAGGCCTTAACCAGATCACGGTGAAGAATAAGTACCCCCTTCCGCTCATTCCAGAATTATTTGATCGCCTGAGGGGGGCTAGAGTCTTCACCAAACTGGACCTCCGTGGGGCGTACAACCTGGTCCGTATCCGTCAAGGGGATGAATGGAATACTGCATTCAACACCCGGGACGGCCACTATGAATATCTGGTAATGCCCTTTGGTCTCTGTAATGCTCCTGCCGTCTTTCAAGAGTTGGTCAATGACATCTTCCGGGACCTTCTCTATTCCTGCGTTGTGGTGTACCTGGACGACATCTTGGTCTTCTCTCCGGATCTCCAGACTCACCGGAGGGACGTTCGTCAGGTCCTGCTCAGGCTCAGGCAGAACCACCTCTTCGCTAAATATGAGAAGTGCCTCTTTGAGCAGACCTCGCTTCCGTTTTTGGGCTACATTATTTCTCAGACCGGCCTACGAATGGATCCAGAGAAACTGTCTGCCATCGAGAAATGGCCCCGACCGGAGGGGTTGAAGGCCATTCAGCGGTTCCTGGGCTTCGCCAACTACTACTGCCTCTTCATACCACACTTCTCTTCCCGGACTGCCCCAATTTCCGCGCTCACCCGTAAGGGTACTAATCCCAAGGAGTGGCCGTCCGAAGCAGAGGAGGCCTTTCTTTCCTTAAAACAGGCCTTCTCTTCCGCCCCGGTGCTGCATCGTCCGGACGGCAACAAGCAGTTCTTTCTGGAGGTTGACGCCTCCTCCTCTGGAGCCGGAGCTGTACTTACTCAAAAATCTTCTTCCGGGAGGATGGTAACTTGCGGCTTCTTCTCCAAACTCTTCTCCTCTTCTGAGCGCAATTATTCCATAGGAGACCGAGAGTTATTGGCCATCAAGCTGGCATTGGAGGAGTGGCGTTACCTACTCGAGGGGGCTCTTCATCCGGTAATAATTTACACTGACCACAAGAACTTGGCTTATCTCCAGCATGCCCAGAGACTTAATCCGCGCCAAGCCCGGTGGTCCTTGTTTTTTGCTCGCTTTGATTTTGTTCTACATTTTCGCCCGGCTGACAAGAACATCAAAGCGGACGCCTTGTCCCGATCCTTTCTGGTATCTGACCTCGAGGAAGAACCTAAACATATCATCGATCCCGCCAGAGTAATGCAGGTGGCTCCCGTGAGTCTAAATCGTCTCCCTCCCGGTAAGACGTTCGTATCGGTACCTGATCGGGAGAAGATCCTACACTGGGGTCATTCGTCTAAACTAGCTGGCCACGCCGGTCAGAAAAAGACCCTCCAGCTTATTACCCGGCACTACTGGTGGCCTAACCTGCACAAGGATGTAATAGACTTTGTTTCTGCCTGTGTGTCCTGCGCCCGCAACAAAGTTCCGAGACACCTGCCAGCCGGTCGCCTCCTTCCTCTGCCAGTACCTGCTGCCCCCTGGCAGCATATAGCGATGGACTTCATAACTGATCTTCCCGTCTCTGCCGGTTGTACGGTCATTTGGGTGGTCGCTGACCGCTTTTCCAAGATGGCTCACTTCATTCCCCTGCCAGGCCTCCCGTCTGCACCCGAGCTGGCTAAAGACTTTATCCGCCACATCTTCCGTCTTCATGGCCTGCCCCGTCACATCGTGTCGGATCGTGGAGTACAGTTCACTTCTCGTTTCTGGAGAGCCACTTGTAAATTGCTAGACGTCACCCTGGACTTCTCCTCCGCTTACCACCCACAGTCTAATGGTCAAGTGGAGCGGATCAATCAGATCCTGACCAGTTACCTCCGGCACTTCGTTAATGCCCACCATTCTGACTGGGTGGATCTCCTGCCATGGGCCGAATTCTCGTACAACAATCACGAGAGCGAATCTTCCTCCAAATCCCTGTTTTTTGTAGTCTTCGGTCAGCATCCTCGGATCCCGTTTCCCGTCTCCACCTCGGTGGACAATCCGGCTGCGGAATCTCTTGTTAACAAATTTTCCTCCATATGGGAGAGTACCCGGTCCGCACTCCTTCTGTCATCCGAGCGTATGAAAAGACATGCTGACAAAAAACGTCTGGATCCTCCTCAATTCCGTCCAGGGGATAAGGTCTGGCTCTCGTCCAAGTATGTCCGGCTCAAGATTCCTTCCTATAAGTTAGGGCCTCGGTTCATCGGTCCTCTGGAGGTCATCAGTCAGATCAACCCGGTGGCCTATAAATTGAAACTCCCGGCCAACTTGCGGATCCCTAACTCCTTCCATGTATCTCTCCTCAAACCTGTGGTACTTAACTCTTTTTACAAGTCTACAGGCACGCCTCCTGCTCCGGTTTCCGCTGAAAACGAATTTGAGGTAGAGAACATTCTGGCCACCAAAAGGGTAAGAGGGAAGACCTTTTTTCTAGTAGATTGGAAGGGGTTTGGTCCTGAATAGAGAACGTGGGAGCCCCGGGAGAACATCCATGCCCCTCTCATCCTTGCTAAATTTCTGTCTGGCCTAAAAAAGGGGGGGCCTAAAGGGGGGGGTACTGTAGCGTCGGCGTCCCTGCCCTCTGCTAGGCAGGGACGCTGTTCCCCTCACCTCTCTGCTCCGAGCCCGGCGTCCTCCTCCCGCTCTGCTGGCAGCGCGCACTCCTTCCCGGCCACTGTGCTTAGGGCGCGCGCGCTCCCTCCCTCTTAAAGGGGCCGCGCGCGCCGTCCTAAGGAGTCCCCGGCCAATGGCCGGAGGACTTCACCATATATAAGGCACCTCCTCCAAAATGGAGGTGCCCGAGCAATGTTGTTGCACTGTTCACTACTCTGCTTCAGCCCTCAGGTCCCGTTGCCAGTTACCTGCCAGATACCTGCCAGATTCCTGCCAGCTTGCTGTCTTATTCCTGCCTGATATTCTGCTACCTGCCTGCTAGCCTGAGGTCCGACGGTCTGTCTTACAACTCCTGTCAGTCTGTCTAAGGACCAGCTTGCCCGCTCACCTGGGAGCGCACATCAGCTACCTGCCTGCTTGCCTGAGGTCCGACGGTCTGCCTTCCAACTCCTGTCAGTCTGTCTATGGACCAGCTTGCCCGCTCACCTGGGAGCGCACATCTGCTACCTGCCTGCTAGCCTACCTGGAGGCTCCGCCGTCACGTGCTGTGACCACCTGCCTGTCCAGTGACTCCTGCCCGCTCACCTGGGAGCGCTCATCTGCTGCCTGTCTGCTAGCCTACCTGGAGGCTCTGCCGTCACGTGCTGTGACCACCCGCCTGTCCAGAGACTTCTGCCCGCTCACCTGGGAGCGCTCATCTGCCGCCTGTCTGTTGGTCTTCCTGGAGGCTCCACCGTCACATGCTGTGACCACCCGTTTATCCAGAGACTCTCGCCTGCTCACCTGGGAGCTCACGTCTACCATCAGCCGCCACAGGTCGTACCAACCCTTTACCCAGAGACTGCCCCGGTCACTTGCCGTGACCATCTGCCCGTTCATCCAGAGACTGCCCCGGTCACTTGCCGTGACCATCTGCCCGTTCATCCAGAGACTGCCCCGGTCACTTGCCGTGACCATCTGCCCGTTCATCCAGAGACTGCCCCAGTCACTTGCCGTGATCTCCTGCCCGTTCTTCCAGAGACTGTCCCAGTCACCTGCTGTGACTTCCTGCCTGGTCGCCACCCGCTCCCTTACAAGCACCGCCCCCTTGTATAGTAGCTCAGAGGTTCCGCCTCCCAGACCCGTTACACTCGCCAACCGCTACACCGATGCCTCTTCCCTGTGCCAGTCATTGCATTGGTTGCCCATCCAATATAGAGTTCAATTTAAACTTATCATGCTTACCCACAAAGCGCTCCATGCTTCAGTACCCCCCTACATCTCCTCCCTTGTCTCAGTCTACCACCCTACACGTGCCCTCCGTTCTGCCAATGACTTAAAGCTAAAATCCTCCATAATCCGAACTTTCCACTGCCGTCTCCAAGATTTCTCGTGTGCGGTGCCAATTCTTTGGAATGCACTACCCAGGACAGTTCGATTAATTCCCAATAGCCACAGTTTCAAGCTGACCCTAAAAACCCATTTCTTTAGACTGGCGTATCGCCTCCACACGCTATCTGTCCGTATCAATTTTCCCCCATATTAAAATCTTCTTCAATTTCAGATTCATACCAGCTGTAACGGGTCTGGGAGGTGGAACCTCAGAGCAACTATACAAAGGGGCAGTCCTTGTAAAGAAGCGGGTGGCTCCCAGGGAAGGCGGGCAGGTAGTCACGGCAAGTGACAGGGACAGTCTCTGGGTAGAAGGCCAGGAGGTCACGGCAAGTGACAGGGACAGTCTCTAGACAGGTGGATGGTCACGGCAAGTGACAGCAGTGTAAGAGTCTCTAGATTGGCTAGCAGGCAGGTAGCAGGTGAGCGCTCCCAGGTGAGCGTGCAAGAGTCTCTGGACAGGCGGGTGGTCATGGCAAGTGACGGCAGAGCCTCCAGGTAGGCTAGCAGGCAGGTAGCAGGTGAACGCTCCCAGGTGAGTGGGCAAGAGTCTCTGGACAGGCAGGTGGTCACGGCAAGTGACGGCAGAGCCTCCAGGTAGGCTAGCAGGCAGATAGCAGGTGAGCGCTCCCAGGTGAGCGGGCAAGAGTCTCTGGACAGGCAGGTGGTCACGGCAAGTGACGGCAGAGCCTCCAGGTAGGCTAGCAGGCAGATAGCAGGTGAGCGCTCCCAGGTGAGTGGGCAAGAGTCTCTGGACAGGCAGGTGGTCACGGCAAGTGACGGCAGAGCCTCCAGGTAGGCTAGCAGGCAGATAGCAGGTGAGCGCTCCCAGGTGAGCGGGCAAGAGTCTCTGGACAGGCAGGTGGTCACGGCAAGTGACGGCAGAGCCTCCAGGTAGGCTAGCAGGCAGGTAGCAGGTGAGCGCTCCCAGGCGAGCGGGCGGGCAGATCCATAGACAGACTGACAGGAGATGGAAGGCAGACTGTCGGACCGCAGGAATGCAAGCAGATAGACAGGAATCTGGCAGGTATCAAGCAGAGGTCTGGCAGGTAACTGGCAGGTATCTGGTAACGGGACCTGAGGGCTGAAGCAGAGTTGAACGGCTTTGCAACAACATTGCTCGGGCACCTCCATTTTGGAGGAGGTGCCTTATATATGGTGAGGTCCTCCGGCCATTGGCCGGGGACTCCTTAGGACGGCGCGCGCGGCCCCTTTAAGAGAGGGGGAGCGCGCGCGCCCTAAGCATAGAGGCCGGGAAGCAGCACGCGCTGCCAGCAGAGCGGGAGGAAGCCGCCGGGCACGGAGCGGAGAGGTGAGGGGAATGGCGTCCCTGCCTAGCAAGAGGCAGGGACGCCGATGCTACACCAGCCATGCACTTAATAGCCTCGGTCAGGACTATACACATACTGGCTGGCGACCAGTCCATGTATTATTATTTATCCTATTTAGTATATCAAGGCTACATTATACAATATATGTGCATTTTACCTTTTGTGTCTCCCCCATTTCCTCACAGACTGTAAGCTTGCGAGCAGGGCCCTCACTCCTTTTGACATGAGATATGCTTATTCTGTTTTGTCTGTATAAGTTCCCCCTAAAATTGTAAAGTGCTGCGGAATATGTTGGCGCTATAAAAATAAAAATTATTATTATGATCACTGCAGCCCTCCACCAGTCGGGCCTTTATGGCAGAGTGGCCCGACGGAAGCCTCTCCTCAGTGCAAGACATATGAAAGCCCGCATAGAGTTTGCTCAAAAACAGATGAAGGACTCCCAGACTACGAGAAGTAAGATTCTCTGGTCTGATGAGACGAAGATAGAACTTTTTGGTGATAATTCGAAGCGGTATGTGTGGAGAAACTAGGCCCTGCTCATCACCTGCCCAATACAATCCCAACAGTGAAACATGGTGGTGGCAGCATCATGCTATGGGGGTGTTTTTCAGCTGCAGGGACAGGACGACTGATTTCAATTGAAGGAAACATGAATGCGGCCAAGTACAGAGATATCCTGGATGAAAACCTCTTCCAGAGTGCTCTGGACCTCAGACTTGGCCAAAGGTTCACCTTCCAACAAGACAATGACCCTAAGCACACAGCTAAAATAACAAACGAGTGGCTTCAGAACAACTCTGTGACCATCCTTGACTGGCCCAGCCAGAGCCCTGACCTAAACCCAATTGAGCATCTCTGGAGAGACCTGAAAATGGCTGTCCATCAACGTTCACCATAGACCTGATGGAACTGGAGAGGATCTGCAAGGAAGAATGGCAGAGGATCCCCAAATACAGGTATGAAAAACTTGTTGCATCATTCCCAAGAAGACTCATGGCAGTACTAGCTCAAAAGGGTGCTTCTACTCAATACTGAGCAAAGGGTCTGAATACTTATGTCCATGTGATATTTCAGGTTTTCTTCTTTAATAAATTTGCAAAAATTTCTACATTTCTGTTTTTTTTTCAGGCAAGATGGGGTGCAGAGTGTACTTTAATGAGAAAAAAATGAACTTTTTAGAATTTAAGAAATGGCTGCAATGAAACAAAGAGTGAAAAATGTAAAGGGGTCTGAATACTTTCTGTACCCACTGTGTATGTATATATATATATATATATATATATCTTATTAGAGAAATCGGCTTCCTTCTCCTCCTGTAATGACCTTTCATTTTCAGTTCACGTGTAAAATGTGTGTTCAGTGAATACAGATTTTTCCATTATTGAGATAGATGACAGTTGGTGCTCATAAAGTTCTATGGAGAAATGTAACTGTAGTTTCATGTGAACTTTCAACAGAATATCTCTATCAGCCTCAAGCTCCTCCCTCTCCATAGAATTTTATAAGCACCAACTGTCATCTCCTACCTCATATGTAATTATTCTTCAGGTGGTATGCGCTCCCGAAACACAGTAGGTAGGATGCGGTGATATATTGAATAACCAAATTTTATTAACATAGCATACAATGCGTTTCAGCTCTTATGAGCCTTCTTCAGGTATTAATACCTGAAGAAGGCTCATAAGAGCTGAAACGCGTTGTATGCTATGTTAATAAAATTTGGTTATTCAATATATCACCTGAAGTAGGCTCATAAGAGCTGAAACGCGTTGTATGCTATGTTAATAAAATTTGGTTATTCAATATATCACCGCATCCTACCTACTGTGTTTCGGGAGCGCATACCACCTGGAGAATAATTACATATGTGGTTTCCTATTGAAACACCTTGAGTGCTTTCACAAGTGCCCAGGATTGTGCTGCAAACCATGAACAGGAGGAACCAACAACTAACCCACCCAGTGGGACTATTGACAAGTTTATTATG
The DNA here is from genome assembly GCF_046119375.1 of Phyllobates terribilis. Lineage (NCBI taxonomy): Eukaryota > Metazoa > Chordata > Amphibia > Anura > Dendrobatidae > Phyllobates > Phyllobates terribilis. Next base: position 59,977,813 of record NW_027362767.1, read on the forward strand.
ACATCAAAAAGGTGAGTGCAACCAGCACTTATTTAATATATATTTGAATCTTGATACTGCACTTAGATTCTGCGCTCTCTCCCCTCTCTCCACTTTTCTTATTTTATATTTTATCTCCTACCTCAGTAATGGAAAAATCTGTCTTCACTGAATTCACATTTTACCCAAGAGTTGAGAGTGAAAGATCAGTCCAGGAGGAGAAAGAAGAAGATTTCTCTGATTAACTTCTTTACCACACTAGACTACCAGGGAAGTCAGCAAATTTACATGGTAAATATAATGGCAACGTTTTCTTTCGTTGGTCAGTCCTTCATATCAAAAGTTGCATGTTTGAGTCGACTTTCACCCCCTAGACCACCAGGGAAGCAAGCATTAACCCCTCTACTAGCCTAGACCACCAGGGAAGTCAACAGTCTTATAGGGTAATTATAATAGCATTTTTTTCTTGTATGTCCCAGTCCTTCATCTCAAATATTGCATGTTTTAGTGGACACTCACCCCCTAGACCACCAGGAAAGTATGCATTAACCTCTCTACAACATTTTGTTCACTAGGGAACTTTGCATTAACTTCTCAACTACTTCAATGAACCATGGATGAAAACATTTAGTACTCTATAACTCTAGACCAACAGGGATGCTTGTATTAACTTCTCTACTCCCATAAACCTTCAGGGAAGTCTACAGTCTTATATAGTAATTGTAATAGCATTTTTTTCTTTTAATGCCCAGTCCTTCATCTCAAATGTTTCATATTTTAGTGGACCCTTACCCACTAGACCACCAGGGAAACAATCATTAAACTCTCTAGTACATTTTGTTCAACAGTGAAGCTTGCATTAACTCCTCTAGTATCCTAAACCATCAGGGAAGTCTACAGCCTTGTATGACAATTATAATAAAAAAGGTTTCTTTACTTTCCCATTCCTTAATCTTTAATGTTGCATATTTTAGTGGTTCCTCACCCCCTAGACCACCAGGGAAACAATCATTAACCTCTTGACTGCATTTTGTTCACCAGGGAAGCTTGAATTAACTTCTTAACTACTTCAAGGAAACATGGATGAAACATTTAGTACTTTACAACTCTAGACCAACAGGGATGCTTGTATTATCTCTCCTACTCCCCTAGACCCCAGGGAAGTCTACAGTCTTATATAGTAATTATTATAGGCCATTTTTCTTTCATTGCCCAGTCCTTCATCTTAAATGTTGCCTATTTTAGTCGACTCTCATCCCCTAGACCACCAGGGAAACAATCATTAACCTCTTCACTGCATTTTGTTAAACAGGGAAGCTTGCATTAACTTCTCAACTACTTCAATGAATCATGGATGAAGACATTTAGTACTCTACAACCCTAGACCAACAGGGATGCTATATTATCGCCTCATTGCCAAGTCCTTCATCTTAAATATTGCCTGTTTTAGTGGACCCTCAACCCCTAGACCACCAGGGAAGTAATAATTAACCTCTGTACTACATTTTGTTTAGCAGGAAAGCTTGTATTAACTCTTCTACTATCCTAAACCACCAAGGAAGTCTACAGTCTTCTATGACAATTATAATAACATTTCCCAATCCTTAATCTCAAATGTTGCATGTTTTATAGGACCCTCACCCCGTAGACCACCAGGGAAGCAATCATTAACCTCTCTACTACATTTTGTTCATCGGGGAAGCTAGCATTAACTTCCCAACTACTCGAAGGAATCATGGATGAAAACATTAACTAGTCTCCAACAACTACACTAACAACTACTCCACTATACCACCAGGGAAGTCTATAGTCTTATATGGTAATTATAATAGCAAATTATCCTTTCATTGCCCAGTTGTTCATTGGCAGAATGTTTTAATGTTTTTGCTTAAATTGTTATGACAATGTTAGTAAGACATGTCTGATTCCTAATGATGTTTTTCCAGATCATTATCACAGGTATGTAATGTTAAATTGTGCAATCCTTCATCGGCAATGTTGCACGTTGTAGGGGTCCTAACAGCTTGACGGACAGAAGAGACCATAAATTAAATGTTAAGTGTTCTCTTAACCTACAGGAAGGGGTTCTCACAACGGAGATGGTGCTTTTATGGCCTTCAGGTTTTCTAGATGACTTGTAATAGACTTTTTATGCAACAAGGCAACTGTCGCACAACTTAATTGGAATGCCATGTCGAATTTTTAAATTAAGAATCTCGTACTCAAGCATCGCTGCTTTTTTTCATTAGAGGAGTGGAAAACTTAATTGAATCCCGCAACAAAAATACTCCACATCTTTAATTAAACAGGAGAATTTCACAAACTATTTTTTCCGAGAGGCTGATTTAATTATTTAAAATATATATATTTTTTTTTTTCTGAGTCTTTATAGGGAAATTTGAAAAGAATATTTCAGCAAGTGTCTGTTTATATTCCAATAACAGTGTAATGATTCTGGATTTACAGCTGGCGCAGTCTAGGATGGAGGAATGTAAAGCAATAAAAATTAAATTGCTTTCAGTTAGATTCAGTTTTTGCTAAAAATTAAACCTACGGGTCTTCCTAGAGCAGAATTCCAAAATGACTATTTTTGCTTTTTCTATTGCAAAATTCCTCATTGCCATGAGCATGGCACTCTTTACCCTGTACCCTATGTGCCCCTGGAGGCCCTCTGTTCTTCATGCTTCATAACCTCGGCCGCAGAGGCATCACTCATATTTGCCAACTCTCTCTGAAATTTATGGGAGGTTCCCAGAATAAGTGAAGACCTCCCAGAACTCTCATTGAGTCAGCAAGTCTCCTGCCGAAAACATTAAAAAATCTCTCATAGTGCTGGCGGTGATCTCATTGAGGTCACCGCAGTTCATCGGCCCGCTCACACTGAGCTGCCTGTGGGAATTACAGCCTGCGAACTGCAGTAACCTCAATGAAGTCACCGCAGGTCACTGAAGCTGCGCTCTCAGCAGATCAGTGTGTGTCACCCAGGCCTGGATGCCACAAGTGTAATTAAAGCTGTGTCTGAGAGCAAGGGGGAGGTTCTCTGGTTAGGGGAACATTAGCATGCAATGCCTCCTGTCTCAGGTCAGTAGGGGGAGCAGGCTGCCCCTATAAAAGCTGGTACTGGGGACAGGGTTAGAGAGAACTGGATGACCGATCTGAGGATTCAGGTCCCAGAGCAGAGAGGGACAGTTGCATTGTAACCTAAGAGGAAGTGTGGCAGGAGAAGAGCCACAAGCCAGAGACAAGAGGCGCAGTGAGCCTGTCTTGGCAGAGAAAAGACTTACTTAACCAGAATTTGGTGTCTGAGGCTGGAAGGATTCCACATCCCCCAGCAGAGAACCAGTCCGCAAGGGACTGTACATTCCTTGGCCTAAGAAGCCTGGAGGCCCTGCCACAACCGAAGGGACCAGTAAAGCCGTACAAGGCTGGGAGCAGAAAGGAACCCATGTCGCAGGCCATACAGGCGAGAAAGCACGGAAAGCTCGGAAACGTGGGCTGTTACCCTATCAGGAGGAGATAGCCAGAAGGAGCGCAGAAAGCACGGTAGGCCTACACCCTCACCCTGACCAGGGCCAATTTCCCCGTTGCTCTCAGACATCCAGGTCCCTTCCTAGCCGGGACTGTTTATGGGTCAGTTTACCTGTTTCAGTAAAGACCCTCGACTACAACCTATTGTCTGTGTGCTCCTTGCTCCTCCAGCACTATCATCACTGGGACTCTCACTATCATCACTCCCACCATCCACTATACTGCCCTGGGGCCGCACTCTTCCCGTGGGGAGTCACATTACCATAGCTGCACACCTCATCAGCCCCAGCGGTCTGCATGCAGCGGCGGTTCCTAATAACCGCAAATCCACGGGTGGCGTAGTCGGACATTATCAGCAGAACATAGCAGACTACCATTGGCCTGACCACCCTGAGCCACGGAACCGGGTCGCCACTACTACCCCCATCGTTCCCCCTATGGCCCGGATCCGAGTGCCCCACGGCCCAGGGGGCGAGTCAGCTTTGGCGTAGTCGGCAGGATTTCGTGCCCGCAACCACCGGGTACTGCGTGCCTGAAAAAGACTGTTGTAAACTTACCTGTGGAGAAGTTTCCCGCCGTCCGGAGTCGTTTCCCGCCGTCCGAAGCCGATTCCCGCCATCAGACGCCATCTTGGACCGTTTCCCGCCGTCTTCCCGCCATCGGACGCCATCTTCAGGACGCCGCGCGGGAAGAAGAGGGGCGTGGACGTCAAAACCGCGCGAGATCCGAAGCTCCGCCCCACGCACCGATGCTGCGCAAGGTCCTGGAAGGGAGAGAGAGCGACGCTGACGTCATCGGAGTGCGACGCCAGGTCCTCGTCCAGAGCAGCAGCGGAGCCGCGGCCTACAGAAGAGGATCGTCGGAAGGTAGGCCACACTTCACTAGGGGGGGAGGAAGATGTCGGACACAGAGGCGCCCACTACCACAAACGCAGCTGCAGCAGCGGTGATGCCCTTTTCCCTGCCTTACATCCCTGGAGCGGCCTGGCTGCCCAAATACTCAGGGGAGCCCCATGCCCTAACTGACTTCAAGGAAAGGCTATACAGTTTGTTCCAAGTTTACCCCCTGACAGAGGAACAGAAGGTCAGCATATTGACAGGGCAGTTAACTGGCGCAGCCCAAAGGGAGGTAAAATCATGGCCCATTGAGGAGAAAGGGACTGTGAAGGGTATTCTGGCCCGGCTGCGGGGTACCTTTGATACACGTACCTCCGCTGAAATTAAAATGAGGTTCTATGGATGTAAGGAGCGGGCACAGGACAGCATCAGAGACTATGCCCTAAATCTGCAAGAAGCCTTGAGGGCTATTCAACAAACTGACCCTGGCAGTGTGCAGGAAACCGATAAGCTGCTAACAGAACAATTCATAGAGGGTCTGCTGTCCAGCGCCCACAGGGCCCAGCTGCGCCTCATGTTCTTCCAGAACCCCGACCTGACCTTTGCCCAATTTAAGGACAGGGCCATAAGGGTGCTCCGTGAATCTGCAACCAGTGGCGCTATAAACCCCCGGCGCCCTGCTATCACCTACCACCAGGAGGCGGCGCCCTCCTCTATGGACTCCGTGGAGGCTGATGCACAGGCCCTGAACCAAGCCCCGTCGAAAGGCCTGCACCACCAAGTCCAGGAGCTGACCAGGAGCGTCGCGGCGTTGACCAGGACCGTCCAGGCGTTGCAAGTGGACCCGTCAAGACCCATCAAGCTGGCTTCAAGTCCGGAGGATGTCCCGTGGCATCGACAGAGGAGGATCCTGTCGTTCCGAGGGAGGCCCACAGACCGCTACGCAGAGGATGGACAGCCCATTTGCCGTCGATGCAACCAGCCCGGACACATTTCCAGGTACTGTAATTTAAACGGGTCCAACCTGGGGCAGAGGGCCGACCCCCAGGCATAAGATCACCAGGCCCTTATAATTGGCGTGATAAGTACGTTGGGGGGCGCCCGGTTTTACCCGTGGTGCTGGACGGTATCCCCATGAGCGCCTTGCTGGATACTGGGTCGCAAGTAACCACAATCCCTTATGTACTTTTTAAGCAGTATTGGACTGATGCTGATATCACACGGTATCCAGACAGTAACTTGAGCATCATCGCCAGTAATGGCTTACCCGTGCCGCAGATGGGGTTCAAGGAGATGACCATTAAAATTGGTAAAGTTGAACTGCCGGCACAGGGAGTGATTATTGTGGACATTGACCGTCATGAAAGTCACCCTAAAATAACTGTGGGTACTAACATAATTGAAAATTGTCTTTCAGAAGTAATTGTAATTCTACAACAGGTGGCGGTGAATGCTAGTTCCAGCCAACAGAGAGTCCTCAACAAGGAGATAAAAGCCCTGATGAGACGGCAGCAGGTAGAACTGTCTGGTGGTCTTACGCTACCGATCTCACCACCAGACAGTTCTACCTAGGGGGATGCCTCCCAAAAGTGAAATGATGATCTGGTGTCGGACTGCAATCGGGTTGAGAGGTAGAGACTACCAAGCCATGGTAGAACCCGTGTACTCAGACAGCAGGCCCACCATTTTGACAGCCCGGGGGGTGGTTGATGTCCGTCATGGGAGGGTGCCCGTCCGCATCCTCAACATTGGGGAGAGGGAAGTACACTTACCCAGGTACGCTACACTCGCCAAACTGTTTGTCGTCGAACACCAAGCTATCAGGGCCGTGGAACCCTTGCCTCCATCTCCACAGGCGGAGGGTAATGGCTCCCAGAAACAAAAGGAGGACTGGTGTCAGAAACTCCACGTGGGTGCTGACTCCACTCCCCTGCACCAAAAACAAGGAGTCTACCGGGTGGTACGGGAGTACGAGAGAGTCTTTAGTAAGCACCCGCTAGACTTCGGCAGAGTAAAAGGGATAGAACACCACATCCCCACAGGGAGCCACCCACCAATAAAAGAGAGGCACAGACCTGTACCCCCTGCACATTATCAGAACGCCAAGGGTATGCTAAGGGAGATGAAAGAAGCTGGGGTCATTAGAGATAGCTGTAGCCCCTGGGCAGCCCCCTTGGTTCTGGTGAAAAAGAAAGATGGCACCATGAGAATGTGCGTGGACTATAGACAAATCAACCGTATCACCCACAAAGACGCATATCCGCTGCCTAGAATAGAAGAGTCTTTAGCCGCACTAAAATCAGCTAACTTCTTTTCTACTTTGGACCTTACTAGCGGGTACTGGCAGGTTCCTGTGGCAGAGGCTGACAAGGAGAAGACCGCCTTCACCACCCCGATGGGACTGAGCGAATTCAACTGCATGCCTTTCGGGCTCTGCAACGCACCAGGGACCTTCCAGCGGCTGATGGAATGCTGTCTAGGGCACCGAAACTTCGAGACGGTCCTCCTTTACCTGGACGACGTGATCGTCTATTCGAAGACCTACGAGGACCATCTCAAGCACCTGGCTGAGGTGTTCGAAGCCCTGGCAGGCTATGGCCTGAAGGTGAAACCATCGAAGTGCCACCTGCTGAAACCAAAGGTCCAGTACCTAGGGCACGTGGTAAGCGCAGAAGGAGTAGCCCCCGACCCTGACAAGGTCACGGCAATCAAGAGCTGGCCAAGCCCCTCGAACATCAAAGAGGTGAGACAGTTTCTCGGGTTGGTAGGCTACTACCGAAGGTTCATCCCCGGGTTCACTAAGATGGCAGCTCCTATGCAGGACCTCCTGATCGGACAGTCCAAGTCCAGAAGTCAAAAGCCACCCTTCAAGTGGGATAAACCGGAAGAGGAGTCCTTCCGCCAGCTAAAGTTGGCCCTCACTGGGGATGAGATCCTGGCCTACCCTGATTACGGCCAGCCTTTCATTCTCCACACAGATGCCAGTAATGTGGGACTGGGAGCCGTACTGTCCCAAAACCAACAGGGCAGAGAACGGGTGATCGCATACGCCAGCCGGAAGCTGAGGCCCACCGAGAGGAACCCGGAGAATTACAGCTCCTTCAAGCTAGAATTCTTGGCGGTGGTGTGGGCCGTGACGGAACGCTTCAAGCATTACCTGGCCTCCGCAAAGTTCACCGTGTACACGGACAACAACCCGTTGACACACCTGGACAATGCAAGACTGGGTGCCCTGGAACAGCGGTGGATGGCCCGTCTCTCCAACTATGACTTCGTGATCAAGTACCGGGCAGGCAAAACCAACGCCAACGCAGACGCCCTATCAAGAATGCCTCACTTACCTGAAGGTGACGAAGACCCAGAAGAGCTGGAGGAGGTAGAACTCCCCGCGTTTCACCGGTATGGAGCCGCTCAACACTCTCACCGCGTGAAGGAGGAGGATCTAACAACTGTGATGATGAATCCCCTACCTCACCACAGCTGGGCCGAGACCCAAGATAGTGACCCTGCAGTCCGCCTGGTGAAAGATCTGCTGACCCGGGAAGATGCCCGCCTAGATCCAGATGCCCCAGAGGAAGCCAAGCATCTATGGAAGGAGAAGAGCAAGCTGTTCCTCTACGAAGGCAAGTTGTGCAGAAGGATTGTCAACCACCGGACGCACGAGCTGACCTGGCAAGTCGTGGTCCCAAGGCGAGATGCAGCTATGGTTCTGGGGGCTTACCATGACCGAGCGGGACACTTCGGTTGGAAGAAACTGGAGTTCCTGCTAAGAGGAAAATTCCTTTGGGTCGGCATGAGAGGAGCTGTAGAAAAATGGTGCAGAGACTGTGGCCCTTGTCACCTGAGGAGGAAGGAACGCACCAGCCAGAAGACAACCTTGAGGCCCATCGTCACCACGCAGCCTCTTGAGCTGGTAGCTCTGGACCACGTCAAATTGGCTCCAAGCCGGTCTGGATACATCTATGCCCTGACAATCGTGGACCACTATTCCCGTTTTCTAGTGGTGGTCCCGGTAAAGGACTAGACAGCCCAAACAGCGGCCAGAGCCTTCCAGCAATATTTCTGCCGTCCACACGGGTATCCGGAACAGGTCCTGACAGACCAGGGTCCAGCGTTCGAGGCTGAAATCTTCCAGGAGTTCTGCAACCTCTATGGCTGTAAGAAATTACGGACAACGCCTTACCACCCCCAAACCAACGGGATGTGTGAGAAGATGAACAATATAGTCATTGATCTCCTGAAGACGTTGCCCCTGGAGGAACGCAGCCTGTGGCCAGAAAAATTGCCGGACCTGGTAGACATGTACAACAACATCCCAGTGAACGCTACAAACTGCACCCCGGCTTACCTGATGCGAGCGAGACCAGGAAAGCTGCCCGTAGACCTGGAGATGGGAGTCCTAATACCTGAGGACACCTCCCCGGATGCGGACTGGGATACGGAAAGGCAACTGCAGTACAAGAAGGTACAGGAGAGTGTGGAGAAGAGCCTGGCCCAGGTGAGAGAGAAGCAAGAAAGACTCTTCAATCAACACGCCCCTGCTAGTCCCCTAGAACCTGGTGAGCAAGTCCTAAAGCGGAAGTTGGACGACCAGTGGGAAAGGGAACCCTACACCGTACTGCAGTCTGACCATGACAACCCAAAGGTGTGCGTAATCACCAAGGACGGAGGAGAAACCACTAGTGTCGTCTCCAGAGACCACCTCAAAAGGTGCCCCGAGCAACTCCGTAGTGCAGAAGAGGATCAGAGTGACCTTGAACCCGCAGAGGACAAGGAAGAAATGATCAGCACCGTTCTCGGAGAGTTCCCTCAGTCCTGGACTCGCATAAATGATGCCATAGTGGTACCTGTCCTGCATTTCCTGCAACCGGCACAGCAACAACCAACACCAGAGCCGGAAGGTGAAGAGGAGCAAGCGGTTCCAGAGGCAGAAGAGCCTGTACCAGCAGCCCAGGAGAGTCAACCCTCTGCTGACAGTGAGCCTGCCATGCCTGCGGTAAGCCAAAGGACCCGCAGACAGCTGCCTGCCCTACCTGTACACCCAGCTGGTAGCTGTACCCCTAACGCTAGTGGGGAAAGCCAGGTTGGTCCACCACCAGACAGTGGGTTAAGGAGGTCAACCAGGAGCACAAAGGGGCAGATACCCGCTCGCTGGAGAATATAGTGTGCAATAAGATTGTAAATAACCCTGTTGCCAAATGTTAAATTGTTTGCCAAGTTACCTGCATGTTTATTGATAGTGTGTTTCAGTCTCTTGCAGCAACCGTAAGGACTCACAGGTTATGGACTTTTATAACCGGGACCTTGTATGGACTGCTTTCGGAGCCTAACCAAGGAATGAACTAAGACTGTGAAGGACTTGGGGTAGGACAGACCCCCTCCTGGTTAAGGCTCCCCGTTGTTTTGGTGATATGGACACCCGGTCACAGACCACACTGTGACCTAAAGAACTCAATTTGTGCGCCGTCTGTCTATTAATGTGTTATTGTTGTGCATATTGTCTTTGTTTATTGTTTAGTCCCAGAGTACTAAATTTCACTAGGGGGGAATGTGTCACCCAGGCCTGGATGCCACAAGTGTAATTAAAGCTGTGTCTGAGAGCAAGGGTGAGGTTCTCTGGTTAGGGGAACATTAGCATGCAATGCCTCCTGTCTCAGGCCAGTAGGGGGAGCAGGCTGCCCCTATAAAAGCTGGTACTGGGGACAGGGTTAGAGAGAACTGGATGACCGATCTGAGGATTCAGGTCCCAGAGCAGAGAGGGACAGTTGCATTGTAACTAGTGTTGAGCGATACCTTCCGATATCAGGAAATATCGTATCGGATTGGATCGGGCCGATACCCAAAAAGTATCGGATATCGCCGATTCCGATACCGGAAACCAATGCAAGTCAATGGGACACAAATATCGGAATGAAAATAAACCCTTTCTTTCCTTGTAGGTTAATTCTACATGAAGGAAAACAACTAAGAATAATGTAGAATGACATGAAAAGCCGGCAATTCATCAGCGGCATTCACCGGTACCCGACAATTTACAACAGAAAGAATAGAGCTTCACACATAGATTAGATAGATAGAAACATGTCAGTCACATATATATGAAGTACAGTGACAGTGTTGCTTACTGTACTTGTCATTTAGTGTAAAGGATTTATTAAAAAAAATATTAGTGTTTTCGTGCACCGTCTCTTTAAAAAAGCCGGCCGGCAATTCAGCATCTGTACCCGACAATTTATAACAGACAGAATAGAGCTTCACACATAGATTAGATAGATAGAAACATGTCAGTCACATATATAAGAAGTACAGTGACAGTGTTGCTTACAGAACTTGTCATTTAGTGTAAAGGATTTATTTAAAAAAATAATAGTGTTTTCATGCACCGTCTCTTTAAGAAAGCCGGCCGGCAATTCAGCATCTGTACCCGACAATTTAGAATAGAAGGAATAGAGAATCACACATAGATTAGATAGATAGAAACATGTCAGTCACATATATATGAAGTACAGTGACAGTGTTGATTACTGTACTTGTCATTTAGTGTTAAAATAAAGGATTTATTTAAAAAAAAATTGGCGTGGGGTTCCCCTTAATTTTAGGCTCTAGCGGAGGTTAAGCAGACAGCTGGGGCAAATGTTTGAAGCCTGGGAAGGGGGTAATACCCACGGAGCTTCCCAGGCTACTAATATCAGCCCCCAGCTGAATACCTAGCCTTTACTAGCTATTAAAATGGGGGACCCCCCAAAAAAAATGACGTGGGGTCCCCCCTAATTTAATAGCTAGCACAGGCTAGGCAGACAGCTGGGGGCTGATATTAATAGCCCAGGAAGGGTGCCATGAATATTGGCCCCCTCCCAGGCTAGAAACACCAGCCGTCAGCCGCCCCAGAAATGGCGCATCCATAGGATGCGCCAATTCTGGCACTTAGCCTCGCTCTTCCACGCTGCCCTGGTGCGGTGGCAGGGGGTAATAGGGTTGGGGTTGATGTCAGCTTATAATGCCAGCTGACATCAAGCCCAGGTTAGTAATGGAGAGGCGTCTATAAGACACCCCCATTACTAACCCCATAGTCAAAGTTAAAAGAAAACACAAACACCCAGAGTAAAGTCCTTTAATTGAAATAAAGACACAATTCTTTATTGTTCTAAATTAAACCATACTTACCATCACGCCCATTCCAGCTGAAGCCAACGATCTCCTGCAATAAAAGAAAAATAATAAAGCAACCTCATCCTTACCTTTCGATGGTTCCCAGGACAGCTCCAGCTCTGCTACATCGAGATGACAGGCTGGACCGCAGCAGAACGCTGCCATCCAGCCTCTCATCCCGCAGACACTGAGAAGCGCAGGCATGCTTGCGCTCCTCAGTGTCTCTCTGTGACGTCATCCAGATGAGCCGAGTTCATGTCCAATGAACTCAGCTCACCTCATGCACGTCACTGACAGCGTGGGAAAATTCTCCTGCACTCAGCGCTTCAGCGTGAGAATTCTCCCACGCTGTCAGTGACATACATGAGGTGAGGTCATGTCCAATGAACTCAGCTCACCTCATGCACGTCACTGACAGCGTGGGAAAATTCTCACGCTGAAGTGCTGAGTGCAGGAGAATTTTCCCACGCTGTCAGTGACGTACATGAAGTGAGCGGAGTTCATTGGACATGACCTCGGCTCATCTGGATGCCGTCACAGCCAGACACTGAGGAGTGGAAGTATGCCTGCGCTTCTCAGTGTCTGCGGGATGACAGGATGGATGGCAGCGTTCTGCTGCGGTCCAGCCTGTCATCTCGATGTAGCAGAGCTGAAGCTGTCGTGGGAGCCATGGAAAGGTAAGGATGAGGTTGCTTTATTATTTTACTTTTATTGCAGGAGATCGTTGGCTTCAGCTGGAATGGGCGGGGTGGTAAGTATGGTTTAATTTAGAACAATAAAGAATTGTGTGTTTATTTCAATTAAAGGACTTTTTTCTTGGTGTTTGTGTTTTTTTAAATACTTTACTAGAAATTCATGGTGGTCATGTCTAATATTGGCGTGACCCCATGAATTTTGGGCTTAGGGCCAGCTGATAATGCCAAGCTGGCCTTAACCCCTTTATTACCCAGTGAGCCACCGCACCAGGGCCCTGGATGAGTTGGGTACAGCGCCAGAAGATGGCGCTTCTATGAACGCGCCATTTTCTGGGGCGGCTGCGGACTGCAATTTGCAGCGGGGGTGGCCCAGAAAGCTTGGGTCTCCCTGCGCTGCGGATTCCAGCCCCCAGCTGCCTAGTTGTATCTGGCTGGGCACAAAAATAGGGCGAAGCCCCACGCATTTTTTTTTTAAATTATTTCATGAAATTCATGGAATAATTAAGAAAAAAAGGGCTTCCCTATATTGTTGTGTCCAACCAGGTACAAATAGGCAGCTGGTGGTTGGGGGCAGCCCATTCCTGCCTGCTGTACCTGGCTGGACACAAATATAGTGCGAAGCCCCACGTCAATTTTTTTTTAATTATTTCATGAAATAATTTTTTTAAAAAAGGGCTTCCCTATATTGTTGTGTCCGGCCAGGTACAAATAGGCAGCTGGTGGTTGGGGGCAGCCTGTTCCTGCCTGCTGTACCTGGCTGGACACAAATATAGGGCGAAGCCCAACGTCAATTTTTTTTAAAATAAGTCCTTTATTTTAACACTAAATGACATTTGAGGAGTTAATAAAGATGCAGTCCCTAAATTATTATTTATTTTTTAATTAATTTTTCCCAAAACTTTTGACGTGGGCTTCGCCATATTTTTGTATGCCAGCCAGGTACAGCATCCAGCTTCTATGAACGCGCCATTTTCCGGGGTGGCTGCGGACTGCAATTTTCAGCGGGGGGAGAGAGGGGGGCAGAAAGCTTGGGCCTCCCTGCGCTGCAGATTCCAGCCCCCAGCTGCCTAGTTGTACCTGGCTGGACACAAAAATAGGGAGAAGCTTCACGTATTTTTTTTTTTTAATTATTTCATGAAATTCATGAAATAATTAAGAAAAAAAGGGCTTCCCTATATTGTTGTGTCCAACCAGGTACAAATAGGCAGCTGGTGGTTGGGGGCAGCCCGTTCCTGCCTGCTGTACCTGGCTGGACACAAATATAGTGCGAAGCCCCACGTCAATTTTTTTTAAATTATTCCATGAATTTCATGAATTTAAAAAAAAAAAACGTGGAGCTTCGCCCTATTTTTGTGTCCAGCCAGGTACAACTAGGCAGCTGGGGGCTGGAATCTGCAGCGCAGGGAGGCCCAAGCTTTCTGGGCCCCACCCGCTGCAAATTGCAGTCCGCAGCCGCCCCGGAAAATGGCGCGTTCATAGAAGCGCCATCTTCTGGCGCTGTACCCAACTCATCCAGGGCCCTGATGCGGTGGCTCACTGGGTAATAAAGGGGTTAAGGCCAGCTTGGCATTATCAGCTGGCCCTAAGCCCGAAATTCATGGGGTCACGCCAATATTAGACATGACCACCATGAATTTCTAGTAAAGTATTTAAAAAAAACACAAACACCCTGAAAAAAGTCCTTTAATTGAAATAAACACACAATTCTTTATTGTTCTAAATTAAACCATACTTACCATCACGCCCATTCCAGCTGAAGCCAACGATCTCCTGCAATAAAAGAAAAATAATAAAGCAACCTCATCCTTACCTTTCCATGGCTCCCACGACGGCTCCAGCTCTGCTACATCGAGATGACAGGCTGGACCGCAGCAGAACGCTGCCATCCAGCCTGTCATCCCGCAGAGACTGAGAAGCGCAGGCATACTTCCACTCCTCAGTGTCTGGCTGTGACGGCATCCAGATGAGCCGACAATGAACTCGGCTCACCTCATGTACGTCACTGACAGCGTGGGAGAATTCTCCTGCACTCAGCGCTTCAGCGTGAGAATTTTCCCACGCTGTCAGTGACGTGCATGAGGTGAGGTCATGTCCAATGAACTCGGCGCACCTCATGCACGTCACTGACAGCGTGGGAGAATTCTCACGCTGAAGCGCTGAGTGCAGGAGAATTTTCCCACGCTGTCAGTGACGTGCATGAGGTGAGCTGAGTTCATTGGACATGACCTCGGCTCATCTGGATGACGTCACAGAGAGACACTGAGGAGCGCAAGCATGCCTGCGCTTCTCAGTGTCCGCGGGATGACAGGCTGGATGGCAGCGTTCTGCTGCGGTCCAGCCTGTCATCTCGATGTAGCAGAGCTGAAGCTGTCCTGGGAACCATGGAAAGGTAAGGATGAGGTTGCTTTATTATTTTACTTTTATTGCAGGAGATCGTTGGCTTCAGCTGGAATGGGCGTGGCGGTAAGTATGGTTTAATTTAGAACAATAAAGAATTGTGTCTTTATTTCAATTAAAGGACTTTTTTCTGGGTGTTTGTGTTTTTTTTAAATACTTTACTAGAAATTCATGGCGGTCATGTCTAATATTGGCGTGATCCCATGAATTTCGGGCTTAGGGCCAGCTGATAATGCCAAGCTGGCCTTAACCCCTTTATTACCCAGTGAGCCACCGCACCAGGGCCCTGGATGAGTTGGGTACAGCGCCAGAAGATGGCGCTTCTATGAACGCGCCATTTTCCGGGGCGGCTGCGGACTGCAATTTGCAGCGGGTGGGGCCCAGAAAGCTTGGGTCTCCCTGCGCTGCAGATTCCAGCCCCCAGCTGCCTAGTTGTACCTGGCTGGACACAAAAATAGGGCGAAGCGCCACACATTTTTTTTTTTAATTATTTCATGAAATTCATGGAATAATTAAGAAAAAAAGGGCTTCCCTATATTGTTGTGTCCGGCTAGGTACAAATAGGCAGCTGGTGGTTGGGGGCAGCCCGTTCCTGCCTGCTGTACCTGGCTGGACACAATTATAGGGCGAAGCCCCACATAATTTTTTTTTAATTATTTCATGAATTTCCTGAAATAATTAAAAAAAAATTGACGTGGGGCTTCACACTATATTTGTGTCCAGTCAGGTACAGCAGGCAGGAACGGGCTGCCCCCAACCACCAGCTGCCTATTTGTACCTAGCCGAACACAACAATATAGGGAAGCCCTTTTTTTCTTAATTATTCCATGAATTTCATGAAATAATTAAAAAAAAAAAACGTGGAGCTTCTCCCTATTTTTGTGTCCAGCCAGGTACAACTAGGCAGCTGGGGGCTGGAATCTGCAGCGCAGGGAGGCCCAAGCTTTCTGCCCTCCCCCCCCCGCTGAAAATTGCAGTCCGCGGCCGCCCCGGAAAATGGCGCGTTCATAGAAGCTGGATGCTGTACCTGGCTGGCATACAAAAATATGGCGAAGCCCACGTCAAAAGTTTTGGGAAAAATTTATTAAAAAATAAATAACAATTTAGGGACTGCATCTTTATTAAGTCCTCAAATGTCATTTAGTGTTAAAATAAAGGATTTATTTAAAAAAAAAATGGCGTGGGATCCCCCATAATTTTAGTCTCTAGCGGAGGTTAAGCAGACGGCTGGGGCAGATGTTTGAAGCCTGGGAAGTGGGTAAAACCCACGGAGCTTCCCAGGCTACTAATATCAGCCCCCAGCTGAATACCTAGCCTTTACTAGCTATTAAAATGGGGGACCCCCCCCAAAAAAATGACGTGGGGTCCCCTCTATTTTAATAGCTAGCAAAGGCTAGGCAGACAGCTGGGGGCTGATATTAATAGCTCAGGAAGGGTGCCATGAATATTGGCCCCCTCCCAGGCTAGAAACACCAGCCGTCAGCCGCCCCAGAAATGGCGCATCCATAGGATGCGCCAATTCTGGCACTTAGCCTCGCTCTTCCACGCTGCCCTGGTGCGGTGGCAGGGGGTAATAGTGGTGGGGTTCATGTCAGCGCCAGCTGCCATGAAGCCCAGGTTAGTAATGATGGCCGTCTATATGACACCCCCATTACTAACCTACAAAGTGTTAAAAAGAAAAAACACACTACACCCAGAAAAAAATAATTTATTTGAAATAAAACACCATTTTATTTAATTCTTAGTTTACTAAAAAAAAAATAGTTACCTGTCCACGTTCCTGCGCTGATCTCCCATGCACAGCTGTCACATCTGGAGATGGTGACAGCTGTGCATGGCTGCTGTAAGCTCACGCTGCCGGGAACACGTCCGCTCCCGGCAGCGGGAGCCACTGACTGAGGTCACCGGAGTGCATTCAGGCAGCGCAGCTCCGGAGACCTCCTTTACGGCAGTGCTGTACCGTGGGAATTTCTCACGATACAGCAGTGCCGTAAAGGAGCTAACTGGAGCAGCGCTGCCTGAACTCCGGTGAACCCTTACGGCCCCGTCATTCTAGCGGCGGCAGCGGTTCAGAGCGGTCACATTCTATGTGGCTGCTCTGAACTGGAGATCTTCGTGGGACACTCGTGGACTACTACAGAGGGGTAAGGATAAGGTTGTGGTTTATTATTTTATATTTTATTACAGGAGATCGATGGCTTCGGGGAATTAGGTGTCTTGGTGAGTATAGGTGTAGTTTTTTATTTTTTACTTTATTTTAGGTGGCGATCGGCGGGGACAGGTAATGTATGAACTAATTTCTTTTAGGTAACCACTGGCCACCAATGACATGTATTTAACATTTATTGGGGACACAGTAGGGCAATTTAAATAGCAGGATCAGGCTGATGGGAACTACTGCTCCCATCGAGCTGATCCTGCTGGCAGGAGTGGACGGGGGACAGACATAGGCCGATGGGAGTAGTAGTGTCACATCGGCCTATGTCTGCCCGCACACACACCCGCACACACACCCGCACACACACACCCCGCACACACACCCGCACACACACCCCGCACACACACCCCGCACACACACACACCCCGCACACACTAATCATGACGGGTCCGGGAGGTGAGGCTGACCTGTGCGGCCGTGGGAAAGTTGATGTGAGTTCATGCAGTCAAGCATGAACTCACATGAACCCTCTGAGGGCACCGCGGCTACTTCAAATGAACAGCTGATCGGCATCACCTGATACCTCAGCTGTTCATTTGAAATAACCGGCGGGAAAGCGCAGCACAGAACGGGAAAGCCGGCGGTGAAGTCTTTTCACTGCCGGCTTCCCCGCCCGGGTCCTTCGCTCCTTGGTGCTGCGCTCCCCGCCCGGTCCTAATTTACGATCGGGATGGGAGGTGGCGAGGGGAGCGGAGGATCGGGGTGGGAGGCTGCGGGGAAGCAGTATGGGGCTGCGTGATTGTTTAAAAGCCGGCGGCTTTTTACCGCGCCGGCTTTTAAACAATCAGGAGAATTCTCCCACGCTGGGATGGCATTCTGATGACAAGCTGGATCGCAGCTGAGCGCTGCCATCCAGCTTGTCATCCTTCAGAGACACTGCAGAGCGCAGGCATTATGGGAACTTCCGATTCCGGTATTCGATATTATAAAAGTATCGGAATTAAGTATCGGAATTCCGATACAGTGAATATCGGCCGATACCCGATATTTCAGTATCGGAATGCTCAACACTAATTGTAACCTAAGAGGAAGTGTGGCAGGAGAAGAGCCACAAGCCAGAGACAAGAGGCGCAGTGAGCCTGTCTTGGCAGAGAAAAGACTTACTTAACCAGACTTTGGTGTCTGAGGCTGGAAGGATTCCACATCCCCCAGCAGAGAACCAGTCCGCAAGGGACTGTACATTCCTTGGCCTAAGAAGCCTGGAGGCCCTGCCACAACCGAAGGGACCAGTAAAGCCGTACAAGGCTGGGAGCAGAAAGGAACCCATGTCGCAGGCCATACAGGCGAGAAAGCACGGAAAGCTCGGAAACGTGGGCTGTTATCCTATGAGGAGGAGATAGCCAGAAGGAGCGCAGAAAGCACGGTAGGCCTACACCCTCACCCTGACCAGGGCCAATTTCCCCGTTGCTCTCAGACATCCAGGTCCCCTCCTAGCCGGGACTGTTTATGGGTCAGTTTACCTGTTTCAGTAAAGACCCTGGACTACAACCTATTGTCTGTGTGCTCCTTGCTCCTCCAGCACTATCATCACTGGGACTCTCACTAATAACCGCAAATCCACGGGTGGCGTAGTCGGACATTATCAGCAGAACATAGCAGACTACCATTGGCCTGACCACCCTGAGCCACGGAACCGGGTCGCCACTACTACCCCCATTGTTCCCCCTATGGCCCGGATCCGAGTGCCCCACGACCCAGGGGGCGAGTCAAGTGTCTCCTGGATTCACGACTGTGGGGTCGCATCATGCCACCACTCAACCATGAAATCCAGGTGAAGCAGAGCTGGACTAATCGCGGTACAAATGGATTGTCATTGGACAGGTGATGAATATGGTGTTTTATTATTTTTAATTTTACATTAATAAATAGGTGAAACAGGGTGGGGAGTGATTCTTTCAAATAAAGGAGTCTGTGTTTTAATTTCAATTAAAGGACTTTACTCTGGCTGTATTTTTATTACATTTGACTTTGAGGTTAGTAATGGGGGTGTCTCATAGATGCCTCTCCATTACTAACCAGTGTGCTTGATGTCAGCTGACATTACAAAGCTGACATACACCCCACAAATACTACCCCACTTGCCACCGCACCAAGGCAAATGGGAAGAGCCAGGCAAAGAGTCGGAATTGGTGCATCTAACAGATGCGCCTTTCCTGGGATGGCTGCTGGCTGCTATTTTGAGGCCACAGTCTCACTATCAATATTTGGTCAGTATTCGGTCAGTATTTTTCCTCAGGAGTGGGAGCCAAAACCAGGAGTGGGTGATAAATGCAGAATTGGTGACTTGTTTCTATTAGACCTTTTCTCTGATTGTTCCTCGCCCGGTTTTGGCTCCCACTCCTGAGACAAAATACTGACCAAATACTGATAGTGGGGCCGTGGCCTTAGGCTGGGGAGGGCTGATATCCATGGTCTCTTTCCAGTCTGAGAATTCCAGCTCCCAGCTGTCTGCTTTAGCTTGGATGGTTGTAAAAAATGGGGGGGGCCCCACGCAATTTTTTTAATTATTTATTTCAATAATAATTTTAAAAAAAACAGAGTGGGAACCCTCTATTCTTGATAACCAGCCAGTATAAAGCTGACAGCTCGGGACTGCAGCCCACAGCAGTCAGCTTTACTTGCGCTAGTTAGCAAAAATAGAGGGGACCGCACATCTTTTTTTTTTTCTTATTTATTGCACTGGCACCGGCTGATGAATACTCTCATCAGCCTTAACTGCTCTCACTGCTATCAGTAGTATTCTCATCAGCCAACGCCTGTGACAGGCGGTGACTTTTTTACAGGCGGTCACAGCTGCTGACTCACACGCTGTCATCGGCATGACAGCGTGGGAACTGCAGCACTTTGACCGGCGGTAATAAAGTTATCACCGTTCAGAGTCGGTGTTTTTCGAACTGTCACATAGATGACAGCGTGGGAAACCGGTTGTTCCTGCTGCCAAACCCGAACATTAACACGGAGAAGTCCGTGTTCTGAGTCCATGCACAGACTCTAGGTGTTCGGTACGGACCCCAAGCTTTACTGTTTGGGTTTGCCCAGCCATAATTTCAATGCCTGATCCTTTTCTTTTTTTAAGAGAAAAGTCATCTCAAATAGTATCACTTGCGCCTCTGTATTATAAACACATAAATGCAGACTCAAATCGAGTGTTCATGTATATATGGGAAATTAAGTGTTTTAAGCCCTGCATCTTAGCTTTCATTATGCCAATCTGAGAAATGTATGTATTCATATTTACCTCCCAAAAATTCTGAATAGATCAGGTGGGACAAAACTTTCGATATCCATATAGAAGAAACTGACTGCGCCATCATATAACAAACTGTAGATTTCCTACTGACGGTAACCTGTCTGCAACATTCTGTTTCATTTCTTCACACTGAACAGTGAGACTTTTTGTCCGGAATTATTTATGTCTAAAAAATTGTTCCACAAAAATTTTGGTTGGGTGGCCTTACAGTTTGATGTATCTAAAGGTAAGTGTCCATACTTGGAAAAAAAAAATTGAGTTACACCAACTTCCCCCCCCCCCAAAGCTGAGCAACTCGCACCTCTCATCGCAGGATACTATGAATGAAGATAATTAGTAAGTAAGGACGTTTTTGGAAGAAATGAGGAAAGAAAAATAGAGGAGAGGAGGTCCAGACCGGGTTAGTCCCAAACCCTACTGAGTGGGGAGAAAGAATCAATGCCGGACTCAACTTTAGGGATCGAGCAGATGACCATATTATTAGTCTGAGTGTGACACAACAAAACATCAGATCGCACTCGACCAATGTTAGTCTATGGGGCCGTGCACATGTCCAATTTTTTGCTTGCCAAGAGTCTATCGGCGGAAAAAAAAATCACGGCATGCTTGAGTTTGATCCAATATTTGGATTGCACTCAGCCATACGAGTCAATGAGTCCGTGGGAAACATCGGACTGCACTCGGATGACATCTGAGTGCCGTCTAATTCCGTGCACTCACAGAGTGGAAAAGATGGAGACATTTTTTTTCTCTATCTTCTCCTCGTCTGAGAGATTCGGATCACACCGTGCTGAGACTCTTGGATGAGAGAATCTACAGCCGTCTACATATTTCCTTGTGGAGGATGTGTTTTCCACACTGTCCTGGTCCAGCATCCAGTCGGGTCCTCTGTGGCAGCCGGTTTTAACTTGTATGATACAAAAGTGAAGACCAGCTGCCAATGAGGACCAGACTAGACCCCAGAACAGGGCAGAGCAAATCAAATTGCTGAGAAACAGAAGTGAGCAATCGACTTTGGGTCATGGAGAGCAACCAGATCCTTCCCACCTGAGTAAAACATCAAACTAGGCACTTTACTGGGAGATAGAGAGGCTATTTTTTCATTTCTTATAGGGATTGAAAGAGATTAAAAATATATGTCTTTAAGAAACAGCGCCACATTTGTCTACAGGTTGTCCGTGGTATTGCAAGACATTTAAGTGAATTTTTCATAAAATGACTATTGCAAGAAAAATCAACAAAACCAGCACCATATAGATTGCTTTCATAATCACTCAAAAGTGTAATGGAAATGCATTCACATATAAACTGATACAGAAAGCAAATGCGGAAACCAGAATGCGGAAAATCGTGACTTTTTTCAATGTTTCCTCGGTATTGAGATAAGAGTCTGCTTGGAAACATTGTGTGGGCACATATACATCTGTCAACACAAATTACATATTGCTTGACAGCTGAAAGACCGCTGCGTGTGGTGGGATTGCAATAAAGTCGAGTCCACATACAAATATGTATACATGGTAGGATAAAGACGGTAATTAAAGAGTAAAGGATTAATCCGCAGCGGCCGACAAAAGAATCATTGATTAGCATTTATGATCTGTTGTATAAAATCCAGATGTCTCCAGAAAAGGAGGAGAAATTGGAAAGTTGTTATGAGGGCCATAATAAAGGAGGATTCATTTAAAATCGAGTGAATTTACTTGCTGCCATCTATTATATATTTGTACTTCATATACCGGTAGTTTATATCATGGCTCCCAAGTTATAGTTCTTAAAGGGATTGTGTCATCAGAAATGTTTAAATCTAACTTTTAAAGTATGTTAAACTTATTTTTTTACAAAAATGTATTAGTTTGTTTATTTTTCAAATTACATTGTTTGAAAAAAGATAAATTGAAATCTTGCAATTTTTCACACAGGCCCTGAGGATCATTTTGATTCCAATTTCCTGTTCTTTCAGGAAATGCACATGTACATTAGCAGCAACGAACTGACTCAGTCCCTATTCTTGTGTAGTGAATCATCCAATGAGCGTGTGCAAAGGGAAGGGGAGGATACGAGCTGTGACATCGCCCGTTGTGATTGGTGCATCCTGTATTATCACGTCACTGTAATCCTGTCTGTGATGATAATGAGACTTATGAAAACGTCTTATGTAAAGAGTAGGATGTGTGAGTTTAAAATAGCTTCAGTGGCCAGAGTGAAAATGACAAAATGTCGCCTCTTTTTATACAGATTGTTGTACTATGAAAAAAAGTTTGCCAACATTTTTAAAAATACAATTCATACAAAAATCTGATTTAAACAGTAATTTATTTTTTGATGATACAATCATGCATCTGGTATAATAAGATGATGAACAAACTGCGGCCCACATAATAAATAGTGTAGGTTGGGGGTCTAGAGGGGAGACTCAAACCCCAATCCCCATACAAAAGTGGCTACTCAGAAACATATATATAAGCAGGAGAACCGTTGAGTATACTGGCATAAGAAGCTTTATTTAATAAATAATTCATCTAGAAATAGTACATCACATCAAATATATAGGATATTACAAAGATGGAGACATGCAGATAAATGAGCCATATTCCATTGCTGACCTCTATGGGGAGCCCACCCAAGGGGTCATGGAGCACAGTGATGCAGGGATAGAGAAAGGAGCAAGTGATCCAACAGCTTAAATTCAACTATACTGAGTACATGGAGCCCACTCTATCACAAAAGCTATGTAGCACCTCACTCATCCACTGAAGGGGGGCCCAAATCTGAGAGGAACAGCACAGGGACGGAGCAATGGCAGGAGACAGCCTTGACGCGCGTTTCGCCAGTGATTTCCCTTGGCTTTCTCAAGAGGCATGTGTGGTTGCGCTCTCAGGACCTTTAAGTACGCCCCCAGGAGGTCACGTGTGTTGTCACGTGATTTTACAATATGGCCGCCAAGCATCAGATGAAAACGGCGCATGCGCTGCGGCTACTACCGACTCCATGTACGGCCCCAGCCGTCACGACATCGGCGCACGCCCGGAAATGCGGGTGAGCGCTATTCCCGGTGACGCCCTGAAGGCTTGATGATAGCTGAGCGTGGCCACAGGGCGGGGGAGACCGGGCACATGCGCACCACATCTGTGCACAGATAAGTATAGAGGGGAGTATATATGGGGTGAGCAAAACCATTCCCTAGAATCAGTATGGCCACATCATAAGGTGCCATCCCTTCATAATAATATTTATGCGTAATATCAAACAAAGTATCTAGGAGAATATAGTACTAAGTAATAATCATATAGATGCTGACAGACATCAAAATACAAAGGGAAGGACGCACACTGTAAAAGAGTATGTGCATATACATACAGTTGGAGACACCGGTTTGGCAAAACTGACTTATAACTAATAACTACTAAAACCCTACTTTTGCTTCAATCATAGGGTTTTTAAGGGGGTTTTCCAAACTTAGGACTCAAGTCTGAAGTCACTTTATGTGACTGCCGACTTGTGAATCCTCACAGCGTGCACATTTCGTGCTGCCAGGATTCTCTGTTGCCGGCTTCGGGGGTGAGCTGTCGGGTGACTGTAAGTATTTGATTTGCGCATCACATCCCAACTAGACGTGTCCGGCTTCACTCAGCTAACTTGTATTTAGCTAGTCCGTGCATGTCTAGTTGGCACGTGACCGCATGTATGGAAATCACATTGCAGTCACATATTCGCCACTTCCGGCTCCTGCACCAAAGAATCCTGACAGCGTGCACTATGCATGCTGTGAGGATTCACAAGTCTGCAGTCACATAGAGTGACTACAGACTTGAACCAAAAGGCAGGACAACTCCTTTAATGGTAGAGCGAGCATACTAAGTCATACTTGGCATCAGTTAATAGAAAAGTATAGAATATCCCGAGAGTATCTGTAGTTGGCATAAAAATGGTGGAGACTTTGAGTTTGGGGCTTCTGTGGCAAGTACTATGGGAGGGATCATGAACAGGTGGGAAGGGTGGGGGTGGCTTTCTTTGTAATTTTGGGAGAGAATCTGAATTTGCAATTAAAGTCATGTTTCTAAAAATTTACTGTATGGGGGAAATGCCATACAGAGCCATAGGAAGTATTACCAACTAAATCATCTGCCACTTACGTAATGCTTCCCCAGTGCTCTTGGATGGTCTTTGTTTCCTTTTCCATGCCCATTTAACAAGGTGACCGCTGATTGAATTTCTGTGCAAAAAAATTCTTCACCTTATGGAGAGGAGCAAGAAGGAAAGAGAAAGGTCCTTAATCAAAGGAGCAAGGTCTTTTTGTGGGTATTATGGTCTACATGGGATCCTTTAAGGCCCTATTTGATAATAGACTTGATCCCCAGATAACTGAATGCGACTCATGTATTTGTTTCATTAGGTTGCTCAGTTGGTAACATAAACGAGAAAAACCCTTGGCCAAACACTTGTTCCACCAACTGCCACCAACCATGGGAAGAGGGAAATGTTGATGTATACAACAGCTGCAGGCTTATGTTAGAAGGAATGTGTTGATAGACAGAAGATGGAGCTGTGTTAATCACTATAGCTTGTGGCTGTGTGTAATTCCACTCTATGCTGTATTGTATGACCTCTCTGATTGTTTGTGTCAGTTCTTCCCTTTATCCTGCATGTTGTGACGATGAGAATATTGGTTGTTTGGTTGTAAAGCAGTTTATTCCCCCACAATGTCTGAGTGCTGAATGACTGCTGAAAGCTGAAATCTGCAACAGGAAATACTGTAGGTCACTTCCAGACTCTACTGTCATTATTTTACTCTGGGAAATGGCTGAGATCCTTGATATCTGCTGTAGAGGTCTATTATGAGGCCTTTAGGCAGGTGAGTCCGTTGACAAACCCACTAAAGTTTGGAAGTTTAGCTTTACCCACTAGCATAATCAGACAATTTGAGAAGCAAGTCACTGCCTCCTACAAGAACAAGAAACTCATCTCCTGCTGCTGTCGCTATTCTCATGATAGGATTGTCACATGATATTCTTTCCACACCCACTTCACAATTCCTCCCCTATGGCCTACAGTGTTTTCTCAAACATAAGCACACGATTTATCAGGTCACTGCCTCCATCAACATCAACATACTCCTCTCCTGCTGTCACCTGATGCCGTAATCTGAATGACAGATATAAGGTGGAAACGTGTTAAAAAGTGCTAAAACCCAAGATAAATGCTTATTTAGGTGGAGCTTATGCCTTGACAATGACCTGGATCACATTTTTAGAAGAGAATAAAATGCCTGCTTTAATTAACATCTTGAATATTTTGCATTTGGTCCTGTAATATTTATTTGAAGACCAATCTGCTCTAATTTCATGGTGGAGGTTTACAAAAAAAAAAATTGCATATATTTACCCAAATGTGATCATCAAGCGTAAAGGTTGGCGCCTCCTTGAGAACTATCCCGGCTCGAGATGCAGTCTAGAATTTTGCTTATTGTAATATCTACTCGTGTCTCATCAGGGCATCGGCTCGCGGACCTATATATTATGTATATATTTTTTTCTGTTCTGCCCGTGAATGCGGCTTTCTCATTTTGTGACAGTTATATTTTGTTGAGGTCATTGTGTCCTTTACTTTATTATTCCGGAATTGTTAGAATGCATTATGCACTAAATTAATTTGATACACTTTGAAACATATTTTGCATAATCGTGTGGACATGTGAAGAATGCAGATCGTTACATGTAATGCTGAATCAGTGGACGCTGCTCCGTGCCTTTAGGAGGGGAAATCTCATATTAAAGGGCTATTTCATGGCAATACTGGATTAGCTAAGCCAATGACTGTATTTACATTTGGAGGGGGAACAGGCACCTTAAATGATCAATTGTGACCCAAATGCACCCCAAACCCTTACTCTTCCTCCACTGTAGTTTATAGGACAATTCCCCCAGTTATAAAATAAAATGAATCTACCTCCATTCCCTTAAGAAAGAAGAGGTCTGACTCAGAGATTTACAACTCTTTGAGTTTTTACTTGGAAAAACTTTATTACTATAATAACTAATTACTTTATTATAGCAGGACTATAAGGCACCCATGAATAGATACGCCTATAGGGACAGTAGGCTTGTGCCTTAAGCATCCCTGAGAGAATTCTTTCTCTAAAGTCAAAATGTATAGTGAAAATTATAGGGTTTTTTTGGTAGTCAATAGCATCTTCATATCTTTAGTGTCTCAGACACAGAATGGAGTGGCAGGACATGTGTAACCAGACACTTCATTCAACTCCTAGTGTCACGCAAGGTGAGGGAAAGACTAAGTGCAACACGAAGGGAAGAGGGGGAGGAAGCCCAAAAGCTAGGGAAAGGGGAAGTGGAGACCCCTAGGCAGATCTGATATCACCCAGCCTACCCTACCATCCCTATATAGGTTCCACATCTATAGCCGAGCAGGAACCTAAGCCCTGAATGTCCCTAGAGCTTGGCCCTAGATAGGGAGGGGACAGGGTGAGCACTAGTCAGGCCCCACTACAAACTAAAGACAACAAGGTAAACAAATTAAGGGGATACACTTAGCTTGAGCAGACACCAGAGAGATAACACCAACTGTCCTCCAAGGGCACCAGAGAAGAAACTAGCCAACTGCTAGTGCTTCAAGCCAACACAGAAGTACATAGAACTATCACCGGTACCTCTCTGAAGAAACTGAGAGTATTTTACTACCAAGCAAGGGTGTGTCAATCAGCAGCAGAAGGTGGAGGTAGCTGCTGGGTCCTAAAGGAAGAAGGATATAACAATACTAAAGAGATGAAAGGATCAAGAAGGTGTCTGCAATGCCAAGTGCAGTGACCTTCTGCAGCCGGCTCCAGAGCGACTATCTGTCACACTTGACACACCCGTGACAGCTAGTAGTTGTGGTGGACTCCTGGTCAGAAGAGAGACTCAGATTGTCTGAACTGGTTACTTGTGTCTTCCATTCTCCCCTAGCCGTAAGGCCAAGCCAATGGGAGTTGAATGGAGCAGTTGGTTGCACCTGTCCTCTCCCACACAGTTCTATGTCTATAGCATTTGCAAGGATAGTCAAGTGTGACACCCCAGGGGTCTGGTTGCCACAGTAATAGAGATATTATGTCTGAGAGCAAGTGGGAGGTTTCTCTGGTCAGGAGCCCTAAACATGCAACACGGCCCACCCAGACCTGGGAGGGGAGGAATCTGCCCTTATAAACTGGGTCTGGGGCGGGATTAGAGCAGTCAGAGTGGAGCTACAGACAGTTCCAGACACAGGGAAAGCAAGAACAGGAGCTCTGTAGGAGCAGTAGCTGAAGTCCAGGGGCTGGAGCTGAGCAGAGTTCGCCCTGGACGAAGACACTAAAACCGGACACAGGAGTCCGAGGCTGTGGGGACTGATATACACCCAGCAGCAGAAACCAACCGGCAGGGGATTCCAGGTCCTCTGGCCATAGAAGCCCGGAGGCTCAGTCACAAAGAAGGGACCAGCGCCGCCATCCAGGAGCGGAGGCTAACAGAAGGCCCCAAGTCACCAGCCATACGGGTGAGCACCACACGGTATACTCAGGGACGTGGGCTACTTGTAACCGCTGACAGCAAGGTAGCCAGGAAGAGTGCAGATAAACGAGGAGGCCTACAACTCCACCTGGCCAGGGGAACTCCTGCTTGCTCGCAGACTGACCAGGCCCCTTATACTAGCCAGTACTCCCGGGAGGGTCTGCCTTGTACCATCAGTAAAGACCCTGAACTGCACCTCACGTCTCTGTGATTCCTTGCCGCTCCTGCACCATTAGCACTGGGACCCTCACACCATCACTCCCATCATCTTCCACATTAGCTGCTCTGAGGCAATACTTCTACCGTGGGGAGTCCTCCCATACTCGGCTGCGCAAACAACATCAGCCTCAGCGTTCTGCAGCGCAGCGGCGGTCCCCACTGACCGCAATCCACGGGTGGCGTAGTCGGACACTTATTCCAATACAAATAGACTGCCACTGGTTTGACCACCCTGGGCACGGACCGGGTCACCGCCACACGGAGACTACAACCCCCAGCATTCTACAACAGGCCCGGTTCCGGGTTCCCCTGCACAACACAGGCCCAGGGGGCGCGTCACAAGGACAACACTGAGCTCAGGTGCCTTCAAATATGTAGTACCATAGACATAAAATGGAGCAGCAGAGCACATGCATGACCATCTCCTCTATTCATCTCCTGTTGACCTGTTCTTATGGCCAGGGAAGAATGGGAGACACAAACCAGAAGACTTTGTCCAGTAAGAGTTGAATGGAGTGGTTGGTTGTGCATGTGCCCACCCACGCAGTTCTATGAAGCACCTTAAATGGTCCCACAAACTTCGGACCCAATTTCTTAGAAGGAATCCTCAACTGCAGATTCTTTGAAGACAACCAAACCATGTCACCAACGGTAAACAAAACCTCTTGACGTTTCCTGTTAAAATACTTCTTAGACTTTTTGTTAGCCTCTTGAAGGTTACAACGTACATCAGTCCAAACTCTCTCCAAATCACCGGAAAAATTCTCCTCCTCCGGCACAGCCGACACCAATTTGGAGAACGAACCAAACGACGGATGTCTCCCAGTACAACAAAAAAACGGAGAACACCCAGCAGAAGAGGATGTATGGTTGTTAAGAGCAAATTCAGCAAGTGGCAGAAACTCAGACCACCCCTCTTGATTGTCTGCCACAAAACAACGCAAAAACTGTTCAACATCCTGGGTCTTTCTTTCTGTCTGTCCATTAGACTCAGGATGATACCCAGATGAAAATGACAAATGGACTCCCAACCTGTCACAAAAGGCACGCCAAAAACGAGCCACAAACTGAGGTCCCCTATCAGAAACAATGTCGGTGGGAACGCCATGGAGTCTGACAATTTCCTTGACAAAAGCCTTAGCGAGTGTCTTAGCGCAGGGTAGTTTAATGAAAGGAACCAAGTGACACATCTTGCTAAAACGGTCCACGACCACCCAGATGACAGTGAAACCCTCGGACACTGGAAGGTCAGTAATGAAATCCATTGCAAGATGCGTCCAAGGTGCACTAGGAACCTCCAGAGGGCAAAGCAACCCCGCAGCAGGAGCATGTGAAGTCTTTGATCTAGCACACACCGTACATTGACGCACCCATTTAATGATTTCCTTCTGCCACCCAGGCCACCAAAAACTGCGACCTACCAGTCTCTTAGTCTCAGAAATTCCTGGATGACCTGCCAACCGAGACTCATGATACTCCACAAACAACTCTCTCCTAAAGGTTCTAGGTACAAACAACCTCCCATGGGGAGTGTTAGATGGGGCATCCTCCTGGGCTTTCAGAATCCCATCTTCCAAAACGGAGTCCAATGCTGCTATCACAACTCCTTCCTGTAAAATGCTCTCCTCCTCCTCGGTACCAACCATGGGAGAAAAGCTGCGAGATAAAGCATCAGCTTTAACATTCTTAGTACCCGGGATGTAAGTAACAGAAAAATTAAACCGCAAAAAAAACAGTGCCCATCTAGCCTGACGAGCATTCAAGCGCTTGGCAGCATCTAGATAGATCAGATTCTTATGATCAGTGAAAACCTGAATGGGAAATTTAGCACCTTCCAAGAAATGACGCCAATGTTCAAATGCGAGTTTGATAGCCAGCAATTCCTGATTACCAACATCGTAATTAAGTTCGGTTTCAGAAAAATTTTTCGAAAAAAAAGCACAGGGATGAACCCCATCCTTGTTCTCCTGAGACAAAACCGCACCGACCCCCACCGAAGAAGCATCAACCTCGACCAAAAAAGGCTTGGTCTCATCAGGCTGCATAAGGATGGGGGCAGAACTGAACCTCTCCTTGAGATAGACAAAAGCTTCAATGGCCTCAGTAGTCCACTGGACCGTATTCGCACCTTTCCTGGTGAGATCGGTCAGCGGCTTAACAATTATAGAAAAATTCTTAATGAATTTTCTGTAATAATTGGCGAAACCCAAAAATCTCTGAAACGATTTTAAACCAATAGGCCTAGGCCATTCCTGCACAGCCTGAACCTTCACCGGGTCCATCTCAAAGCCCTCGCTGAAGATAATGTAGCCCAAAAAACTAATTCTCTGCACAGCGAACTTGCATTTCTCCAGCTTAGCAAAAAGTGAATTGTCACTTAATAACTGCAATACCTCACGTACGCTCTGCCAATAAGACTCCAGATCTGGCAAATAAATCAAAATGTCACCAAATACACCACCACATTCTTACCAATCAAAGGTCTCAGGATGTCATTAATAAGATTCTGAAAAAACGCTGGTGCATTGGTAAGACCAAAAGGCATAACCAGATTCTCAAAATGAATCACCGGAGTGTGTTAAAAGCAGTCTTCCATTCATCACCCTCCTTCATTCGCAACAAATTGTATGCCCCCCGGAGATCAATTTTAGAGAACCACTTGGCCCCCACTAACTGGTTAAACAAGTCAGGAATTAACGGCAGTGGGTAGGAATTGCGCACGGTAATTTTATTAATTTTGCAAAAGTCCAGACATGGACGTAAACCACAAAAAAAATCCAACAGCCACAGGTGACTTAAAAGGTCCAATGTGACCAGAAGCCAAGCTCGTCTGTATGTATTCCTCCAAGGCTTTTCTTTCAGGGATAGTAAGATTAAATAAGCGACTCTCGGGAAGATTAGCTCCAGGAACAAACTCAATGGTGCAATCATAGTCCCTATGAGGAGGTAGAATTTGCGACTCCTCCTCTGAAAAAACCTTCCAAAAATCCTGAATAGGTACAGGTAATTCCCCTCTTTCCACAGCAGCAATGCGACCGTTACAACATTTATCATAACACTTAGGACTCCAAGATTTAATCTCATTGGTAGACCAGTCCAGTAAAGGATTGTGCAGTTTTAACCAAGGCAAACCTAACACTACTGGAGAAGGTAAATTATTTAATACCACTAAATCCAAATTCTCTTGGTGAATACCATTAATAGTGAGGGGAAATTCAAAAACCTTGTAACACATTTCAAAGGAGTGTTATCAACAGCAACCACAGAAATAGGAGATGACAAAGGTTTAGGTTCCAATTTAAGTTTTTCCAAAAATCCCTTATCAATCACATTCAGTGTAGAACCACAATCCACAAAAACCTGAAATTCAATCAACTCCTCCTGCAATGAGGTACTCCCTGAAAGAAATAATCCCTTAGAGTTTAAACAAGCAATAAGGGCGTAACTGACCATTTTTTTTTCTTTGTTTAACAGAAGCTCACAGTTCTTAACAAAATGGTCAGATTTACCACAGTAAAAACACAATCCCTTGGAAAACCTGCGGTCTTTTTCCTGAGAGCGGGGTGGCATCGCCCCAATCTTCATCGGTTCTCCGTCGTCCGAGCAGACCCTCTGATGACTAGGAGCTGCCATAGCAGGAGTTTTCTCCTCATTAACCCTGGCACGCAGTCTCCTGTCCACCCGTATAGCTAATTGCATGGCTTCTTGCAAGTTTCCAGGTGCAGGGAAAGCAATCAGCAGATCCTTAACCCTTCCACTTAGACCAGCAAGAAACAAACATTTTAACGCCGAATCATTCCATCTCACTTCAGAAGACCACCTTCTGAAGTGTGTACAATAATTTTCAACATCACCTGACCCCTGCTTTAAACGTCTCAGTTGTGTCTCAGCAGAAGAGACTCGATCAGGATCGTCATACAACAACCCCATAGCAGAAAAAAAATCTTCCACTGATCCAAAACACGGATCATTAGGTTGGAGAGAAAAGGCCCATCCCTGTGGTTCCTTGCGCAAAAGTGACATGATAAACCCAATGCGCTGTGATTCATTCCCAGAGGACCTGGGTCTCAAACGAAAATAAAATAAACAAGCATTTTTAAAGGAAAAAAAATCTTGTTGTTTACCATAAAAAAAATCAGGCAGTCCTACCTTCGGTTCAACAAAATGCGCTCCAGGACAGCTACTCACGTGTTGCTGGAGCTCAGCCACATCAAGAGACAATCCCTGTAGGCGTTGAGCCAATTCCTGAACAGACACCATGCTGATCTCCGGATCTCGTTCCTTAGGATTTTTTCTTTTGATTTTGGGCTGGACTTACTGTTATGATCTGCTACAAGAACTAAGGAAAGATAGGAAAACTGTCCCTACAATAGGACTAAGCTGATTCCCTACGATGCAGCGGGCAACCTGTTCCTTGTGAACAGACCCGCCTTCGTCCTCAGCTAGTCTGAACGCAAACCTATAGATATAAGGGAGGGGTCCCTAAAAGTACTAAGGACTGGGACAAAATTGGACACCTCCTAGCAGAAGTTGTAGCGGAGCAAAAAGACAAACAGACAAAAATACTTAGAGGTCCAAGGACCAAGCAAACTATAGAGAAAGGTACTAAGCACCTAGCTAGATTAACCCTCTGTCACATACAATAGGCCTGACAGGCACATCTCTTTTATTTGGCGGGAGTTTTGAAATGTTTGTATTTCAGAGTTATTAGTTTTATGTTAAGTAAATGGGCTTTTTTTGCACCTGATTATGTGTAGTCTCTTTTAGTACATCCCTTTGAAGGTCACTGATCACTTTTAGAGCACTGAAATTGCAAACATTAGATATTATAGGTATTTTTCTAGCCTGCGCCTGACAGTCACATTGTATGTGAACTCGTTAGAACCGATATTGTATGTGACGGAGGGTTAAGAGTCAAAGTAACAATGAAGTCCAGCAAAGCCAGAAGGGCAGAGCTGGAATAAATAGGCAAACAATCCCTTTTTAAAAGCTGACCCCAGGGTACGGGCCCGGGAGCCGACCACCGCGACACTCCCAAAGTCAGGCAAAAGGCCCGGGTACCGAGTCGTCCCCATTCACCCTGGGCGAGTCATCGTTCCTGGCGTCACAAACTGGATCGCGTGCCCGCTGCAACGACGGAGTGTTATGCCCGTTGCCACCGGGTACTGTGCGCCTTTAATTTAAAAAAAACTGTGGTGAAGATGGCCGCCATTGTTGGGCAGCCGAGCAAGAAGAAGGGCGTAACCGCGGGAAACTGAGGGGCGTACCTGCAAAAGCGCGCGAAGCCCCGGACACGCCCCACGCCTCGACGTCAAAGCAGGTGTAGCATCGGCGTCTCTGCCCCGTTCTAGGCAGAGACGCCGTCCCTCTCACCTCCCCGCTCCTGGCGCGGCGTCCTCCAGCGCTGCTCTCCCCGCTGCTTCCGGCACGCGCTCCTTCCCCGGCAGTGTGCTTAGGGCGCGCGCGCGCGCGCTCCCCCTCTCTTAAAGGGACCGCGCGCGCCGTCCTAAGGAGTCCCCGGCCAATTGCCGGAGGACCTCCCATATAAAGGGCACCTCCTCCAAAATGGAGGTGCCCGAGCAATGTTGTTTGCACCTGTGTCTCACCTGTGCTTCAGCCCTCAGGTCCCGTTGCCAGTTACCTGCCAGTTACCTGCCAGATTCCTGCCAGCTTGCTGCCTTCGTCTTGCCTGATATCCAGTCACCTGCCTGCTAGCCTGAGGTCCGACGGTCTGCCTTCCAACTCCTGTCAGTCTGTCTATGGACCAGCTTGCCCGCTCACCTGGGAGCGCACACCTGTTACCTGCCTGCTAGCCTACCTGGAGGCTCCGCCGTCACGTGCTGTGACCATCTGCCTTTCCAGAGACTCCTGCCCGCTCACCTGGGAGCGCACACCTGTTACCTGCCTGCTAGCCTACCTGGAGGCTCCGCCGTCACGTGCTGTGACCATCTGCCTTTCCAGAGACTCCTGCCCGCTCACCTGGGAGCGCCCACCTGTTACCTGCCTGCTAGCCTACCTGGAGGCTTCGCCGTCACGTGCTGTGACCACCTACCATTCCAGAGACTCTCGCTTGCTCACCTGGGAGCACACATCTACCATCTGCCTGCTAGCCTACCCGGAGGCTCTGCCATCACAGGTCGTACCTACCCTTTACCCAGAGACTGCCCCGGTCACTTGCCGTAACTCCCTGCCCGTTCATCCAGAGACTGCCCCGGTCACTTGCCGTAACTCCCTGCCCGTCCACTCAGAGACTGTCCCGGTCACCTGCTGTGACTGCCTGCCCGTCATCCCTGATTGCCACCCGCTCCCTTACAAGGACCGCCCCCTTGTATAGTAGCTCAGAGGTTCCGCCTCCCAGACCCGTTACAGTTTGCTCGGGCCATGGAACCCGGTGGCACCCAAGCTCCCTCGCTCTCGGACCTGTGTCATGAACTGTCCCGCCAGAGGTCCCAACAGGAGTCCATCCTGGGTCACCTGCGGATTGTCAATTCTCGCCTGGACACTCTGACTGCTCCGCCAGCAACCTCCGCCAGCGCCATGATTCGCAATCCGACAGCTCCGCTGTCCACCAACACTATGGTATCCTACCCCGGACCCCGGCTTTCTGCACCTCCTCGCTTCGGAGGCGACTCCGCTCAGGCTCGGGGCTTCATAAATCAGTGCACCCTGCACTTTGAACTCCTGTCCCACCAGTTTAACTCCGACCGGGCCAAAATTGCCTTCATCATGTCCCATCTCACCGGAGAGGCTCTGGCCTGGCTAAATCCTCTATGGGAGAGAGGAGACCCCCTGGTGTCCAACTTGCCTGCCTTTCTCACGGCCTTCCGGAAAGTCTTCGACGAACCCGGACGGAAGACCTCATCCGCATCGTCACTGCTACGCCTCCGTCAGGGAAGCCTCACCGTGGGCCAATATGCCATACGGTTCCGTACCCTTGCCTCGGAGCTGGCCTGGGATAATGACGCTCTGGTTTCAGTCTTCTGGGAGGGTCTGTCCGGCCGTATTAAAGATGAACTTGCCGGTCGGGACATTCCTACCACCCTCGATGACCTGATAGCTCTTGCCACCCGGATTGACCTGCGGTTCCAGGAGCGTGCCAAAGAGGTCACCCGTGAGAGGAGGTTTCCACGCCTAGCTCCTACTTTTCAGCAACCCGTCACTCCCTCCGTCTCTCCTGAGCCTATGCAGGTCGACCAGACCAAGATGGTCGGTTCTCGCCAAGAATCTCGCCGAGCCGAGGGAAGCTGTTTCTATTGTGGCAGTAAGAAGCACTTCATCCGTTCCTGCCCGGAAAAGCCGGGAAACGCCAGTGTCTAGGACCACTCGGAGAGGTCGTCCTAGACAAAAGTAAGTCCTCTCCGTCTCTGACCTTACCGGTCTCTATTGCTTGGGGAGAAAACCGTCTCTTCGAACTCGCCCATCTGGATTCTGGAGCTGCTGGAAACCTCATCGCCCAGTCTCTGGTAGAGAGATACCATATTCCCACCAAGTCCCTGGCGGAGCCATTGTCAGTTGCTTCCGTGGATGGAAGACTTCTCTCGGAGACCATCCTGCTCGTCACCGAACCTATAACCCTACAGGTGGGAATACTGCACTCTGAGGAGATCTCATTCCATGTGCTGTCCGGACTTTCTCACTCCTTGTTGCTAGGTCTACCTTGGCTCCAGACTCATGAACCCGTATTGAACTGGCGGTCCGGTGAAGTACTCCGATGGGGTCCTGACTGCCATAGGACCTGCCTGGTTCCGGTCCGTCCACTTCGCCCTCAGCCTACTCCAGCTAACTTACCTGGTCTCCCGGCTCCCTACTGGCCCTATGCGGACGTCTTCGGTAAGAAGGAAGCTGAGACGTTGCCGCCCCATAGGCCATACGATTGCCCGATCGACCTGGTACCTGGCACCACTCCTTCCCGTGGGCGTATCTACCCGTTATCTGCAGCCGAGACCCGAGCCATGTCTGAGTACATTGAAGAGAATCTGGCTAGGGGATTTATCTGAAAATCTACCTCCCCGGCTGAAGCCGGATTCTTCTTTGTCAAAAAGAAAGACGGCTCGCTACGTCCCTGTATTGACTACAGAGGACTCAATCTCATTACGGTAAAAAACAAATATCCCCTGCCACTCATCTCCGAATTGTTTGACCGGCTCAAGGGCGCCAGGATCTTCTCCAAGCTGGATCTTCGAGGAGCGTATAATCTGGTCCGTATCCGTCAAGGAGACGAGTGGAAGACGGCATTCAATACCCGGGACGGTCACTACGAGTACCTTGTGATGCCCTTCGGTCTCTGTAATGCTCCCGTGGTCTTTCAGGAACTAGTCAATGACATCTTCCGTGACCTCCTGTACTCCTGCGTAGTGGTATACCTGGACGATATCTTGGTCTTCTCTCCGGATCTCCCCACACACCGGAGGGATGTTCGTCAGGTCCTGCTTAGGCTTCGGCAGAACCACCTTTACGCCAAATACGAGAAGTGCCTCTTCGATCAGACCTCCCTTCCGTTCTTGGGCTATGTCATCTCCCAAACAGGTCTGCAAATGGATCCCGAGAAGCTCTCTTCCGTTCTAAAATGGCCTTGTCCTGAAGGTTTGAAGGCGATACAGCGATTCCTGGGCTTCGCTAATTATTATCGTCTTTTCATCCCACACTTCTCGTCTCGGACTGCTCCCATATCTGCACTTACCCGTAAGGGGGCTAACCCCAGGATATGGTCGCCTGAAGCCGAGGAGGCCTTCCTTTCCCTAAAGAAAGCCTTCGCCTCTGCTCCCGTCCTGCACCGTCCGGACTGTAATAAACAATTCTACCTGGAGGTTGATGCTTCCTCCTCCGGAGCCGGAGCGGTGCTCACCCAGAAGTCTTCTACCGGGAGAATGGTAACGTGCGGCTTCTTCTCCAAAATCTTCTCCTCGTCGGAGCGCAACTACTCCATTGGAGACCGGGAATTGCTAGCCATCAAATTGGCACTAGGAGAGTGGCGCTATCTGCTTGAAGGGGCTCTCTACCCGGTAATTATCTACACGGATCACAAAAACCTGGCATATCTCCAAAATGCCCAGAGGCTCAATCCTCGCCAGGCCCGGTGGTCGTTGTTTTTTGCCCGCTTCGACTTCACTCTTCATTTCCGTCCGGCGGACAAGAACGTCAAAGCTGATGCCTTGTCTCGGTCTTTCCTGTCCTCCGATCAAGAGGAGGAACCTACGCACATCATCGACTCCTCCAAGGTGATGAATGTGGCTCCCTTGGATCTAACTCGTCTTCCACCCGGTAAGACGTTCATAGCTGTGCCAGATCGGGAGAGGGTTCTTCGCTGGGGACATTCTTCTAAACTAGCTGGCCATGCTGGCCAAAAAAAGACCTTTCAACTTATTGCCCGGCATTACTGGTGGCCTACCCTACGTAAGGACGTGGTAGACTTCGTCGCGGCCTGTTCATCCTGTGCTCGTAACAAAGTTCCCCGACATCTACCTGCCGGCCATCTCCTGCCCCTTCCCGTACCTGCTGCTCCTTGGCAACACATCGCTATGGACTTTATCACCGACCTTCCAGTTTCTGCCGGTTGTACCGTCATTTGGGTTGTCGCTGACCGTTTTTCTAAGATGGCCCACTTCATTCCCCTGCCTGGTCTTCCGTCTGCACCCGAGTTGGCTAAAGACTTTATCCGCCACATCTTCCGTCTCCATGGTCTGCCCCTCCACATCGTGTCGGATCGTGGGGTTCAGTTCACCTCTCGTTTCTGGAGAGCCACTTGTAAGCTGCTGGACATTACCCTGGATTTCTCCTCCGCTTACCACCCTCAGTCCAATGGTCAAGTGGAGCGGATCAATCAGATCTTGTCCAGCTACCTCCGGCACTTCGTGGATGCTCACCACTCGGACTGGGTGGATCTTCTACCGTGGGCCGAGTTCTCTTATAACAACCATGAGAGCGAGTCCTCTTCCAAATCCCCGTTCTTTATAGTTGGTGGCCAACATCCCCGGATTCCACTTCCTGTCTCCGTTTCTGTGGACAACCCTGCTGCGGAGTCTCTTGTCAGCGAATTTTCTACTATTTGGGAGAGCACCAGGTCCGCTCTTCTTCTCTCCTCTGAGCGGATGAAGAGATATGCTGATAAGAGACGTCTGGATCCGCCCCAATTCCGTCCGGGAGACAAGGTTTGGCTCTCATCCAAACATGTGCGGCTCAAAATACCCTCCTACAAGTTGGGTCCTCGATTCATCGGCCCCTTCGAAGTCCTCAGGCAAATTAACCCTGTGGCCTACAAATTAAAACTCCCGGCCACCCTACGGATCCCCAACTCCTTCCACGTATCTCTCCTCAAACCCGTTGTCTTTAACTCTTTTTCCAAAAATCCAGGTGCCCCTCCTGCTCCGGTTTCCGCTGATGACATCTTTGAGGTAGAGAGTATTCTGGCCTCCAAGAGGGTAAGAGGAAAAACCTTTTTTCTGGTAGATTGGAAGGGGTTTGGTCCTGAGGAGAGAACTTGGGAACCCAGGGAGAACATCAACGCCCCGCTTCTCCTTGAAAAATTTCTTTCTGGCCTAAAAAAGAGGGGGCCTAAAGGGGGGGGTACTGTAGCATCGACGTCTCTGCCCCGTTCTAGGCAGAGACGCCGTCCCTCTCACCTCCCCGCTCCTGGCGCGGCGTCCTCCAGCGCTGCTCTCCCCGCTGCTTCCGGCGCGCGCTCCTTCCCCGGCAGTGTGCTTAGGGCGCGCGCGCGCGCGCTCCCCCTCTCTTAAAGGGACCGCGCGCGCCGTCCTAAGGAGTCCCCGGCCAATTGCCGGAGGACCTCCCATATAAAGGGCACCTCCTCCAAAATGGAGGTGCCCGAGCAATGTTGTTTGCACCTGTGTCTCACCTGTGCTTCAGCCCTCAGGTCCCGTTGCCAGTTACCTGCCAGATTCCTGCCAGCTTGCTGCCTTTGTCCTGCCTGATATCCAGTCACCTGCCTGCTAGCCTGAGGTCCGACGGTCTGCCTTCCAACTCCTGTCAGTCTGTCTATGGACCAGCTTGCCCGCTCACCTGGGAGCGCACACCTGTTACCTGCCTGCTAGCCTACCTGGAGGCTCCGCCGTCACGTGCTGTGACCATCTGCCTTTCCAGAGACTCCTGCCCGCTCACCTGGGAGCGCACACCTGTTACCTGCCTGCTAGCCTACCTGGAGGCTCCGCCGTCACGTGCTGTGACCATCTGCCTTTCCAGAGACTCCTGCCCGCTCACCTGGGAGCGCCCACCTGTTACCTGCCTGCTAGCCTACCTGGAGGCTTCGCCGTCACGTGCTGTGACCACCTACCATTCCAGAGACTCTCGCTTGCTCACCTGGGAGCACACATCTACCATCTGCCTGCTAGCCTACCCGGAGGCTCTGCCATCACAGGTCGTACCTACCCTTTACCCAGAGACTGCCCCGGTCACTTGCCGTAACTCCCTGCCCGTTCATCCAGAGACTGCCCCGGTCACTTGCCGTAACTCCCTGCCCGTCCACTCAGAGACTGTCCCGGTCACCTGCTGTGACTGCCTGCCCGTCATCCCTGATTGCCACCCGCTCCCTTACAAGGACCGCCCCCTTGTATAGTAGCTCAGAGGTTCCGCCTCCCAGACCCGTTACACCAGGAAGCGCCAGGTCCTGGAAGGAGCATCGCTGAGCGCTCTGACGTAGGACGCAAGCGACGCAAGGTCCTGAAGAAGACCGTCACCTGTGGAGCTGCGGCCTACCGGAAGAAAAAGAAAAGAAGGTAGGCCATGGTTCGCTAGGGGGGCGCCAGAATGTCCGTGGAACAGCACGACGCCGGAATACCGGTTAACGTCCCTGACAATGAACTCGCACCCAATGCCGCGCAGGCCGAAGCGGTCGCTCCACCGGCAGCGTCTGTAACTCCTGTCATCCCCATGACTCTACCTTATATTTCGGGAGCAAAGTGGCTTCCCCAGTACAATGGCAAACCAGATTCCCTGTCTGTATTCAAAAGGAAGATATGCGGTATTTTGGACATGTACTCTATGACAGGCAAGCAGAGGGCCGCTGTTGTATTAGGACAATTGACTGGTGCTGCGGAGCGGGAAGTAGAAACATGGTCAGCCGCAGACCAGGAGTCAGTGGCCGCAATCTTTAAAAAGCTACAGACTGTGTTTGAGGATCATACTGAGGCGGACCTCAGGATGAGGTTCTACAACTGTTCTCAACAGCGAGAGGACAATGTTCGGGACTATGCCTGGCGTCTACAAGGGGCCCTGCAAGCTCTGAAACAGGTTAGTCCAACCAGCATCGAAAATGAGAACAAAATGCTGAAGGAACAGTTTGTCCGGGGACTGAAGTCTCCTGAGGAGAGCAGGACTGTGCGTTTGTGGTCCCTGGATCATCCAGATGCCACCTTTGATAATCTTAAGGACATGGCTATAAAAGGACTGCAGCCTCTGGAAACAAATTCCATCCAATGTTACCAGGGTGGAGCCACCCCAGTGCCTGTGAGGCGCCCCCTGGGCCTGTGCTGGGGAACCCGGAACCGGGCCTGTTGTAGGATGCTGGGGGTTGTAGTCTCCGTGTGGCGGTGACCCAGTCCGTGGCTCAGGGTGGTCAAACCAGTGGCAGTCTATTGGTATTGTAATTGTCCGACTACGCCACCCGTGGATTGCGGTCAGTGGGGACCGCCGCTGCGCTGCAGACCGCTGAGGCTGATGTTATATGCGCAGCCAAGAATGGGATGACTCCCCACGGGAGAAGTATTGCCTCAGGGCAGCTAGAGTGAATGATGGTAATGATGGTGGGAGCGTCCCAGTACTAATGGTGCTGGTGCGGCGATGATACACAGAGACTTGTAATTGCAGTTTCCAATGCTTTACTCACAGTTCTTTACTGGTCCTAGTCACCTCGGTACCGGCGGTGACTGCCCAAGCCGTGCTGCGTCCACCAGGCAAGGGGCTCGACCAACTCCCAGGCAATTCCAGAGCGTGGCACAGGACTCCCTTCCTTTCCTTTCTCTGGCCGTCCCCACCAGTGACCCACCTTTGTCCAGCTTCCTCGGGCCTTCTGTTGGCGAAACCTTTCTCCGGTTTCCCTGACCCTATGTGGTATGCTTTCCTGGTGGATGTAGTGAGGGGTCGCACCAAGATGTGGTCACAACCTCCGGTTTTGGCTGAGGATTAGTCGCCTCCACCAATTTGGGTTCCGGTACCCTGCTCTGCCAACCCTTCACCTGTTATCTCGTGGGTTCTTAGGGTTCCTTCTTCACTCGTGTCTCTGGGCCTTTCTCTGTGTTCCTGTTCCTTGCTTCCTTTCTTACTGTCCTTTCTGTTCATTCTCCTTTCTCTCTCTCTCAGGCTCCAGCCTCCTGACAAGGCCTGCCTGCGGAGCAGAGCCCATGCAGAGGCTCTGCTTCCTGTCTTCTCCTCTCACTCTTGACTTCTTCTCTGCATTGCACTGACCACTGTCCTAAGATGGTGCCCACCTTATATACCTCCTTCTAACACCCGAGCCCAGGTGACTAGCAATCAATGGGCTCCTACCTATGCCCAGAGACCCACCCCTATCTGCTCCTACACCACTGGGTTTTCCTCCCCCTCCCCACTCCAGCCAGGAACAGATGCTGTCGTGCCTGCACTTCTGTCTAGTGGGAGCACCGTTGAGCTGTCCCTCGGAAATGGGGTGTGTGTGGTGCATGCAGCTTACTGAGTCCTGGTCCACACTCCATCCTTACCCGGGAGTGGAATATCACACCTCTGGTTTGAGGTGCAATACCCCTGTAGCAGCCGAGCCCTCGGGGTGCTACACCTGCAACACCCACCTTTTCCTTGGTGGCTGCTGTAGCCAAAGTTCCAGCAATGTCCCCTAGAGAGCTGGACAGCTTGCGCTCTGAAGTGCGTCAGTTGAGCAAAACCCTGACCACTGTGCTGAGTGCCCTGCAGCTGCGGACGGAACCCGAGGAAGGAGGGAAAATCCTGCTAGCCGATAGCCCTGAGGATGTCCCCTGGATGCGAAGGAGGAGGAGAATAACACCACCCTCTACGAGGATCAGCGACCAGCGCCGTCCACAGAGGGACCCTGCCTGCTACCGATGCCGCAAGACAGGCCACACCGCCCAGAATTGTCCTTTAAACGAGAAAACCCTGGGGCCGAGGGCCGACACCCAGGAGTAAACTCCCCAGGCCCATCAGACTGGTACAACAGGTTCGTCGGAGGAAGACCTTGCCTGTCCATTGTGCTGGATGGCATCCCGACGCACGCTCTGCTGGACACAGGGTCTCAGGTAACTATAATGCCTGACGTCCTCTACAAGAGGTTCTGGTCCATGGAAGACTTACGTCCGCCAGCTCCAAATCTTTCTGTTTATGCCTCAAATGGACTCCCCCTTAACCCAATTGGGGTTAAGAATGTGACTGTAAAGGTGGGGAGAGTGGAGCTGAAGGACCAGGGACTAATTGTAGTAGAGACTAATCCTGATGATACCAATCCGAAAATGGTACTAGGCACTAACATTGCTGGTAACTGTTTGGGAGAAGTTGTGTTCTTGCTCCAACAGATAGCTGACACTGCCAGACCAGGACAGAGGAGGGCGCTGCAGAAGGAGATCCGAGTCCTGAGGTACCAACAGCAAGTAAGGTTAACAGACTGTGAAATCGGTAATGTGCGGGTGACAGACCCCATACCCATTGTGATCCCCCCTATGAGTGAAATGCTTATCTGGTGTAGAGCAGCCATAGGTCTTAGAGGACAGAGTTACCAGGCGGTAGTAGAACCCCTTAGCTCCTAGCATAGACCCACGCTCTTAACCGACAGAGGAGTGGTGGATGTACGCAATGGGAGGGAGCCCATTCGTCTTCTCAACATTGGGGAAGATGAGGTTAGATTACCACGTTATGCCACTGTTGCCAAACTATATGCTGTAAATAACAACTCCATTCACAAGGCGGAGTCATTAACCTCACCAGACGAAGTGGAGGATAATGACCCTGCAACCCAGGTGGAGGATTGGTGTTAACAGCTCCATGTTGGGACAGACACCACTCCTGCCCATCAGAAACAGGGTGTACACCGGGTGGTTCAAGAATACGCGCAGGTGTTCACTTCAGTAAACATCCACTTGACTTTGGGAGGATTAAGGGGGTTCAACATCATATCCCCACAGGTGACCATCCACCCATCAAAGAACGGTACAGGCCTATACCACCAGCACACTACCAGAAGGCTAAGGAGATGCTGCACGACATGAGAAAGGCGGGGGTAGTAAGGGATAGTTGTAGTCCCTGGGTAACTCCCCTAGTGCTAGTTAGGAAAAAGGACGGGAGCATGAGAATGTGTGTAGATTACCGACAAGTAAATCGCATTACACATAAAGATGCATACCCTTTACCACGCATAGAGGAGTCCCTAGCTGCCTTAAAGTCTGCAAATTACTTTTCCACCCTTGACCTCACTAGTGGGTACTGGCAAGCAGCTGTGGCTGAGGAGGATCGGGAGAACACGGCCTTTACAACCCCGATGGGACTCTGCGAGTTCAACAGTATGCTGTTTGTACTCTGCAATGCCCCCGGGACGTTCCAGAGATTGATGGAGTGCTGCCTGAGACACCGCAACTTCGAGACTGTGTTACTTTACCTGGATGATGTGATAGTGTACTCCAAGACGAACGAGGACCACTTGAAGCACCTGGCGGAGGTATTTGAGTCACTGTCCCGGTACGGGATGAAGCTGAAGCCCTCAAAGTGCCACCAGCTCAAGAGAAAGGTACAGTACCTGGGGCACATTGTCAGTCCAGAAGGGGTAGCACCAGACCCAGAGAAGGTTACTGCCATTCAGAAGTTGCCGGAGCCGAAGAACCTCAAGGAGGTGCATCAGTTCCTGGGACCAGTAGGATACTACCAGAGGTTTGTAAGAGACTACACTAAGAAAGCAGCCCCTCTGCAAGACCTCCTGGTAGGGCAGTCCCCCAAAGGCAGAAATCCCCCATTCCACTGGGGTAAGGAGCAAGCCGAGTCATTTCAGGAGATGAAGGAGATCCCGACAGGCGACGAGATCCTGGCCTACCCTGACTACAGCCAACCGTTCCTGCTGTATACAGATGCCAGCAACGAAGGGCTGGGCGCTGTCCTAAGTCAGAAGCAGAATGGCCAAGAGAAGGTAATCGCATACGCAAGCAGGAAGCTCCGCCCGACCGAGAGGAACCCAGAGAACTACAGCAGCTTTAAGTTGGAGTTCCTGGCCTTGGTCTGGGCCATCACTGAGAGGTTCAAGCACTACTTAGCCTCCAGCAAGTTCACTGCCTACACTGACAATAACCCCTTGACCCATCTTGAAACAGCCAAGCTAGGAGAACTGGAACAACGATGGATGGCTCGGCTGTCAAATTACCAATTTACAATTAAATATCGGGCGGGCCGTAAGAACGCCAATGCCGATGCCCTGTCCAGGATGCCGCACCAGTCAGACACAGAAGAAGAAGTGGATGACCTGGAAGAGATTGAGCTACCTGCCTTTCACCGGAATGGGATGATCCACGAGCAACGAGCCTCCAGGAAGCAGCATGGAAAGACGTTAAACCCTCTGCCACACTACAGCTGGAAAGAGACCCAGGACAGTGACCCAGTTGTCAGCCGTATTAAGGAGCTGATAACCCAAGAAGGTTCCTCCCTGAAGAAAGAAGCGTCTCTGCAAGCAAAGCAGCTGTGGAACGAGAGAAGCCGGCTGTTTATCTACCGTGAGAAACTGTGCCGGAGGTACGTCAATCCAAAAACCCATGAGATGGTATGGCAGATAGTGGTCCCCAAGACAGACATCCAAATGGTGTTGGAGACCTACCACGATCAGGCGGGGCACTTTGGCTGGAAAAAGCT
The DNA here is from genome assembly GCF_046119375.1 of Phyllobates terribilis. NCBI lineage: Eukaryota > Metazoa > Chordata > Amphibia > Anura > Dendrobatidae > Phyllobates > Phyllobates terribilis. Next base: position 60,022,446 of record NW_027362767.1, read on the forward strand.
AGAGACCCTGCTGAAGTGTCGATTCTACTGGGTAGGAATGCGCAGCTCCATTGAGCGGTGGTGCCGGGACTGTGGACCCTGTGGCCTCAGAAGAAAAGACTACAGCAGCCAGAAGGCACCCCTGCAACCCATCAAGATGACTCGACCTCTGGAGATCGTGGCCCTGGACCATGTCAAGCTGTCCCCCAGCAGGTCAGGGTACTCTTATGCTGTGACCATGGTGGATCACTACTCACGTTTCCTGGTGGTCGCCCCCGTCAAAGACCTGACGGCAGAGACAGCAGCAAAAACGTTCCAAGTGTATTTCTGTAGACCCCATTGTTATCCTGAGCAGGTGCTGACGGACCAAGGCCCAGCCTTTGAGACTGAGTTGTTTAAGGAGTTCTGCCATTTGTACGGGTGTAAAAAGATAAGAACTACACCATACCACCCACAAACCAACGGTCTCTGTGAAAAGATGAACAACATCATCATCGACCTGCTGAAGACCATACCACTTGAGGAGAGAAATCAGTGGCCAGACCTACTACCTGACCTAGTAGATCTGTACAATCACATACCAGTAAGTTCCACCAACTGCACTCCGGCATATCTCATGCGGGCAAGGCCAGGAAAGCTGCCCATGGATCTGGAGCTTGGTGTTGTTGAGCCTGAAGCTGATATGACCACCGAGGACTGGGACACGACCAGACAAGAGCAGTACAGAAGGGTACAAGCCTGTGTCGAGGACAGTCTCACTCGGGTGAGGGATAATCAGGAGGCCCACTACAACAAAAGTGCGCCCGCAGAACCTTTCACACCTGGTGAAATAGTATTGAAAAGGGAGCGAAGGAACCACAAACTTGATGACCAGTTGGAGAAAGAACCCTACACTGTGCTGAAGTCAAGATTTGATAATAAAAAGACCTGCATAATTAGTAGAGACGGAGGAAGGACGACTGCAACAGTATCCAGTGATCACGTAAAGTTGTGTCCAGATCTGCTAAAACCCCAAGAAGAAGTGCCTCTCATTATCCAGGAGGAACCTGAAGAAGCAGTAATCCATACTGATTTAGGAGATTTCCCGGCAGATTGGCCTCAAATTGGGGGAGCAATCATAATCCCAGTACTCCACTTCTTCCAACAGCCAGAAGACCCTCCACAGCAAGTTGAACCTGTAAGTGCTGCAGAAGAGCCTAGTGCCGCAGAAGAGCCAGCTCAAGAAGAATCCCCGGACGAAGGATCCCGGGCAGGAGTAGAGCAGGAAGGCCCAGCCAATGGTAGACTTGCCAGTTCCAGAGAGAGGTTAAGGCAGTTTTACAACTTAGTCACTCGTAGAACTGGTAGGGTAACTGATAGTACAGACACTGATACCTCACAGACCACCGCACTACGCAGATCAACACGTAGCACACGAGGTCAACCCCCTGTCAGATACACTGAGTAAAATAAGTAAAACTCTGATAATGTAGATAGTTACCCCTGTGGTAATATGGTATATTGTATATTGTTGTGCTGTATTTTTCATGCATACAGTGGGTACGGAAAGTATTCAGACCCCTTTAAATTTTTCACTCTTTGTTTCATTGCAGCCATTTGGTAAATTCTAAAAAGTTTATTTTTTTTCTCATTAAAGCACACTCTGCACCCCATCTTGACTGAAAAAAACAGATATGTAGAAATTTTAGCAAATTTATTAAAAAAGAAAAACTGAAATATCGCATGGTCATAAGTATTCAGACCCTTTGCTCAGACACTCATATTTAAGTCACGTGCTGTCCATTTCCTTGTGATCCTCCTTGAGATGGTTCTACTCCTTAATTGGAGTACAGCTGTGTTTAATTAAACTGATAGGACTTGATTTGGAAAGGCACACACCTGTTTATATTAGACCTCACAGCTCACAGTGCATGTCAGACCAAATGAGAATCATGGCTCAAAGGAACTGCCCAAGGAGCTCAGAGACTGAATTGTGGCAAGGCACAGATCTGGCCAAAGTTATAAAAGAATTTCTGCATTACTCAAGGTTCCTAAGAGCACCGTGGCCTCCATATTCCTTAAATGGAAGAAGTTTGGGACCACGAAAAGTCTTTCTAGACCTGGCCGGCCAGCCAAACTGAGCAATCGTGGGAGAAGAGCCTTGGTGAGAGAGGTAAAGAAGAACCCCAAGATCAATGTGACTGAGCTCCAGAGATGCAGTAGGGAGATGGGAGAAAGTTCCACAAAGTCAACTATCACTGCAGCCCTCCACCAGTCGGACCTTTATGGCAAAGTGGCCCGACGGAAGCCTCTCCTTAGTGCAAGACATATGAAAGCCTGCATAGAGTTTGCCCAAAAACACATGAAGGACGCCCAGACTATGAGAAATAAGATTCTCTGGTCTGATAAGACGAAGATAGCACTTTTTGGTGCTAATTCTAAGCGGTATGTGTGGCGAAAACCAGGTACTGCTCATCACTTGCCCAATACAATGCCATCAGTGAAACATGGTGGTGGCAGCATCATGCTATGGGGGTATTTTTCAGCTGCCGGGACAGGACGATTGGTTGCAATTGAAGGAAACATCAATGCAGCCAAGTACAGAGATATCCTGGGTGAAAACCTCTTCCAGAGTGCTCTGGACCTCAGACTCGGCCAAAGGTTTACCTTCCAACAAGACAATGACCCTAAGCACACAGCTAAAAATAACAAAGGAGTGGCTTCAGAACAACTCTGTGACCATTCTTGACTGGCCCAGCCAGAGCCCTGGCCTAAACCCAATTGAGCATCTCTGGAGAGACCTGAAAATGGCTGTCCACCAACGTTCACCATCCAACTTGACGGAACTGTAAAGGATCTGCAAGGAAGAATGGCAGAGGATCCCCAAATCCAGGTGTGAAAAACTTGTTGCATCATTCCCAAAAAGACTCATGGCTGTACTAGCTCAAAATGGTGCTTCTACTCAATACTGAGCAAAGGGTCTGAATACTTATGACCATGTGATATTTCAGTCTTTCTTTTTTAATAAATTTGCAAAAATGTCTACATTTCTGGGTTTTTTTCAGTCAAGATAGGGTGCAGAGTGTACTTTAATGAAAAAAAAATGAACTTTTTAGAATTTACCAAATGGCTGCAATGAAACAAAGAGTGAAAAATTTAAAGGGGTCTGAATTTGTTAACAAACAATTCCTTTTTAAAAGCTGACCCCAGGGTACGGGCCCGGGAGCCGACCACCGCGACACCCCCAAGGTCAGGCAAAAGGCCTGGGTACCGAGTCGTCCCCATTCACCCTGGGCGAGTCACATGCAAGTCCCTTGCGGCACATAGGGACATATATACCAGGATGAGGGAAATATATACCAGAATGGACCCAAAATGGGAGACATATATACCAGGATGGGAGACAGATATACCAGGATGGGAGACATATATACTAGGATAGGGGATTTCTAGACCAGGATGAGCCCAGGATGGGAGACATATATACCAGGAGTGGGGACATACAGTAAATACCTGGATGGGGAAATTATATACCAGGATGGGCCAAGAATGGGAGACATATATACCAGGAAGGGGCCCAGGATGGGGGGACATTAGTACAAGATGGGATACATTAGTGCAAGATGGGGACATTACTACACAATGGGGGAGGGGTGGCAACACGTATGTACTTATAGGATCTAAAACGCATACATATGACCAACATGTGTGTAGGGAGGAAGGCTGGTCCAAATTTTGCACCGGGGCCCTCAGGCTCTAGTTACACCACTGCTTGGAACAACCACATGACAGCCCACATGACACTTGTAATCTATTCATTTAGGCTAAAAGCTATAGAATACAGGGAGAATAACCTGTAAATTCAGTGATATAATTAATAGTATAGTGGCTGTATGACAAGCAATGAAGTAATGGAAATACACTAAATATATGAGCTATTCCTTATCTGTCTTATCTTAGCTAATTGGGCATATTGTGATTACACAGGATTTTACAACTCTTCTCACATCTACACGTTCCACATTATGATTTTCTTCCAATAAGTTGCGAAAACAACATTATTGGAAATTCCGACATCCTGAACAAATGTTCAAACTGGTAATAAAGTATTTTAAATAGCGTTCTCCCTGCTTCACGAGCTGCAAACTTCTGCAGCACAGACTGTTTGATCAGCTGTGTCCTGTTTTCGGAGTGTGTAATACAAAATCTGATAACACCGCAGAGCGTAAAAAAAAAAGGAAAGTTACAATTCTGCAATCCAATTGTTTTGCATGAGTTTGTTTTCACTCATTATAAATTCCATCGCAGATGATTTTTTTTTCCACATACCTTATCTTCTTTTTTCCAGGATATATAATCCAGGATAAAGATCTGATTGGAAATGTGCCATCGTATTACATTTAGGTTCATTGCTCTAATATTACTTTAGAAATCCTATAAATCTATCATCCAAAATCAGTAAATAAAAAATAAAATGACCCTTCTATTTCATGGTCCATGTTAAGCAAAGTTAATCAATTTCTTAAATTTCTTAAATTTTATTCCTTTCACTTCAAAGGCCTATTAATGTGTGATCAATGAGGTTTCCATTTCTGTTATCGCTACTGGTCAAAGAAAAAAGAACGGCAATGATTCAAGTTGAACTCAGTAGCCACAGCACCATTAATGATTACGTGGCCATGTCTGGTACTGCAAGTCATTACCATTGAAGTGGATTAGGCTACATTGCAGTATCAGTCACAGGCAGATGACGTAATACGTGAGATGCAGAGGTGGGTTAGGCTAAGGCTGGCCATACACATGAGATGGCTGTTTGCCGAATAATGCTTTGGCAAATCGTTCAGCCGACAGGACAGCTATCTCAGTTGACTCTCGACCAAATGAGCTCCTGTGTTCTCTATGAAAAAGCCACCGACTGATACTTGGACGCTGATACATTGGATCTTCAGGAGGAGAACAATGTGATCATCAATCCAAAATTGGACATGTCCCCTCGACATCCCTCCGATCAGTTGGCTGGCTCCTTCATTCATGTTAGACAGTCGGCCAAACGATATCAACGTTTAGTCTAATGTGTTCAGTCATTGTTAGTCTAATGTGTATGGAGGCTTTAGGCTTCCATACTAATCACAGCCAGCTGGAGTAATACGTTGGATACTCTGTCAGAAACTACCATGTTGGAGACCTCCTTTAGATGTCAAGTTCTTAACTCTTTTGGTAGGGGTCTCAATGTTTAGCCCCAAATGATTATGCGATGGCTTAGCCTGGGTAAGGAAAACTTGATAGACAAGTCTTGAGTCTTACACTGACTCAACTCTTGGGCTGTAGAGCCCTTTGTGGCCCTGTTTTGGGTCGTGTCATAGTTTTGACCTAACATTTCTTCATGGCGTTCTGAATAGTGGCTGACTAAGTTTATAACTTCCTTGTGTCATATTTCCACGGTTCTTCCAAAATCAAGAGACAACTGTCCATAACTGAGAGCTGAGCTGTTCACTACAAACTCCCTACAGTCAACTAATTTCAAGGCTGACCTTATATGTCCTACCCGTCAAATGCTGCTCAAGGGGTAAATCTTCTCTTATGGTCTCCATATTTCACCACAGAAACATTATAATTTATTCTTGAGGTCTGCTCTACATTCTGTTGCAGAGGTGATTTGTGAACGATCTCTGGCTGGACTGGTTAGCAGATATTGGGGAAGAAAAGGGTCTGAAATGTTGGTTTTCAACATGCCGGATCAATTTGTTCTTCAGAGAGATAAGTCACCACCGGAGATTTTTGGTAGCAGCTCACTGAAAACACATGAATGCACGGCCAAGCTGGGGAATCGCAAAGAATAGTTGTTGGCTTAACACAATCCTATAATGTGTACAACCAGCTCTAGACTACTCTGTCTGAAGTGAAGAGCTTTGGAAGAGACAATTTGAGGAGGCCAAAGTTTAAATTTAAGAATGTCAGATTATAGGTTTTGGTTTTTGGTCCCGTTGTCACAATCCTGTCCAGTTTTAGATTGAGGTATCTTGGGGTCCACCATTTTTAGTGTCCATTAGTGTTGAGCATTCCGATACTGAAATATCGGGTATCGGCCGATATTCGCGGTATCGGAATTCCGATACTTAATTCCGATACTATTGCAATATCGTATACCGGAATCGGAAGTTCCCATAATGCAATGAGACATTTTCATTTTATTCAGCCAATGAGGATCCTAAGAAGTGTGGGCACATCCTGTTAGGCATGTAGGCATCTTAACTAATGGCATGGCTGTGATTGGCTGCTGAAATGATGTCATGATGCACTATAAAAGCCACCGCCGCCATTTTGAGCTCACTCTGCTGTGAATTCAGTTAGGGATAGGACGCTGTTGTTCTGAGGGACAGTTTTAGCTACCTATTTGCTCTATACTGCTTTACCCAAGCTACTTTCTAAATCACTGTGCCTTGCAGTGCTAGTGCACAGTTCCCTGTGCTGTTCACCGCTATCTGCAAGGTCTGTGTGTGTGAGTGAAGCTCACCCTGTAGTGTGTGCTTCAGCCAAGTCTGGTTGTAGTGCACTCAGTGTGTGTCACTGCCTCATACATTGTCCTTTTTTGCCAATTCATAATTTTTCCTGATATCTCCTATTAGTGTGGTGGTTCCATCTGTATTCAGCTAAATTGGTTCCAAACACACTATATAGGAGTAGATAGAGAAATTTTTTTCCGTCTTGCAGCACTAGTGCACAGTGCTCTGCATCTGTACTGTTCACCGCTGTCTGCAAGGTCTGGTGTGTGAGTGCAGCTCACCCTGTAGTGTGTGCTTCAACCCCGTCTGGTTGTAGTGCACTCAGTGTGTGTCACTGCCTCATACATTGTCCTTTATTGCCAATTCATAATTTTTCCTGATATCTCCTATTAGTGTGGTGGTTCCATCTGTATTCAGCTAAATTGGTTCCAAACACACTATATAGGAGTAGATAGAGAATTTTTTTCCGTCTTGCAGCACTAGTGCACAGTGCTCTGCATCTGTACTGTTCACCGCTGTCTGCAAGGTCTGGTGTGTGAGTGCAGCTCACCCTGTAGTGTGTGCTTCAACCCCGTCTGGTTGTAGTGCACTCAGTGTGTGTCACTGCCTCATACATTGTCCTTTATTGCCAATTCATAATTTTTCCTGATATCTCCTATTAGTGTGGTGGTTCCATCCATATTCAGCTAAATTGATTCCAAACACACTATATAGGAGTAGATAGAGGAGCCTTTCTGCAGCATTGGGCCCTGCAGCCCCAGCCAGATTAGTATTAGCCTATTTTTTGCAGCCTCATCTATTGCATTGTAGGTTACCTTCCTACATTGTAATAGCTACAAAAAGTTTGTGATACTATCGTTATTACATCTTTAGGCACATCCAGTGTCTTTTTGTGACAAAAAAAACCTAAATAAAGTTCACCAAACACTCCACTTTACAGTTGTGTAGGCCACATTAGCTCATATTAAAGTCTAGTCCACACTTTATAAAATTAGTGTTTCTTATACCTGTTAGCAGCTGTTCAGGAATAAGCACACTAAGCCCTTAGTACTTTTCTGCCTATCTTTATCAGTCTACCAAGATGAAGAAGGCAGGGAGTAAGGCATGTGGTCGTGGTCGTGGGCGTGGGCGTGGAGTTTCTGCAGGGAGAGGACGTGAGGATTCTGTGCCTGCAGGGAGAGGACGTGGGGATTCTGTGCCTGCTGCGGGCACCAGTGACTCAGCATCCCCCAGTTTTACCAGGGAACAGTCCTTTATGCGCAGCTTTGTAGGAGCTAGCCGTACCCCACTGCTGCGCGAGGACCAAATTGAAGCCGTTGTCGGATGGATGGCAGCTAACGCATCGACTTCAATTAGTTCCAGATCCTCTCAGGTCCTGAGCACTGAAGAGCACCCATCTGTCTCTTCACCACCTGCCAAATTGCCCAGGCAGTCAGAGAGCCCTGGACAGGAGCCATCTCTACTTCTGTTCTCTGAATCTCTTGGCTTGGAAAGAGGGGGCCAGCCAAGCAGAATTCGAGAATTTGAAGAAGAGGTAGTATGCAGTGATGCGCAACCGTTTTGTCTCTCTGAATCTGAAGAGGCGGGTGGGCCAGTGCCTATGGTCAGCAGCACACCTCAGTACGCATCTGATGATGAGACTCAGGTGCCACTTTCTGGTGCGTACTGTGCTGTCGAGACTACCCAGGAGAAGCAGTTGTTTGAAGAGGGTGGTGTAGATGATGAGGTCCTTGACCCATCATGGCGTGAGGGACAGGAAGGTGGTGGGAGCAGCTCTGAGGAAGAGATTCCCCGAACGGCCCAAAAAGGAGGGAGAGGGAGGGGGCAGACTTGGTTGCCTGTAGCCTCCACTTCGGCACCCATTAGGAGCATGGCTCTTCCAAAATCCAAAGCGGGCGCTCCCAAGACTTGCAGTGCCTGGTCCTTTTTTGACACAGTTGCAGATGACATTTGCTTTGTCAAATGCAAGCTGTGTAATCAGAAGGTGAAAAGAGGGAAAAGTGTCAGCAACCTCAATACCACAAATATGTGGAAACATGTGCGGACCAAGCACGTGGTGGAGTTACACAAACACACTGAAGACCTAGGCCAACCTACAGCGCCACCTACCACCTCTTCAGCTCGTGTTGTAGCCTCTTCCTCCAGCTCACACACAGCTGGTTCGGCTTCCTCACAGGATCGCCATGGAAGAATCTCTGGCACTGTTGTACAGAGACACAGTGTAATTCCACCCACAGCACCACTTTCCCAGTCATCCTCACACTCCCAGGCCAGTCTACAGCCATCGTTAGCACAGGCATGGGAGAAAAGGCGCCCATACTCGGCAAACCACCCCCGAGCACAGGCTCTGAATGCTGGCATTGCTAAACTACTGGCCCTTGAAATGCTATCATTCAGGCTGGTGGAGACTGACACATTCCGTAACTTTATGGCATTGGCAGTCCCACAATACAACGTGCCCAGCCGCTTTTATTTCAGCAGGCAAGCCGTCCCTGCCCTGCAACATCATGTGGAGGGAAAAATTAAACATGCGCTACAAAACGCCGTCAGTAGCAAGGTCCACCTGACCACTGATGCGTGGACCAGTAAGCATGGACAGGGACGATACCTTTCCCTCACTGCCCATTGGGTAAATGTTGTGGAGCCGGGTACAGATCTTGAGAGTGGCGCTGTACGTGTTCTGCCAACTCCAAGGATTGCAGGAATCCAGTCTGTACACATTGACTCCTCCTCATACTCCAGTTCCTCTGAATCAGCGCTGCAGGAGCCGTCACGGTCTACCTCCACATCGACCCGTGAACGGTTACCTGTTATGATGACCGATATGAGCACAGCCGTGGCCAAACGTCAACAGGCCGTATTAAAATTAATTTCTTTGGGGAATCGAAGCCACACAGCGCAGGAGCTCTGGAATGCCATCAAGCAGCAGAGTGACGTGTGGTTTGTGCCAGCGAATCTCCAGCCAGGCATGGTAGTGTGTGACAATGGCCGAAATCTGGTGGCAGCTCTGGGCCTAGGCAACCTCACTCACATCCCATGTCTGGCACATGTGCTCAACTTGGTCGTGCAGAGTTTTTTGAGGGACTATCCGGATCTTGATGCACTGCTTCACAAGGTCCGCATAGAGTGCGCTCACTTGCGGCGTTCCAGCAATGCAAGATCACGCATTGCAGCTCTGCAGCGCCGATTATGTCTTCCGGAACATCGCATCATATGTGACCTACCCACCAGGTGGAATTCAACGTTACATATGTTGGAGAGGTTGTGTGAGCAGCAGGCAGCAGTAATGGAGTACCAGCTGCAGCAGGCGCAAACAAGTCGCAGTGCGCGCCGTTCACACTTCACCACCACTGAGTGGGCCTCTATGAAGGACATTTGCCACGTTTTGCGTGCCTTCGATTATTCCACGCGGATGGCGAGTGCAGATGATGCACTAGTCAGCATGACTATCCCCCTTATCTGCCTGCTTGAAAAAACACTGCAAGCACTAAGGGACGAGGTTTTGGAAGAGGTGGAGGATGAGGAGTCACAAATGCCATCTGCTTCTCTACAGTCTGCGCAACGTGGTTCCTCACAAAGGCCTAGGCAGGGGACACTTTGTGAGGAGGATGAGGAGGAGTCAATGGATGAGGAAGACATCTGTCCAGAGGAGGGAGGTACACAATGCTCTAGTAGTCAGTATCTAGAGCGAGGGTGGGGTGATGCAGAGCAGGCAGAGATCACGCCTCAAGCAGGGGACAGCGTTTCTTGGCCAGTTGGCAGTCTGCAGCACATGGTTGATTTCATGCTGCAGTGCCTCAGAAACGACCGCCGCATCGCCCACATTCTCAACACGGCTGATTATTGGGTGTCCACCCTCCTAGATCCTCGCTACCGGGACAACTTACAAAGCCTCATAACACCATTGAACCGGGAGCGTAAAATGCGGGAGTACCAAGACGCACTGGTGCATTCCATCATGTTCTCCATTCCAACCGAGAGCAGTGCTGCTAGTGCTTTACAAAGCAGCTCAGTGCGTCGAGGCAGTGGAGGAAGCTCTGCACAAAGAGGGAGCAGAAGCAGCGCCTCAGCACAAGGCAAGACCAGTATGGCCGAAATGTGGCAAAGTTTTGTGTCCCCGCCGCCACAAATGTCTACACCATCACAGACAGCTCCAGTCAGCAGGAGGCAACGTTTCCGTCAGATGGTGACAGACTACATGTCTTGCCCTCTTAGTGTACTCCCAGACGGCTCTTCTCCCTTCAAGTTTTGGGTCTGTAAGCTGGATACATGGCCAGAGCTTAGTCAGTATGCACTGGAGGTGCTAGCTTGCCCTGCTGCTAGTGTATTATCGGAACGCGTCTTTAGTGCCGCAGGTGGTGTACTAACAGACCGTCGCATGCGACTATCCTCCGATAACGTTGACCGGCTTACTTTTCTCAAAATGAACAAGGCCTGGATCTCTCATGAATTTGCCAGTCCTCTTCCAGAATAAATAATTGGTTGGCAACAGTATCCAGGTCTCCTGTTCTGTTCATGTTTCTACCACCTGAACTGTAATCCCTGAGCTCCAACACCGCCAGTTGGCGCTCGGAAGTGCCGTCTGCACAGTCAACACTTGCTGCCGTGTTATTGGGGTTCAGTAACGTCAGCTGTTCTCCTGCTGTGCGGACGGCAATTTCTCCTGATTTGTCCACATCCACTGTACTACACATTTTAAAGTTGCTCGAATTACACCTCTGGCTCCTCTGTTTTCATTCTTATCCCTGGGCTCCAGCACCGCCAGTTGGCGCTCGGAAGTGCCGTCTGCACAGTCAACACTTGCTACCATGTTATTGGGGTTCAGTAACGTCAGCTGTTCCCCTGCTGTGTTCACGGCAATTTCTCCTGCTCTGTCCATATTCACTGTGCTACTTATTTAAAACTTGCTCCAATTACACCTCTGGCTCCTCCGTTTTTAGTATTTACCCTGGGCTCCAACACCGCCAGTTGGCGCTCGGAAGTGCTGTCTGCACAGTCAACACTTGCTGCCGTGTTATTGGGGTTCAGTAACGTCAGCTGTTCCCCTGCTGTGCGGACGGCAATTTCTCCTGCTCTGTCCACATTCTCACTACTACAGATTTTAAAGTTGCTCCAATTACACCTCTGGCTCCTCTGTTTTCATTCTTATCCCTGGGCTCCAGCACCGCCAGTTGGCGCTCGGAAGTGCCGTCTGCACAGTCAACACTTGCTGCGGTGTTATTGGGGTTCGGTAACGTCAGCTGTTCCCCTGCTGTGTTCACGGCAATTTCTCCTGCTCTGTCCATATTCACTGTGCTACTTATTTAAAACTTGCTCCAATTACACCTCTGGCTCCTCCGTTTTTAGTATTTACCCTGGGCTCCAACACCGCCAGTTGGCGCTCGGAAGTGCTGTCTGCACAGTCAACACTTGCTGCCGTGTTATTGGGGTTCAGTAACGTCAGCTGTTCCCCTGCTGTGCGGACGGCAATTTCTCCTGCTTTGTCCACATCCACTGTACTACACATTTTAAAGTTGCTCGAATTACACCTCTGGCTCCTCTGTTTTCATTCTTATCCCTGGGCTCCAGCACCGCCAGTTGGCGCTCGGAAGTGCCGTCTGCACAGTCAACACTTGCTGCGGTGTTATTGGGGTTCGGTAACGTCAGCTGTTCCCCTGCTGTGTTCACGGCAATTTCTCCTGCTCTGTCCATATTCACTGTGCTACTTATTTAAAACTTGCTCCAATTACACCTCTGGCTCCTCCGTTTTTAGTATTTACCCTGGGCTCCAATACCGCTAGTTGCTGCTCAGAAGTGCCGTCTGCACAGTCAACGCTTGCTCCAGTGTTATTGGGATTCAGTAACGTCAGCTGATCCCCAGCTGTGTGTCCGGCAAATTCTCCTGCTTTGTCCACATCCACTGTAGTACGGATTTAAAACCTCCTCCAAATACACCTCTGGCTCTTCTGTTTTTAGTATTTACCCTGGGCTCCAGCACCGCCAGCTGGTTCTCGGCAGTTCCATTGGCTCTTGTACCTTCTGCTACCCATCCGGGTTCCAGTACCGTCAGCTGGTCCTCGGTAGTTCCATTTGCTCTTGTATCTTCTGCTACCCATCCGGGTTCCAGTACCGTCAGCTGGTTCTCGGCAGTGTCTTTGGCACGGGTACTCCCTCCTGCCCAGCCTGGTTCCAGCACGCCAGCTGTTTCCGGGTAGTGTCAACGTCACTTTGCCTCCAATGCGTTGTCCTGTCGTGTTGCGGTCGGGTTAGCCGACTCTATGGTGCCTGCAGTTTAGGTGACTCCTATGTGGGCTGCGGGATCTGGCAATGAAGGCTGGTTCCATAGTGCCAATAGGACAAGCACCCTCTGTAGGACTGTGGGTTTTGGTAACTGCGGCCGGCTCGCGGCCTTGAACTTTTTTTTTACATGGGTACCTTCTGCTACCCATCCGGGTTCCAGTACCGTCAGCTGGTTCTCGGCAGTGCCTTTGGATTAGGTGCCTCCTTCTCGGTATCCAAGTTCCACCAACGTCTGCTGGTCCTTGGTAGTGCTTTCTGGCACAGGTACCTCCTGCTTAGTAACCGAGTTCCAGTAACATCAGCTGGTCCTCGGTAGTTCCATTGGCTCTTGTACCTTCTGCTACCCATCCGGGTTCCAGTAACATCAGCTGGTCCTCGGTAGTTCCATTTGCTCTTGTATCTTCTGCTACCCATCCGGGTTCCAGTACCGTCAGCTGGTTCTCGGCAGTGTCTTTGGCACGGGTACTCCCTCCTGCCCAGCCTGGTTCCAGCACGCCAGCTGTTTCCGGGTAGTGTCAACGTCACTTTGCCTCCAATGCGTTGTCCTGTCGTGTTGCGGTCGGGTTAGCCGACTCTATGGTGCCTGCAGTTTAGGTGACTCCTATGTGGGCTGCGGGATCTGGCAATGAAGGCTGGTTCCATAGTGCCAATAGGACAAGCACCCTCTGTAGGACTGTGGGTTTTGGTAACTGCGGCCGGCTCGCGGCCTTGAACTTTTTTTTTACATGGGTACCTTCTGCTACCCATCCGGGTTCCAGTACCGTCAGCTGGTTCTCGGCAGTGCCTTTGGATTAGGTGCCTCCTTCTCGGTATCCAAGTTCCACCAACGTCTGCTGGTCCTTGGTAGTGCTTTCTGGCACAGGTACCTCCTGCTTAGTAACCGAGTTCCAGTAACATCAGCTGGTCCTCGGTAGTTCCATTGGCTCTTGTACCTTCTGCTACCCATCCGGGTTCCAGTAACATCAGCTGGTCCTCGGTAGTTCCATTGGCTCTTGTACCTTCTGCTACCCATCCGGGTTCCAGTACCGTCAGCTGGTTCTCGGCAGTGCCTTTGGATTAGGTGCCTCCTTCTCGGTATCCAAGTTCCACCAACGTCTGCTGGTCCTTGGTAGTGCTTTCTGGCACAGGTACCTCCTGCTTAGTAACCGAGTTCCAGTAACATCAGCTGGTCCTCGGTAGTTCCATTGGCTCTTGTACCTTCTGCTATCCATCCGGGTTCCAGTACCGTCAGCTGGTCCTCGGTAGTTCCTCAGCTTTCTTGTACCTTCTGCTACATTTCCAAGTTCAAGCTTTTTGAAATGGTTCTTGGTAATCACTCTGGATCTCCCTGACGAGGACCCTGAAGACGAGGACCCTGAAGACCAACCCTAAGAAGACGAGGACCCCGAAGACAATGACCCTGAAGACGAGGACCCTGAAGACCACCCCGAAGAAGACGAGGACCCTGAAGACCACCCCGAAGAAGACGAGGACCCTGAAGACCACCCCGAAGAAGGCGAGGACCCCGAAGACGAGGACCCAGAAGACCAACCCGAAGAAGACGAGGACCCCGAAGACGAGGACCCCCGAAGACGACGACCCTGAAGACCACCCCGAAGAAGACCAAGAAGATGACCCTGAAGAAGTTGACCAAGAAGACAAAGAAGAGAAGACAAGCACCAAGATACAGAAAAACAAGAGACAGAAAACCAAGAAGCAGAAATACAAGAAGCTGCAGAACAAAAAGCGGAAGAACATTAAGCATAAGACTAAAAATCAGAGCAAAAGATAATATCTAAATTATAAGCAGAAGATGACTAAGCAGTGTATGGGGGTGAGTCCGTTCCTCCTCGTGGTGCCCCTGGAAAAGACCTGCTGCTGCAGGCCAAACTGAACGCGGACAAATCCTGTTGTAAATCTTTTGTGACGGGCAGAACGAAAGGTGTAATGTCCAACCTTTTATAGATAACAACTACAGGAATGCCTGTCACAAATAAGAATATGATGAAGAAGAAGAATATGAAGAAGATGAAGAAGTAGAATATGAAGAATGTAAAAAAAAGAATAATACGAAGAAGGTGAAGAAGAAGAAGGTGAAGAAGAAGTGGATGAAAAAGATGCTGAGGATGATGAAGGAGAAAGTGTGGGAGAAGTAAAAAAGAAGGTGAAGAGCATGGAAGTAGTGAAACATAAATATCTGACAAAATATAAAAATACTTAACATAGTTAATATTTCCGTAACTCAGAACATAATAAAAAAATATTAATTCCTGCTATTCCATTTGACTGGGCTAAACCTCTATGCCTTTATTGTCTCCCCCACCTCCCCCAATACATTCTACATTATTCTTAGTTGTTTTCCTTCATGTAGAAATAACCTACAAGGAAAGAAAGGGTTTATTTTAATTCCGATATTTATGTCCCATTGACTTGCATTGGTTTCCGGTATCGGAATCGGCGATATCCGATACTTTTTCGGTATCGGTCCGATCCAATCCGATCCGATATTTCCCGATATCGGAAGGTATCGCTCAACACTAGTGTCCATTCTTCATTTATACAGAACTTGCGCACAGGGCACATCATTATTATTGTACATTCAGTAGACATCACCCATAACATCTAGAAGGCAAATTGTGAATCATTCCTGTAAGACTTAAGAACTAAGTCCAATAAGTCCTACCCTAACTAGATATGTAAAGGGTTTTTTCAGTTTTGGAAAACCATTGTCCATCAGCTGTAGTTTTACAGAAAAAAAACTAATAAATTGCTCTTTACTCCTCTTTCCCAGGTCCAGTGCTGAGTCTCTGTTGCTGCTTCTTGTCTCTATCATTGTCTGCAGCATCATAACAACAGCGCTGCAGCCAATAACTGAGTTCAGCGGCACTGTGCTGCTTAGAATCATTGACCTCACTGATTGGCTGCAGCGCTGTGGATGTGACATCAGCCCTGCAGACAATAACCAACACCGTAAGCAGCAGCGGAGAATCCATGCTGTACCTGGGGAGGGTGAGCATAGTAAAGTTTGGTTGTTTTTGGTTGAGGTAGAACTTTTCTGAAACCAGAAAACCCCTTTAAATGGACACTGTATTTTCATACAACTTGATCTTTTTTGATAGACGATGTGATCAACTGACAATATACAAATCAATTTATTTATAACTCATTTTATCTTACCCCTTAAAATTCACTCCAAAGTGACAATACATTGGTGTCTCTAATCTGTCCATTGCCTGTTGTCAAGTGTAATCTCTCTGTAGCAGCAGAGATGCCGAGACAGATTACCAGAAGCGGGGGCGGGTCTTTGTTTTTGTACAGGAAGAAGGGATGGACCATTTTCCATCAACAGGAAGTAGTGTCCGTCAGCGGGTCATTGTCTCTCTTCTATTAGTTTTCTTTTTAACAAACTACATGCATGTATAACAGAGAAGTAGGCTCTCGGAAAAGTGCTGGCTAGTCACTGGGCAATGACAGGAGCAATGCATCATAGGAAGTTGTCACGCACAGTGTAGGAAAGACAAAGTGAGACACGAAGGGATGAGGGGAAAGGAGCCCAGACACTAGGGAAAGGGGGAGAGGAGACCTCCTATGCTGATCTGCAATCAAGCTGTCTCCCCTACCGTCCCTTTATTGGTTCCTCATCAATCGCCGCACAGGAACCTATCCCTGTATTTCCTTAGCGCTTGGCCCTAGATAGGGAATGAGGGGTGAGTGCTAGTCGATCCCCACTGACAACTAAAGACAGCAACGGGAGACAGACACAGGGGAAGTAGCTTAGCTTGAGCCAACTTCAGGGAGATGGCACACACGTCCTCTTAGTACCAGAGAGAAAGTAAGAACTGCACTTGCTCTAAGCTTTCACAAGGGGTCATATGAATTTCACCAGCGCCTCCTTATTGCAAAGTGAAAGTATTTATACACCCAGGCCAGGGTGTTAATTAGCAAGAGGAAGGTAGTCGCTGGGTCCTAGAGTGAGACAGATTTAAGAAGGTGTCTGTAATGCCAAACAAAGAGATCTCCTGCAACCAACTGCAGGGCGACTGTCTGTCACATCTGACACACCCGTGACAGAAGTAAGGGAAAATAAGTTCCAGCTCTGAAAGTGCTGGCAGAATGCTGATGAACTGCCTACCAAAAAAGAGTGCATGGCACATTGCAGAGGATAATATTCAGAATGAACAGAAGTACGTGGTAGATGCAGATGGTAATCTGGAAAACGGCAAGTGCAATGAAAAAACTTTTATTCCAAAAGCACATGGAGCTGGGGAAGTGGGGATCCTCACGGACAACGGCCGTTTCATGTGTCAATGACGCTTCAACGGGTCCATTGAAGCATCATTGAGAATAAAAAAATAAAGGTTTTTTCATTGCACTTGCAGTTTTCCAGAGTGCCGTCTTCATCTACTATGTACTACGTTCAGTATATCTTCTTTACAGACAGTGCACCTGTTATTTACAGCGTGGGCTGACTCCGGTTCAGGTATCCCCTGGTCTCCGGGCGATTGTGCGGTTTGAATGGTGCTGGCTTTTTCTCTTTTTGCTAATATTCAGAACAGTTCTTGGACATATTAGACAGGTATGTGAACTAAAAGCACCAGGGCTACAAAACCATGTTTTTCTGTAGCTGTGAAGGAACAGCTACACTTTAACTTGAAGCTGCTGATATCAAATGGCCCTTCAGAGTTTCACTCCAGAAAACTCCTAAAAAAACTCTGTGTGAACATAGCCTAATAATAAGTATTTTTGGTACTTTTTTACAGAGGAAACTGAACAGAACCTCAACATTTTTGAGGTGTTGTTTTGAGTTTTTGAGGAGGATTTGGAGAGTTTCTTCTAATTTTTCAATCAGTTTCTACTCTAAAAGCTTCTCAAAACACGCTTTGTGCACAAACCCTATGGATATGTTTATACTGAATTTTTTCTGTCTTTTTGCTGAGTTCTTGGAGCCAAAACTGAGAGGAAATGTTTTTAAGAAATTACAAGTTTTTGAGAAGGATTTTTGGAGTGTGACTATGAGCACATGGAGTCTTTATGAAGGGTTTTTGGAGCAGAAACTGAGCAGAACCGTCAAGTTTTTGAGGAGTTTTGAGTTTTTCAGGAGGATTTGGAAAGTTTCTGCGCCAAAAACTCTTTATAAAACTCTGTGCGCCCATAGCCTTAAAGTGTGTACCAGTAACAATCAATCACAGACCTCACTGAGTCCTGCAGATTTAGCTGGTACATTTAGGCTTCGTTTATTGTGTTTTTTTCGATAGCTGGTTACTTTATTATCTGAAATGCTCTATTTCTGTCCAGCACATTTATCATCATCATCTGCGATGGGAAAACCAACAAAGAAAATATCCGCTAGCAGATTAATAGTTTTGGAACATAAAAAATGCAAAAACACCTTTCCATGGAAAATATAATAGAAAAGGGCAGAAAAGATAAAAGAGACAACAAAGTAGAAATATGTTCCTGTCAAACGTCCAAGAGCAGTTGTGATTCTTTCTTTTAGAAATTAACCAAATTTGGCAGGGAGGAAAAAAAAAAGGAAATCAGCGTTTAACCACTTCAAAGTATGCTTATTAATCCTGATCGTCACAGAGCGTATTAGTAAAAACATCCTCCGACCGGTCACTGCCCAAATATGTTTAGACTGTGGAAAGGAAACAGACCAAATCATAGGGTTATTCGAAGGGTCAAAGGGCCAAAGTTCACATTTTTTGTCATTGCAAAACCCTATTTGGCACCGGATCATTATCTGAAATGTATGTGATTCATGGAATCATAATAGGTTCCAGATCTGAGAAAAAAAAGTCTATAAACCTAATGCAGACGACCTTGGGTGACCTTGAACCAATCGTGATCTCCGGCTTAGTCAATAGGCCAGATCATTTTATATGTAAGAATCCACATATGTGCCCCATAAAGAAATTATTGGGATCCATGATGAGGTGCATATGATGAATCTAACTTCTGAGTTTAGCAAAAGGCCACCGGGAGTGGATCCCATGGGTGACAGCTATTACGTATAGGAAATTAACATTTGAAATTTGTCTGTGGCCATATCAGAGCAGTGTTGGAACATATACTAGGGTCGTAGTTCCTAAAGGGGGTTCCGAAAGACCCCATAAGGAGATGTAAGTTATTTTTCCTGGCACCTGGTAGGAGAGGGACTGTTTCAGATTTTCCATTGGAGTTTAGGAGTTTCAGGTGCCCCAAAGGTAAATGGGTCCTCCAAGTCACAAAATCCCTTTAGATTGGTAAGAGGTTTTAGGGGTTTTTTTGGAAAGGGCCAACAACAAGCCCTTATACTGAAAATAATTGTGTCTGTAGGATTAAAGTAATTGGACATTGTTAGAGGCGGCAGAAAGATTTGCACTACCCTAGTCTGGCATCCACTTCGGTACTCCGTGGCACCTGGATTAGGGCAGAGCAAATTTACTTGGACAGCACTTGAATGCCGGCATCCTGGGCTCCTCTTGAGATTGCTATGTCCCTACAACCTCATGACCTCACGTGGGGCTTAATCACTAAACCTCATACAATAACATGACTTGTACTGCTGTTATGCACCTGTCCTGGATCCGGGCTTTCCTCACCCCGTTTCGCTAAACTCTGTTGAGCTCCACGGACTTTACAGATGGCCCAGTGTGATCGTATGTGATCATCTTCCTGGGCCTATGTAAGGCTCACCAAGTCACACATCTGTGTCTTGGCATTAAACATCCAAATCAAGAAGTCTGCAGTCTCTCTGTGTAGCTGCAAACTTATAAATCCCCCAGGAGCAGGCACTGTGCGCTGCCGGAATTGTTGGATTCTGAACCGGGACCAGAGGGTATGTATGAGTTGTAAATACTCCCGACCAGAGCCCAGCTAGTGGGATCGGCCTCACTCCATTCACTTGTATTGAACGAGGCCTCACCCTGACTAGTGATGTGGCCATCCAGTAAGCGTGGCCGACTAGAGGGCGCAGCCTCACTCCATACAAGTGTATGGAATGAGGCCACGCCCACTGGATGGGCTCTGGCCCCTTTAAGACTTTTAGCTTGTCTCTGCACAATTCCCTGTCTGCGGTCTTCCAATACATCTTCTTTCTGCTTGCAGCTTCCAATACCTTAGTTACCTGTCAACCTGAAGCTTCCAGTACCTCAGTTACCTGCCTGCCTGCAGCTTCCAGTACCTCAGTTACCTACCTGCCTTCAGCTTCCAGTACTTCAGTTACCTGCCTGCCTGCAGCTTCCAGTTCCTTAGTTACCCGTCTGCCTGAAGCTTCCAGTACCACTGCTATCAGTCTGCATCTTCCAGTATCTCTGCTACCCATTTTCTGCGTGCCTCACCTGTCTGCTGCACTGACACCCGTGTACCGTGTGCCCACCTGGACCTTGGGCTTGGACGATCCGCTTCTCCAGGTGAGCCTAAGAGCTGCAACGTCAGGTAAAGTAGTGGCACGAGGAGCCTAGGCATTTAAGTACCAGTCAATGAAGTTTGTACTGCCCTGGTCCAGCTACTATGGAGTACTGAAGTGGTAGTGTAAATCTTTTTGCTTATTTCTAGAATCAATTAAAAGTCATTAACAGTCAATACTATGATAAAATGTTGACACAATGGACACCAGTGTCATATGACCCATTCATATATAGTTATAAAGTTCAAAGGTTCATCAGATCCACAGAGGAGTCCATCATTTGATGGGGAAATTGTGCATAGTGCATGCAGAGCTATTTTGCTTTCAAAAATTATAAAAAAGCATGCAGACAGAACCTAAAGGTGGCCTTAGACATTTAATAAATGCTAACTTACCCTGCAAAATAAGATGCGGACTGGCTAAACATTTTACGTGTGTAAAGGTGTGCCAGATATTGAGGGAGAAAAGCATCAGGCATGTTGGATTTAAACATGCCCAATCTTTTGATCTCACAAGAGAAGGGGTCTGGGAGGGACTTATTCTCCTCTCCCCATTAGGAACACTGATCCAGGTGTACATGAATATGGTGCAGTCAAGAGGAATAGCTGTCAAACAAAAAAGTGTTTGGCCAACAGTCTTCACTTTAAAAGGGTTATGTGGGACTTTATTTTTTGCTATGGGGTTAAGATCTTACAGGCTAACTACCTGCTTGCTTTGCCTGGTGCCAATCTCTTTTGGCTCAGAGTGGTAACAAACCACTCCTGCTGATGATTCTGCAACTTCTTTCTGTTGACAGGGTGTCTCTTCCGATGTTATGCTGATTGACAGTCAGCTCCCCACTGTCTAACTGCGGGGAGCCAGCTGTTGAGCCCTGTCAACGGAGCAGACTGGAAGAGGAAGAGCTGCTCTGTTGATGTGAAATCAAATGAAGCAGTAGAATCGCCGACAGGAGCAGTCCGTGACCACTCTGACACGGCAGAGATTGGCTCCGGGCAGAATATGCAGGTAGTTAGCCTGTAAGATCCTATCCCCATAGCAAAAACTTAACTAAAGTTCTGGAAAACTCCATTAACAAAGCAGCTCTTACAGCCTCTATTCAAGCAGTAAATCACAGCATAATTTGAAGAACCGATTGTCTGAAAAAAACTACTACATATCTCTCAAAAGTAGAAACCTCTTATTGTGGCTAATTTTTTCCACAACCTATGGACCTTTTCCTGGATAACAGTTGGTAAAAAAGTATTTTTACAGGTTTGGGTTCGTTGGTCTTCCTTGTTTACGGGATGACTGAACAAGCAACAATGACCTAATTTCCCACCTACTCACCCCAAACCCTATTACACAAAATCTAGAGGCTTTCCTCTATCAACGGCAAATGGCAAGGTTAGAAAAAATGACCCCAAGTCATCCCTGGAAGTTCTGGAACCCCAACCTTGTATGAGTCGTCATGTTAGCATTACTTTTCTAGTAGTAAAGCAATCAGCAACCAAAATAAAGCCTCACAACTGTCTATGTAAAACATTTCCTTACCTATCTATATTCATATGCAAGAAATCGTTCTCTATCCGACCCTGATGACCTTAAGATGAAGAATTCCATGCGCTGTCTGAACCACTAAATTGCATGGCACACAATGATTTCTTTCCCTGGTAATATCAAATTTTGGCAGCTCCACAGTAATGGAGAAATTGTGTGCGCTCCATATCAATGCTTCAGGTTGGCGGAGAGATGATATAATTTCAGATTTCCTCAACTGCATGATAAATGTGTCTGTTTGAATTTCTTTCAGATAATACACGGGAACTCATATTCCAATATCTATTGTGCGGATTTCAAGTGAAAAGAAGAACGCTGGCAGGGAGGAGGTCCGCCGTCTGGAGATGCTCCATCACAAAGGAATGAATAGATACATGCCTATATACATATATATAGATAGGCGGTTGTACTTTATATATAAAAATATACTGCTTTTTTATCAGATTAACTTAAAGGGGTTGTCCAGTAGTGTAAAAAAAAAGTTTCGGAAACAACAGCAGCACACCAACTGTACAGAGCGGAGTAGAGTTGAGCAAAATGATTCTTAGATCCCTGGTCTAACGGCCATGTTGGTAGTTCGCGACTGCCAGACCAGTGGCCTGCAAAGCTCCTACTACCTCCATTGGCCCAGGTGCTTCTTCCGATTAATAGTCCACCTGGCATTACATCATGCCACACCGATGACGTTTTCTCGGACCTACTAATCAGATGAGGAGCTGACAGCTAGGAGGGGGCATTGGACAGTCACAAACTACTGACATGTCCACTGGACCAGGGTTCCAAGAATCATTTTACTCAACTCTAGAGCGAAGCTGCAACACAAACCATGTACAGGCGTAGCACTGTTTATCCTAAGCAATCCCTTTAACTATCTAAACAGTAAAGACTCTATATTTTTTATGCACCAGTTTGATAACAGTTCTAATTTTGCAAACAATTCCTGGAACTGGACTGCAAAAGAGGAAAAAAATGACCCCTTGACGGCTTTCCCAGGGCCGGGCTGACAACGGCTTTAAATGGCTTATCCTATAAAGGGCAGCCCCTTCTCTAAAGGCCGCCTCAGTGATCCACTGACCCATTATGGATCATGATCCTGGAACTCCAGTGATCAGTCTTTGTTCACAGGGGATGCTTCAGCTGGCCCTTTATATCCCTCGTAGTATTATATGGACTATTCGAATGAAACAGATGAGTCCAGTCTAAATACCAGTTTCCTATACTGCTACTTTTCCTGTGTATATCCACACACCTTGCTCTGCTTCATCTGTGCTACCTGCTCTGCTTGTTTGTCTGCCATCCTACATACCAGGCTTTTCTGGTCCTTGCTCATCCATGTGTCTTCCGTCAAGACTCGCAAAGTTGAACTGTGGCCTCCAGTCCACGCTGCTCACACCGACCTACGACTTAGAGAATCCACCTCAACGAATGAGCCTATAACAGCCCCATCTGAGATGAGGAAACCAGCAAGCTTATGTTCCCCATGTGAATTGTCATGTGGACTGACATTACTTCTCTATATATGTTACACACCTGTCCTGGGTATCCTGGGTTCTGCTTCCTTCCCCTGCGTCCACTGCTCTCTGTTGTGCTCCACGTCGAATTTTGAAAGTTGCGTGGTGTGGATCAATGACATCATCTCCCTAGACCATTTCCAGGCCCCATTAAATACACAGCTTTGTCTTGGGATTGAGACTCTAGACCTCTATGTTTGGTGTGCTCCACCTTCTGTGCACACGATGCTTTACTTTCTTCCATCTCTGGTGGGTTCCACTTCATCGGACCTTCTGCTCTTGATATTCCAGAGTGTGCCAAGTTCTTGCTGCTAATGTGTCTTCCTGCTTGCTGCATCAACGCCCCGTGGTCCGTGTGCCCACCCGAACCTGAGGCTTAGAGGATCCACCTCACTAGCTGAGCCTGACAACATACAGTTTTGCACTGGAGCCCAGGAGCTTCATGTTACACCTCTGTCTTATCTCTAAGAAAACAAAAACCTCCATTTCTACTATTCCCGTCCGCCCAAATTGCAACCAGCCCATTAAAATCAGAATTTAAACAATTCGAGTAATTTCCCACAGTAGATGCATTATCAGTAATTTTGAGATCTGTAATTCCCGGGTTAAAGTGTCACCGTTGCATAAATCTCTTTTGTGTGGGGGGATAAATGAACATTTTAAAATACAAATGAAAAGCGATCGTGGCCCCCGCCTCTCACACATGAAATAGTTGTGTTATCAGAAAATGAATTTATATTAATTACAGAATTAATTCCTCTGCTCGGGTACTAGAAGCCTGGCATCGCTAATATTATCAGTGTGAGGAGTACCCAGTGATCCACGACTAAGTGACTGGAATCTGCTTTGTACATTGACGCTTCGTACTCTATAGAAAACCAAGAATTTACATTGAACAATTTGCATTTTAATTATTTCTTTCATAGAACAAAGTCATAAAATCCTTTCTGTTTTTTTTTTCTTTTTTTCCAACATGTTTAATTTTTTCTTACTTTCTTTTTTTTGCCAATGAGTAAAATGAAACTTTATTCCTATGTTATGTAGAACGAAACAATTATTATTTTTTTCATTTAAATTAATTTTATAATTTCCAAGACAAGTTTCATTTTGTCACTAGTACAATAAGGCACTTGGAGAGCAATTAAGAAATGTATCACATATTATCTCTGTGCAAGACCTTGTGAATCAAATATCATTTCACTTAGCAGTCTTCTAGTTTTACTCACTTGAAGGCTGACCGGTTTCACAGAAATCGGCCGACTCGGCTGACTTTCATGTAATGTGAATGGGGGCCTTAAGCAGAAGGAACTAGGACCCTTGACCACAGATTTCTGTTGAAAACTCCTCCACCAATTTTGGGTCTTTGTCGCAAACAGATTTTATTATATGACGAGTTGGGCAAATTGATTAGATAAAAATCAAATCTGTGTTGAATGTTTAGGAATTTGAACAATTTGCAATTCGATTTGCATGAAAGTCCACATTGGAAAAAAATGCATCATCCAGAGAAGGCTCCCATGACCTTAGGAGCATCTGGGTGAGGCTTCCCCATACCTTGCAGCTATCACAACACATGGTATAGCACAGCCAATTAGAAGGGAATATTAGAGCCTGTATAAAAACAGACACAGAAATAATGGATCAGCACTCCGTTAGCGTGGTGCACGTGGAGTAAAATATGCAGGAAGGAAGTATTTCCCTGCACTCACGTATTCAGTGAATAATTGCTCTTTTATTTCATTGCGATTGTTGAAAAAAGCCTGGGACAGGTTGAAACGTCCTTTGGAGCAATGAAATAAAAGAGCAATTATTCACTGAACACGTGAATTCCGGGAATTACTTCCTTCCTGTATAAAAACACAGGCAGGGAATGCAGCAGCCGCTTTGTGGCAAATCTGGAGAAGACTGCATTAGCCAGAGAAGAAGGTTCACATGACCTCAGGAGCGGCCAGGTGGGCTTATTCATAATACCTTGCCGCTAATACACAACACATGTTACAGCACAGCCAATTAGGAGGGAATATTAAAGCCTGTATAAAAACAAATCTGGCAAATCTGGAGAAGATTTCATTAGCCAGAGAAGGCTCACATGAACTCAGGAGCGGCTGGGCATGCTTCCATATAATACCTTGAAGCTACATACAGTGCCTACAAGTAGTATTCAACCCCCTGCAGATTTAGCTGGTTGACACATGCGAAATTAACTTGGCATTGTGACATTTGTACTGTAGATCAGCCTGGAAGTGGGAAATGCACTGCAGCAAATATTGTTTTTTTTTTTTTTTTTTTTTTTTTTTTAAACGTTAAAAGTTAATTCAGAGTGTCATTTATTATTCAACCCCTCAAACCACAAGAATTCTGTTTGGTCCCCCTAAAGTATTAAGAAGTAGTTCAGGCACCAAGAATAATGAGCTTCACATGTGTGGATTAAAGATCTCTTTTGCCAGCCTTTACTGACTATTTAAGACCCTCCCCAAACTTGTGAACAGCACTCAGACATGGTCAACATGGGAAAGACAAAGGAGCATTCCAAGGCCATCAGAGACAAGATCGTGGAGGGTCACAAGGCTGGCAAGGGGTACAAAACCCTTTCCAAGGAGTTGGGCCTACCTGTCTCCACTGTTGGGAGCATCATCCGTAAGTGGAAGGCTTATGGAACTACTGTTAGCCTTCCACGGCCTGGACAGCCTTTGAAAGTGTCCTCCCGTGCCGTTGCCAGGCTTGTCCGAAGAGTCAAGGCTAACCCAAGGACAACAAGGAAGGAGCTCCGGGAAGATCTCATGGCAGTGGGGACATTGGTTTCAGTCAATACCATAAGTAACGTACTCCACCGCAATGGTCTCCGTTCCAGACGAGCCTGTATGGTACCTTTACTTTCAAAGCGTCATGTCAAGGCTCGTCTACAGTTTGCTCATGATCACTTGGAGGACTCTGAGACAGACTGGTTCAAGGTTCTATGGTCTGATGAGACCAAGATCGAGATCTTTGGTGCCAACCACACACGTGACGTTTGGAGACTGGATGGCACTGCATACGACCCCAAGAATACCATCCTTACAGTCAAGCATGGTGGTGGCAGCATCATGCTGTGGGGCTGTTTCTCAGCCAAGGGGCCTGGCCATCTGGTCCGCATCCATGGGAAGATGGATAGCACGGCCTACCTGGAGATTTTGGCCAAGAACCTCCGCTCCTCCATCAAGGATCTTAAGATGGGTCATAATTTCATCTTCCAACAAGAAAACGACCCAAAGCACACAGCCAAGAAAACCAAGGCCTGGTTCAAGAGGGAAAAAGTCAAGGTGTTGGAGTGGCCTAGTCAGTCTCCTGACCTTAACCCAATTGAAAACTTGTGGAAGGAGCTCAAGAATAAAGTCCACATGAGACACCCAAAGAACCTAGATAACTTGGAGAAGATCTGCATGGAGGAGTGGGCCAAGATAACTCCACAGACCTGTGCCGGCCTGATCAGGTCTTATAAAAGACGATTATTAGCTGTAATTGTAAACAAGGGTTATTCCACAAAATATTAAACATAGGGGTTGAATAATAATTGACCCACACTTTTATGTTTAAAATTTAATAAAATTCAACTGAGCAACATAACTTTTTGGTTTGTAAGATTTATGCTTCTGTTCATAAAACCTACTCTCGCTTGCAGTTTGAAGGCTCTAACTTACTTGCATCTTATCAAACCAGCTAAATCTGCAGGGGGTTGAATACTACTTGTAGGCACTGTATACAGCACAGCCAAGTACAGGCTGTAGAAAAGCAGAGGCAGGGAATGCAGCAGCTGATTTGTAGCAAATCTAGAGACAATGGCCATAGCCAGAGAATGCTCACATGATCTCAGGAGCGGCTAGGCATGCTTATTCATAGTACCTTGCAGCTATCACAACACATGGTATAGCACAGCCAGTTAGGAGGGATTATTAAAGTCTGTTTAAAAGCAGAGGCAGGGAATGTAGCAGCCATTTGTTTGTGAATCTGGAGAAGATTGCACCAGCTAGAGATGACTCACATGACCTTTAGAGTGGCTAGTCTTCCTATTAATAGCTGGCAGCTATCATAACACATGATATAGCACAGCCTATTAGGAGGGACAATTAAAGTTTGTCTAAAAGCAAAGGAAGGAAATGCAGCAGTCGTTTTGTGGTGAATTTGGATATTGAGAGGACGACACAGCATTTCCATAGAAATACGTAGAGAAAACTACTAAAGTACTAAAGTAAGAGTACAGATAATGTTGACAGTACAGCAGTGAACAGGATTAGTGTGAGGAAAAGAGAATGATATAGATTTAATTGATAGGGAGATAAAGGGTTTTATCAAGAATTTTCTGTAAGTCGAATTTATTTTAAAAACTGAGCAAAGCTGGCAAATTCAAATTTCAAAAGATTTGACCATCGTGACCTATGTGTCAACAACATATCGCCATTCATAAGTCATGTATGATGGCTACCGAATGGTGCTATAGGTCTTAGAACGTAGCAACATAAATTTTCTTGCAATTCTACCAATTGAAATTCTATCCTGGTTCTTTAAAGCTACTTTGTATTAAGCGAATACAAAGAAAAAAGGATAAAAAAATGCACTTTTGGTTAATCCGATATTAGATTGTGCTTAATGTTGAATAGAATCTTTTGTTAGTATCTTTTCTTCCCTGTCTATGGCTGAAAGCTCCGTGCCATTCTCCACCGGTAGGTTGACTTATCCTCCACGGCTGAAGTCAGAATTAAAGCTAAGGTTTAATTTAGCGTCTTCACCTTGGGCCATTGAGTGTCAGTCTCTTGGTTGCTCCCCTGTCAGTAGAGGACAGCCTCCAGCCCCTCATTATCACTTCAAACGTGTAGACAAGCAGATGTATCGTGATGGTTTGTTTAATGTGCGCTGCTGTACTGTAATTAATCTTCACAAGAAAGAGAATAAAATGCTGTTGTTTTTGTTGACGCGTCCCCTTGCAGTCGTTTGGAATATTGTATACTTGATATGCTTGGAACTTTGGAAAAATGTGTTTTTATAGGAGCCTTTGTGCCAATATAATTAAAGGATGAAGAGCTAATTACAAGGTCTTGTGTTCTGTGAATTTACTACTAAAGCCGGCTCTATCTGACATTGTATCGCTAGTGCTTAGCCTAAACCTATACAGAATGCTGTTGTTGCATATAGTTTTAAGTGAATTTCTATTTTTTTTCTAATTAATATCCCAATATATCTTTATAGTGGTCGGAGGTTCTGATATAGACTCCAAATGCTCAACAAAGACTTTGAAAAAAAAATCTATAGTGAGCTTAGGAAGTTTATATGCATTTCAAGAGAATAGAAAATGATTGATTATTTACATTAGGTTTTATTTTACATGCATTTTTAAATAATTTTTTGGCAATGTTTTTTTTTTTTATATCATGATCTTTATTAAAAAAAGAAATAAATTAGTAATCTTGCAATTCTCATTCTGGCCACTAGGACTTTTTTTAGACGCATACTTCCTGTACTTTCAGGAAGAGTTTTCAGTATTCTCAGTATCATCAGAGGCAGGATTACAATGACTGATCACAGCTGATAACACAGCATTTACCAATCACAACAGACGATGTCAGGGCTGACCCTGTGACCCCTGCCTTTATAAAGACCTTTGCACATGCTGATTAGATGCATCAGTTCCAAAGGGAGGGTCAGAGTCTGTTCATTGCAGCTAATGTACAAGTGAATTTTCTAAACAGGAAGTTAGAGTCTAAAAAAGCTCTGGTGGCCAGAGCGAAAGTTGCAAGATTTATATATATTTTTTAATATATATTGTTGGGGAAATGTTTTTTTACAAAAAAAAATCCTGATTTAAACAGTAAGTCATTTTTTGATGATCGCTTCCCTTTAAAAGATTATTTCTAATTATTCTCAAATATTAAGTTATTCCCCATCCATGAGATAGGAGATAA
The DNA here is from genome assembly GCF_046119375.1 of Phyllobates terribilis. Taxonomy (NCBI): domain Eukaryota; kingdom Metazoa; phylum Chordata; class Amphibia; order Anura; family Dendrobatidae; genus Phyllobates; species Phyllobates terribilis. Next base: position 60,051,535 of record NW_027362767.1, read on the forward strand.
CTTACTGTTCATCTGGTGTTCAGTTGCTGGAACCTGGGGCTCTTGAACATGAAAACTGGGCTCTGCAGAGCCACATCTTGATTGGAGTGGAGATATGAATGCTTGACCTCCGCCGTAATCAATTTCTGTGGAACTGTGGAAGAACACGGAGTACTGTGCTCCTCTATTTCCGGCAGTCCGATAGACAATGAAGTCGAGCATACGCACGTCTGCTCCATTAAAGATGGTTCCAGAGACCCATTCTCTTTATATCTGGGGGTACCTGTCATGTCCAATGACTTGGGAATCATACAGTACTGTATTGTTGCTGTCGAGTTGCTATGCAATAAGGTTTGCCTTTTAGAAGTTTGTCCTCCCTCTCTCCCTGTCTGCCTCCATAGCTCTGATATCAGTAACTCCTCCCTTCTTCTTCCTCATTCTCTGTATGTTAGCCATCTTAAGAAGCTAATGTCTTGCATCTCTGGTTCAGAATAGTCTTTTTAACCTACTGCAATTGTATATAACTACAAGAATGTAGCTTGAAAAGAAACCTTTTTCTGGACTCTTCATATGTGCCCCTGCAGTTGAGTTAAGCTATCTGATGAAATCACTTTGTGTGAGTACTGGTACATACTGAGGCAGCCTAGAAACGGAGTCTCAAGTGCTTTACACTCGCAGCCTAGTTATGGAGTCAGAATACCTCCACTTATGTTATCCTCTATCCTATGGATTAGGGATGACTTAATATATTGGGAATAACCCTTTATTGTGTAAACGGAAGGCAGTTATCTCCTAAGCCCTCTCTACAGGTAGGTGAAGATATTGGAAGACAGGAGTTGAACAGAAGATCATACTGGAGCGGGACTGCATGGTGGGACATATAAGGCGCAAAGTGAATAAAAGGTTGTTTTTTTAACACTTCCGGCCATTTAGGTTCCAGCAAAATTGGTAATCATCTAACAGTCATTTTGCCGGACATGCTGGAAATAAATACCAATAAAATCTAAATCTGGCAACTTTAATTTTTTTTTGTGAAATGCAAAGTTCAATTAGACTCAAAGTCATTCCATCAGCTCTGGTTATTATTTAACTTAGATTGTATTTTTTTACAAAGTATCGCATTGATAGATAGATAGATGATAGATAGATGATAGCTAATGAGGATAGATAGATGATAGATAGATGAGAAAGATAAATAGATAGCAGTGCATCTCACAAAATTAGAATATCATCAAAAAGTTAATTTATTTCAGTTCTTCAATACAAAAAGTGAAACTCATATATTATATAGAGTCATTACAGAGTGATCTATTTCAAGTGTTTATTTCTGTTAATGTTGATGATTATGGCTTACAGCCAATGAAAACACAAAAGTCATTATCTCAGTAAATTAGAATACTTTATAACAACAGCTTGAAAAATGTTTTTAAAATTTGAACTGTTGTCCTACTGAAATGTATGTTCAGTAAATGCCCTCAATACTTGGTCGGGCTCCTTTTGCATCAATTCCTGCATCAATGCGGCGTGGCATGGAGGCGATCAGCCTGTGGCACTGCTGAGGTGTTATGGAAGCCCAGGTGGCTTTGATAGCAGCCTTCAGCTCGTCTGCATTGTTGGGTCTGGTGTCTCTCATCTTCATCTTGACAATACCCCATAGATTCTCTATAATAGATTCTCTATGGGGTTAAGGTCAGGTGAGTTTGCTGGACAATCAAGCACAGTGATACTGTTGTGTGTAAACCAGATATTGGTACTTTTGGCAGTGTGGACAGGGGCCAAGTCCTGCTGGAGAATGACATTTCCATCTCCAAAAAGCTTGTCGGCAGAGGGAAGCAAGAAAGTGCTCTAAAATTTCCTGGTAGACGGCTGCGCTGACTTTGGTCTTGATAAAACACAGTGGACCTACACCAGCAGAGGACATGGCTCCCCAAACCATCACTGATTGTGGAAACTTCACACTAGACCTCAAGCAGCTTGGATTGTGGTCTCTCCACTCTTCCTCCAGACTCTGGGACCTTGATTCCAAATGAAAATTGGAACTCTGGGACCCTGTGGAGTGTGTCAATGACTGCCTTCTGGACATCTGTCAAGTCAGCAGTCTTCCCCATGATTGTGGAGCCTACTGAAATAGACTAAGGGACCTTTTAAATGCTTAGAAAGCCTTTGCAGGTGTTTTTGTTAGTTATTCTAATTTACTGAGATAATGACTTTTGTGTTTTCATTGGCTGCAAGCCATAATCATCAACATGATGATACCACCTGATAAAGATAGTTTTGCTATCGAAACGCGTTGTGGAGAGCGCTCATTAAATGATTTTAGCCCTAATTCTGATTCCTAGTGATCACTCCAGGGCTCCACAGACCGCTTTTGTTTTTTCTCATACATAGCCTATAATCATCAACATTAATAGAAATAAACACTTGGAATAGATCACTCTGTTTGTAATGACTCTATATAATATAGGAGTTTCACTTTTTGAATTGAAGTACTGAAATAAATTAACTTTTTGATGTTATTCTAATTTAGTGAGATGCATCTGTAATAGATAGATATTAGATAGATAGATAGATATTAGATAGATAGATAGATAGATAGATAGATAGATGGATAGATATTAGATAGATAGATAGATACAGTGGTGGCCAAAAGTATTGGCACCCCTGCAATTCTGTCAGATAATACTCAGTTTCTTCCTGAAAATGATTGCAATCACAAATTCTTTGGTCTTATCTTCATTTAATTTGTCTTCAATGAAAAAACACAAAAAGAATTGTCCTAAAGCCAAACTGGATATAATTCCACACCAAACCTACAAAAGGGGGAGGACAAAAGTATTGGCACTGTTTGAAATCATGTGATGCTTCTCTAATTCGTGGAATTAACAGCACCTGTAACTTACCTGTGGCACCTAACAGGTGTTGGCAATAACTAAATCACACTTGCCGCCAGTTAACATGGATTAAAGTTGAATCAACCTCTGTCCTGTGTCCTTGTGTGTACCACATTGAGCATGGAAAAAAGAAAGAAGACCAAAGAACTGTCTGAGGACTTGAGAAACCAAATTGTGAGGAAGCATGAGCAATCTCAAGGCTACAAGTCCATCTCCAAAGACCTGAATGTTCCTGTGTCTTCCGTGCGCAGTGTCATCAAGAAGTATAAAGCCCATGGCACTGTGGCTAACCTCCCTAGATGTGGACGGAAAAGAAAAATTGACGAGAGATTTCAACGCAAGATTGTGCGGATGGTGGATAAAGAACCTCGACTAACATCCAAACAAGTTCAAGCTGCCCTGCAGTCCGAGGGTACAACAGTGTCAACCCGTACTATCCGTCAGCGTCTGAATGAAAAGGGACTGTATGGTAGGATACCCAGGAAGACCCCACTTCTTACCCCAAGACATAAAAAAGCCAGGCTGGAGTTTGCCAAAACTTACCTGAGAAAGCCTAAAACGTTTTGGAAGAATGTTCTCTGGTCAGATGAGACAAAAGTAGAACTTTCTGGGAAAAAGCATCAACATAGAGTGTACAGGAAAAAAAAAGAGGCATTCAAAGAAAATAACACGGTCCCTACAGTCAAACATGGCGGAGGTTCCCTGATGTTTTGGGGTTGCTTTGCTGCCTCTGGCACTGGACTGCTTGACCGTTTGCATGGCATTATGAAGTCTGAAGACTACCAACAAATTTTGCAGCAAAATGTAGGGCCCAGTGTGAGAAAGCTGGTTCTCCCTCAGAGGTCATGGGTCTTCCAGCAGGACAATGACCCAAAACACACTTCCAAAAGCACTATAAAATGGTTTTAGAGAAAGCACTGGAGACTTCTAAGGTGGCCAGCAATGAGTCCAGACCTGTATCCCATAGAACACCTGTGGAGAGATCTCAAAATGGCAGTTTGGAGAAGGCACCCTTCAAATATCAGGGACCTGGAGCAGTTTGCCAAAGAAGAATGGTCTACAATTCCAGCAGAGCATTGTAAGAAACTCATTGATGGTTACCGGAAGCGGTTGTTCGCAGTTATTTTGGCTAAAGGTTGTGCAACCAAGTATTAGGCTCAGGGTGCCAATAC